>NC_132993.1:9701969-10005000 GCF_048564905.1 Vicugna pacos | reverse complement strand
GTGCGAGAATGTTGTAGAATATAGCCAGTTTGTATCTGCTGAACATCTCCAACCTCTTTGAAATGATCTGTATGAAATTCAGACCCTAAGCCTCCTGCATAAGGAACCACAGGCACAGTAATGCATAGAACCCTCCCACAATAGATGAGCATTCCCTGTCTTTGGACAAGTACGCTCCCCCTTTTCAGTCTCCCTTGCATGCTGCCACCACAACAGGTGACCAGAGCCTGGTTAGCACAAATGCTGTTTGGTGGATGCTCTGTCATTTTCTGTTTTCATTAGTGACCACCACATCATGATAGTTTTAAACCCATTTTGAGAAATTGTGGATGACATCAAATGCTACATTTTACAGGATGTCAGAGTTTTTCCAGAATTTTGAGACAAATAGGGGGCAGGGATTTAGAAGAAGTGCCTTATTTTTTATTTGTTGCAATTTGGTTTTCCTACTTCAGCCCTAGAAGAGACCCTATATTAAAGGCTGCTTAATTACCATAAATGCATGTGATGAACTGAATTGCTAATGGCTGCCCATAACTCTATTTACCGTTGCATGAAATCCCAGTGAATTTGACGACTTTTCTTTCTGTGAGGGCTGCTTAACAGTTCAGCAGGTTACAGAGAAGTGATGTTTAGTAAACTGAAGTTTTGTCCCAGAACGTAAAATATTGGTCAAGTGGTTCCCACAGGTAGCTGCAAAGTAATGGTGATCACATCATGGCAAAGTTAGCACATAATTATGGCAATAGCATTTAAAACACAAACTTTTATTTAAAAATTCATTAAGTGTAGCAATAAGCTTACTTTCTATATTAGTACCTCCCTTGGAGCACTGATATGATTGTCCTGTTTCAAGTAACTGAAGATTGAATAATTGAAAATCTACAAATAAATTTAAAAGTAGTAATTTTTTCTCTTCATGTTTCAACAAAGAATAAATTCCAATGTGATTATTTTCAAAGGTGCAGCCATAAGTGGGCGTTCCCCCCTATGGAACTAATATTGTATAAAATAAGTAAGACTGCCACAAATAGGCAAATAGAAATGGCTCATGGCTCCCGCAAGAGACCAAAAGTGCCATCGTCAAAGGGCTTTTCTCGTGGGTGTCTGCAGAGCTGTAGGGCAGGTCTTGAAACCGTATAAAACGCTCCGAATCCAAAGGTCTTCACAGCTTGGAGTGCCTAAGACCACTGCAGCTTCTGCCAGGAAGGCAATGGGTGCTCTGGCCCCGGGATGCTGGGAGAGCCATCCTGGTGCCACATCAGGCACAGATGTGGTCCTAGTGCCTAGGGCTCCCCTCTCATCTATTCCTGTCTGTCAGTTTGGAAGCAGTTGGGTAATCTGTGCCCATTCACACTTTGTGCATTTAGAGAGTGAGTTCCTCGCATCTATTCAATACCTGAATCTTTCTTTTCTACTTCTTCCTATTTTAGAATCAGTGAAGAATTTCTTTTCACATTCGGCTCCATCGGAGGCTTCTGAGTCAAGGTAAGTATCCCTGCTCAGAGCATCCCCTTCTAACTATGCAGGCAGTTCTGTTTCAGGTTCATATGACACAGCAAAGTTTACATCCTAAACATTTAATTCTGTTGTCATGCTTCCCACTTTTACCCATTCTGAATTCCCAGCGATTAATCAGAGTGATGGTCTCATCTTCTAAAATCTAAGTACAGCCAGATATGCCGTGATCAGAGACAACACATCCCCTCTACTACTTTTGAGGAGCATCTCTTGGTGTTGGCTCAGAAATAAGCACCCCAGATTCTGATCCCAAGCTGCCAGTCCCTACCATGCCTTCTGACATCCTCGTGCTGCAGGCTGCGGCATCTTCCCTGCAGTTCATTTGTGATAGTGGTTACGGAAACTGCTGTTGTCTTGACGGGGAAGGAGGGTATGCTGTTTTATCAAGTATTAATTACTGGGAACCTACGCTTGTGTAGAATGCAGACAGAATTGAAGGAAAGTGCATACAAAGCAGGCTCAAGAATGGAGAGAAGCTAAGATACCTGATTCTAGATCAATGGCAAAACTCTGCTATTAGGGGTAACAAATTTGAGTACACTGTGGTGAAGCAGAAATTATTATGAGTGAAAAGGTCTACAAATTTTCTGGTAAAATAATGCATTGACAATACATGTGGTCAGTTCCTCCTATTCGTATGTAATAGTAAGTGCCTATGCGCTCTTCATTTTGCTGATGGAAAACAGGGGAATTTTTTGTTGTTATTGAGCTTCTTCTGGAAGTGCAGTTACCTGTGCAGCTTGTGAACAGGTATGTCCGAACGTGTTCATCTTTGTTTCTTTAACACACATTGTAACTGGGGTAATTTTTCTCTTCTTTGTCTGTGTCTGTAAGTGCCTGCAGTAAGTGTGTTGTCTTTAACTCATCTCCCAATCTCTGATTTGGCAGCCCTGACCCATCCAAGTCCATACTCCCACATCCAAAGCCAGGGTAAAATATGAGGATGTTTTCAGCTGCCGAAAAATATTCCATGATTATAGTGATTATTTATTGTCTGTAATAAAGACTCATTCTTAAATGACTTAATATTCCCCATAAAGGTCTCCATGATCTGATTCTTGACATTATTTTATTTCTCTGTCTCTGTCTCTCTCTGCATCCCTGCCCCCTGCTCTCTCTGTCTCACACCTTTCCTACTCATTCATTCACTAGTAATCTGTCCATTCACACAGTCAATAGGTCTTAACGAGTTGCTTCCTTGAAAATGTCAGGCTGTTTCACACTTCCATGTATTTGTTTACTCTAATTCGTCTGCCTAAAATGTTTTGTCCTCTCACTTACTTCTATTTTAAGACTCAGTCCAATGATTATCTCTTCTCTGACGCATTTACCAAGCATTTCTATATGTTCATTTTACCTGTGTAATTGAATATGTTTCTGTGTCATATTGTTATTTCTTTAAATTTGGACTCATCTCTAATAGCCTGAGCTGATACTGAAATTTCAGTAGGATTAAAGAGCATTTCCTAATATCATCAGGCATCTTAAATATAAAAGAAGCGGTGTGAGTGCAAAATCTGGTATTCCTCAACTGGGTGCGAGACAGCCTAGTGGTTAAGGCCATGCCTTTGCAGCCAGACAGACTTCAGCTTTCCTGTAATTCTGATTTCTCATTTCTAACTTGGAAATGTTACTTAATGTGACATTTATTAGAATAACAATACCTCATTTGTATTGTTTTGTGGATTAAATGGAATATCGTTTTGCAAATTACTTAGCAAAGAACTCCCAGGACCTAGTAAGTGCTTAATATATTATTATTAGAGAATGTTGTGGACCACTTGCTTGGGCTTTATGTTAAAACTAATTAAAACAAAGCCCTACCAAATTCTTGCCCATTGCCGTCTCATCAACTCTGAGGAAAATGTCTGTAAACATCCCAAGTTTTCTCCATCATAGCAGAAGGCACCACTTCCGTATAATAAGCCATACATCTGAGGTCCCTCCTTGATTTCTCTCTTCCTCACCTCAGTTTACCTTTAAAGATTCTTCCATCAGTTACCTTTAAAGAGTCTTCTATGTTTGGAACTTCTACAGTGGTGCAGAAGCTGTGGTGAACACCTGCAGAGTTCTACCGACAAGTAGGCAAATGCTTAGGAAGGAAAAATGAGTCTTACAGGCTTCTAAAACTGCCCTGCACGTAGTCACAGGTGGCTATTAGGAACCTGAAATGTGGCTAGTCCCAACTGAGGTGTGCTGCTTAAGTGTGAAATGCATTCTGGATTTCAAAGACTTAATGTGAGGAGAGAATGTGAAATACCTCATTGATTTTTTTTATATTGATTGCATGTTGAAATACAATATTTTGGATATACTGGGTTAAGTAGACTATGTTATTAAAATTAAGTTCACCTGTTGAAAAAAAAAAGATTCTTCTGAAATGTTTCTGAAATGCACCCACTCCTCTGAAACCACGCTCTTCAAGGTTACCACCACCTTTTCTGCGTAGCCCCCGTCAACCTCACAACCTCCCTCTTGCTTTCATAGAGTCTTTTGAACGGCAGTGTTTTCTTTCCACAGCATAACTCATACCGTGCCCCTATTCCGCTTTAAACCTTTCACTTGCTTCTCATTATATTTAGACCACTCTTCAGATCCCCTATGATGACCGATGGGGTCTTGCACATTCTGGCCCTGCCCACCTTTCCCACCTGTTCCTCAAGCATCACAGCACAGCAGTGTTGGCTCATCTCAGTGCAGCTCTCTCCCTCCTCAGCTCTTCAAAGGGCTGGGCCCTGGCATCCTTCTCTGCCTAAATGTCAACCTCCTCCAGAGGTCAGAGGGACCTTCTCCGATCACACTAGTATCACGTTCTGTTTTTTAACCTTCATAGAAAACATCTCAAATTTTATTATGTATTTCTTTTTGTTTGCTTATTTAAAAAAATCTCTTCTCAGAGACTCTTACCCCCCCACCCCCGCCAAGGACTTGAATCTCCCTGAGAGGAAGCTCATGTCTGTCTGCTCGCCCCACAGCCGTGGCTTTCCTTGCTCCTATTAGCCCAACCCTGCCTGTTGTGCAGAGTTTATGTAAAATTTTACTTACATTATTTCATCTGGGTTTTGATCCACATTGATATAAGCTAAATAAATATTAATATTCACATTTGCAGAAGAGGAAATTGGGTTTCAGAGAGCATAAGATTTCAAGGTCATATATACAAGATCCTATGGAATTTGACACGACATTGTCAAATGACTATAACTCAATAAAAAAATGTTAAAAAAAAAAAAGACTTCAAGGTCATAGAGCAATTTATGGGCAAACCTGGTACTTGACTGAAGCCCAGGCTTTTCATACTGAAAAGCCTAACTCTCTCCCCCTCCCACCTCCCCATGCGCCTCCCAGACAATGCAGTTGCGCTCTGTCTGCACTCAACATGCAGTAGAGGGAAAATGGAACGGTATGTGAAGGATAAATGAACTGTAAGGCAAAGCTTCCAGAGCTCTGGGTGGAGGCCAGGAAAGCCAGTGCACCCTTTTGAATTGGCAGTGGTAACATGGAACGTGGAACTTTGATCATGTTTAACTTGGATGTGGTTATGGAGGGCAGGTAGATGTTTAGACTTAGACTTGAATGTGATTCCGGCCCAGCTACCAGTGGGAATGTGGTAAGTTCCATAATACTGCTCTAAAACTCAGTTTCTTCATCACTAAGATGGGTATAATAACATGTATAAAGAGGCTATGTGGGAATCAAATCACATTCTGTGCGTAATGTACCCAGTGTATGATCTAACCTATGATATATTATTTAAAAATGGTATCCACCACTGTTATTACTAGTCAGAGAAGGCAAAAGATGGAAGATTCTGACTGGACCATCGAGTCTGACCAAGTGATTTTTTCCCTCCAGGAGAGCTAAGCCCTGTGTCTCTAATATGGAGGTGGAGAACCAGACACGGGTCACCGAGTTCATTCTGGTGGGGTTCCCTGGGAGCTGGGGTGTGCGTGCAGCAGTGTTCCTCATGTTCCTTGTGGCCTATATTCTGACAGTGGCTGAAAACGTGATCATCATCCTGTTGGTGCAGCAGAACCGGCCACTGCACAAGCCTATGTACTTCTTCCTGGCCAACCTGTCTTTCTTGGAGACCTGGTACATCTCTGTGACTGTACCCAAGTTGCTGTTCAGTTTTTGGTCTGTGAGCAACAGCATCTCCTTCACTCACTGTATGATTCAACTTTACTTCTTCATTGCACTCATGTGCACAGAATGTGTGCTCCTGGCTGCCATGGCCTACGACCGATATGTGGCCATCTGCCGCCCACTCCACTACCCCACTGTTATGAGCCATGGGCTCTGCTTCCGCCTGGCTCTTGGTTCCTGGGCCACGGGCTTTGGCATCTCCTTGGCTAAGATCTACTTCATCTCTCGGCTCAGCTTTTGTGGCCCCAATGTCATCAATCACTTCTTCTGCGACATCTCTCCAGTACTTAACCTCTCCTGCACAGACATGTCCATGGCTGAGTTGGTGGACTTTGTCCTGGCACTGGTCATCTTCCTCTTCCCCCTCTCTATCACTGTCCTGTCCTACGGGTGCATTCTGGCCACCGTTCTACGCATGCCCACGGGAAAGCAGAAGGCCTTCTCTACTTGTGCCTCCCACCTCGTGGTGGTCACCATCTTCTATTCAGCTACTATTTTCATGTATGCCCGGCCTCGAGCCATCCATGCCTTCAACATGAACAAAGTGATTTCTGTCTTCTATGCCATTGTCACCCCTGCTCTCAACCCTTTCATTTATTGCCTGAGGAACCGAGAGGTCCAAGAGGCTCTGAAGAAACTGGCCTATTGCCAGGCCATCCGACCTGACTAGTGTGTTACCACTGATTAGAAAAAAGTGATTTGACTTGGTGCCCACTCTTTCATCCTCCATTCTTTCTCCTTTAATGCCTCAGCTGGATTTCACTCGTGTTAATGCGACATCACCACATCCACACCAGCCAGTCTCTTGGTTGACTTGGTCAAATGCTCTAAGGGCACACGCCCCTTGAATAGAGAATTCTCTTCGGCTGTGATCCAAGATGGGGTGAATTTCTGAGTTAAGTGGGAGAGAGAGATGGCAGCGTGCACGTTAGCTGTGTCAGGATCTAGCAAAGCACTGAAGCCTCTGGGGAAGCAGATTTGTTGATGGCTTCCCGGCTTCTTGGCTTCCTGACCAAGGCAGAGGGAGCAGCTTCTTGAACAGTCCTGCTCTGGATGTTATGCTGGGAGTCGATCTTGGCAGCGGAGACCAGACTGTTTGTCTAGGCCTTTCAATACTTTCTGAAGTACCCAATTCTCTGTATTAAGTACTTTTTGGCTTCCAGTAGCTGGAGCGCTTTCTGTTATCTGTAAGTGAACTGCACCTTTTACAATTACATTTTGTCTTCTTGTATAACTTATACAGTTGGTTTGTATTGAATTTCATATTTCCCTTCCAGATGTCACGATGTTTGTTTGTATCCTCTCGTGGATGAGCACAAAATAGATGATAATATATAAATACCATCAAATATATTACTTGCTGAAGGAGACTTACCCACATCAGTCCTCTTTTCTTCTGATCTCAGTGTCCTCTCATTCCTCTGAAGTTTTTTTGTTTTTTGTTTTAACATCCCCTGACCTTTACTCCCTCATCTCATATACTATATAACTGTCTCAGTTTTAGGGATTGGCAGGTTTCCATCCTATACCACAGCGACTCTCAACTCTCCTTATTATTTATCTGACACCTTTCCCATGTGCACCTTACCTTTTTGAGAAATGTGCCCACACACCTGCAGAAGGGTCCATAGATACGCCCACTCTTGGTTCATAGTTTTGACAGTGGCAAAGGGGGGTATACTTTAAGCCATATTCCCTATAACATGCTAATGTCAGTAGGAGTCTTCCATTAGAACAGTTTAAAAATAGAGTGGCTTTTAGCATTTGCATCCTTTTTCTCAAACAATACCTTCAAAAACATTGTCTCTTTCTTTGAAGTAAGAGGCATTGGGTAGGAGTCTTTGCTACGTTTTACAATCTTGCAGAACAGAGGGAAGTAAATAATGTATAATCATTGACAGTGGGGAGCAGAGGTCAAAAGCCCAGGTCTGCTCACCCTGAGCCCTGGGTCCTTTCTTTGCTCATGGGATCTCCCCAGAGGGAAAACATGCCTCTTCAGCAAGCTGAGTATGGACGCTAATTGTGCAGGGATGTGGTTGGAATCACCAATCACTGTATCTGGAGAACTGTTAATAAAATAAAAAAGGACAAATGTGAAGTATAGTCCTCAGGAAAGAAAAGAAACAAAAGTAAAACAGAAGCCTACCTCACTTAAGAGAAGAAGAAGTACACAGAAGGAAACGCTTCTCATCGTGGAAATGAATGTTTGCTCCTGGAATATATTTTGGTCCCTTGATGTAATAATGAGGTGATTATAAAGGTATTTCTATTTAAAATCCAAATATATAAAGAAAAGTGATGATTTTCTCAGATAATTCAGATGAATCAAAACATAATGCTGCAGTCACATAGGGCTATGAAATGTGTGCAGCGGAAAACAGGCAAAAACAGTCTCAGCAGGAATCAGTAAATGAGGGGTGAAAACCGGCTGGTTGCTGACGATCTGAGTTTTAGTCCCAGATACAGTTTTACCAGGTGAGCTCGGACAAACCATGTAAACTCTCTGAAACCTGATTCCTCATGTGTAAAATAGGAATAACCATGCGTGCTCTGCCTTCCTTACACGATGGTCGTGAGCATCACCGGACCTGATTGATGAAGCTCTGGACCAGAGCGAGATCTAAGCAAGCTGAAGCTGGTTCGGGCTTACGTGGGGGAGCTAGTCGGGAGGACTGCTCTCCAGACCTGTCTGAAATCATCCCCCCACTGGCTGGGCTTCATGTGCATAAGCTAGGAGATTGCAAATGTGAGGGGATGTTTGCTTCTTTGTTATTCCTCTTAAGTGTCTGGGTGAGGGAGAAGGTGGAAGAAGAATGTCTTTGTAAATTCTATTGTGTTTCAAAGAGCAGATGGGAATCAGTAATGATGCCTTGACTCCTTTGTGAGAAGAGTACATAAATGCGTGGTCTCAGCACACCAGGGGGAATGGATCAGACCGAGGTAGGCATCAGCCTCAGCAGAGAGAAGATGATTTACAGCAGTGTAATGGATAAAGGCACATGGAAGAGAGCTATTTGTAAGGTGAGATGTGTAAAGCAAGTCACAAATTCTGTGCCAGACTGCTTGGGTTTAGGTAACCGTAATGTAAACTCTGGTGGTCACGTTTAATAGTTTACCCTGGGACCAACCCCTTAGGATTTAGTTATCACTAACCAAACTCATAAGGAAGTTTATCAAATAAAATAAAAATATTAATTACACATGAAGTATATTTTTAAGTGGCCATATTAATTGATTAATTTAGCTAATATTTACTGTGTACTTACAATGTATTAGGCACTATTTTAAGTGGTAGGGATACAATAATAACAAAACACAAAACCTTGTCACCCTCATAGATCAAAACAGGTAGCAGACAATGCATTTGTTCATACATGATACATACAAATGTACACACATACATACATACACGATGTAGTGGGTTGAATGATGGGTCCCCAAAAGATGTATCCACCTCCTCAATTTGGAACTTGTGATTGTGAACTTATCTGGAAAAAAGGGTCTTTGAAATGTCATTAAGTTAAGGATCTAGAAATAAGATCATCCTGGGTTATCTGAGTGAGCCCTAAATCCAGTGGTGTATTCTTTTAAGAGAGAGAAGGGGAGAAGGCAGAGGAGAAGGCAGTGTGGAGAGAGATGGAGGTGGAGACTGCAGGGATGTGGCCACAAGCCGAAGAATGCTTGGAGCCACCAGAAACTGGAAGAGGCAAGGAAAGATTCTGCCCCAGAGCCTTCAAAGAGGCACCGTCCCGCTCGACACTTTGATTTTAGACTTTCGACACCCAGAATTATAAGAAAATGAATCTATGGTTTCAAGGTATCAACTCTGTTGTAACTCGTTACAGTAACCCTAGGAAACAAACACCTTTCAGGTGGTAATAGTGCTACGGGGGAGCATGGAAGAGCAACAGGGAGTGATGGTGGGGATCTGACACTTCAGATAGGAGGTCACAGAAACCCTCACTGACAAAGTGATGTTGGAGCAAATATGTAAAGAGGCTGGGGGAGCAAGACATGCGGCTTCCTGGGCAAAGATCATTCCAGACAGAAGAAACTGGGATTTCTGAAAGCAAGAAAAGGGAGCAATCTGAGCTTGGTTGCACAAAACAGTAAATATCTACTACACTACTCCATTTTGGTTGCCTAAAACCCCCATGTACCTTATTTCCTAAAATAAACTTTCTAAAATGCTCAGGCCTACCAAAAAAAAATCCTCCCCCATCACTGCCCTCTGAATGAAGACCACCCCATTCTCAGGGGCGCTGCATCGAGCTCCCAGTCCAGCACGGCCAGGTAAGAAGCAATCCTCTCTGTATGGGAAGGTGTAGTTTTTTTTCTTTTCTATTTTTTTTTTAATATTTCAAACTTAGAAAAAGACAAAATGACAATTTCTTGATTTTTTGATATTATGCCAGAGCCTCTTCTAATAAGCCTGCTTGATCCTAATGTGACATTCTTGGGGAGTGCTGCCGTGTGTCTAACCAAGAATTTACAAAAGACAAAGGTGCAGAGTTCAGAGCCCTATGTGCTTATCAGTTAACCTGCAGACGTTGACAAGATGTTATGATTCTGCCGTCTCATTAGAGAAGCTGAACCAGGGTTGATGTGGTTTACTGGACTGTGAAAAGTTCACCAGGTTTGTATCTAACTCAGGAATCTTATTTTGGTATTCTTTTCCTGGCTGGCTGCAAACACTTCTGTTTCTCAGTGGAACAACCTCTTCTGTCTTCCTGCTTCTCACTAACAGGTTAAATTCATGTTGGTTTGTTCACTGTTTATCTGTCCAAGACTAGATGTGGGGCAGTGGGGCGGGGCGGGGCAGGGCGAGGGGTGAGTAAACAGCATGGTAATAGCGTGGGACTGGGTGATCCTTTAGTAACAGTGGTCTAGAAGCCCTCGGAGGAGGTAACACTTTTCACACAGGCTGAGTGGTGAGGAGAGACCAGTCATGATGAACGCAGTGCAGCGACTGAGAAAGACAGGTTCTGGGCCGACTTTGAAGCTAGTTCCTGCTGTAAACTTGGGCAAGTTTCACCTTTCAGTGCCTCAGTTTCCTCGTTGATAAAATGAGGCTCATAACTGTACCTACCTTATTGCATCGTTTGGAAGATAACTAAATACAGGTGAAGTACTGAGTTCAGTGCACAGCACAGAGTACGTGTTCAGTAAAGGACTATTTTATTTTTATTTGAGGCAAGGTTTTACAGGCAAAACCCATACTGAGTATGGGAGCTTGTAGTGAGAACTCGAGTTGCATGTTAAATGAAGAAGGCTAATCATGCTGACTGTAGTCCAATAATTCCAATTTAGACATTTATACTAAGGAAATGCATACGTGTGGAAACAATTAATGGGATGCTCATTGCCATGTTGTTTAAAAATAGAAAAATTGAAAAAAAGAAAACCCCAGCATGTTAAAAAATAGAACTGGATAGAGTAAAATGTAGCATGTCTTTATGATGGAAAATGTTGTAGCTTAAGGAAAAATGGCATAGAAAGTGGCTTATAGTACATTATTGAGTAAAAAATAGTTTACAAATAAGTAATTACAAATGTGATGTATAGTATGATCTCATAAAATACATGAATATATGGCATATGCATACTTTTGTGAAAAGAGATAAAAGGAGGAGGCAGCAACAATTTTCAGGATGCAGAGGTGAGAATAGATGGGTCAAATATTGGTCAAATGAAGGTTTACTAGCCCCACAGAGTCTGCGAGAACTGAGGCAGCTATTTCTTTAACCTGCTTCTCACATGCTGTGCTTGTGGTCTTATATCAAGGCAGAATAACACTGAATGGCAAAACATATGATTTTCCTTTTGTCCACTGCCTGATTCTTCTGAGGTCCAGAAGCATTTGTGGACTGGGCTGTTTACGACCCCAGAAGTGTATACATAGGGTGAACATGCTATGTTAAAATATGATGTTTAGGCAAGTTAAGATTTCAGATGTATAACAGAGTGTGCAAGGAGACTGGCAGTGGTTTATTTGATATTGAAAATTCAGAAGCACCAAACAGCGAGGCAAAGCCTCTGGATCAGAACAACTTCATCAACCTTGCCTTTTGCTGTGGAGGTTGTCATGGTAACAGTGGGGCTCAGGGCTGAGAGCAGACTAAAGCAGCTATTACAACTCTGCATAAAACATATCTGACATTTGGAGTGCTTCTCTTTTGATTAGACTGAGACACTGAAATGTCCCCACGGTGGGCTGAGACCAAGTGGCCAATAATAACCTAATAAAAAAAGTCTGGGGGTATAGATAATGAAATTTAAGCATTTGTCTAGGAGTGACTGCATTGCAAGCTTTTTGTGCCTCTTCCTCCTCCATTTGGTCCTTCTCCTTTTTTTACTTACCTCATATTTTCTTTTTTCCTACTTAGTAAGTGCTACCCTGCTTCTTTCCAAGATAAAATAATTCCCTAAATGAAAATGCCACTGTGCTCCACATTCTTCTTTAAAACACTTCAGCATTTCTCTTCACCATCTGCGAAGAGCAGGTCCTTAGCTTGGTCATAAAGCCCTGTGTGTGTTCCTGCCCATGCCTCCCGCCTCAGCACCTGCTTCTCCAGCATCAGGGCCTGACACTCCCGCATAGAACTTTATGTTCTCAGACTTCTTGTAGTTTAGAAAACGTGACATGCTGTTTCAGTCATCCCTGTCTTGTTCAAGTTGTTTCCAGGGCTTAAAGCATCCTTCCACCTCCAGTTATGTAATTAGTTTTTTTTTTTCCATTCTTCTAAATCAATTTAGGCATCACGTCCTTCAGGAACCTTACCAGCTAGTTCCTCCCCTTCCTGTCTGTGGCACAGTCAGCTATTCTGTGTTCTCTTTTCTGATCTCAAAGTAGCAGGAACCTTGTCTTATTCATCTTCATGTTCCTAGAGTCTGTCACAGTTCCTGGCATATAGCTGGTGCTTGAGTAACAATGTTATTCTGAGCTGAACTGAATTAAGGGAGAGCTTGTACTTCTGAGAAAAAGGAAAGAAACTAAGAAGTTTCCTGGGAGCATGCAGAGTATTTCTCCAACACTATTCTAAATGTCTTGAGAGGTTCCTTAAGAGCAGAATACAAAAGATGTACATAATTCTATTAGCTATTACTAATTCTAGTAGTTATTACTGACAGACTCAAGAAAGACCCAGCTATGCGTTACTTGCTTTAGATAGTGCTACAATCATAATACTTACTCAACAGATCTAGTAGCTTTTAAAACCATCAGCAAACATGTAGCATGCTACAAAAACAGAAATGGGGAACTGCTGCTGCTGCTGCTGCTGCTGAGCAGGAGAAATAACTGGATTTATGAAGACAAGCTGTAGCATCAGTTTCTAAAACGCAAGATGATGAAATTAATCATTCGTAATTTCTTCATAACTCTCAAAACCCAAACTGACTCCTTTCCTCCAATTATTATCCAGTTATTATCTTTGTTCTCATTTTCCTTGCTCTCTACTTTGATCCATCCTTTTCTGTGTCCCTTGATGGCTTATATCCTTTGCCACTGTTGTCACCATTCATCTGTAAGTCATCAGAATCTCTCACAGGGATGTACTGTTACAGCCCTTCGGTCAGTAGCCGTACCCCTTTCTCCCATTCTCATCAAATAGCCACACCACCAGCAGATGTATCTTTTTTGAAAGATCACTTTATTGAGGAATAAGTGGCATGTAGAAAGCTGTACATATTTAATATATTCAACTTGATGAGTTTAGGAATAAGTATTCATCTGTAAGTGTATCACTACCATCAAGACCATGACGTAATGACCCTCACCTCCCAAAGTTTCCTCCTACCCCCTTTATTATTGTTATTAATTAGTGTTATTTTGTATTAAGAGCAGTTAACACAGAGCTATCCTCTTAGATAATTTTAAGTATACAATGTGGTGTTACCTGTAGGCACTTGCTGTGTACTAGGTCACCAAAACTTTTTTTTTGCATAATTCAAGTTTTGTACCCTTTGACCATTGCCTCCCCATTTCTCCCTTCCCTCAGTCCCTGTCAATCACAGTTCTACCCTCTGCTTCTATGAGTTTGACTATTTTAGATTCCATATGAAAGTGAGATCATACAGTCTTTTTGTGAGCAGGTTTTTTAAAATTAAAGTATAGTTCATTTACAATATTCTATTAGTTTCAGGTGTATAACATAGTGGTTATTTTTATAGATATAGTGATATTTTTATAGATTATATTCCATTTAAAGTTATTAGAAACTAGTGGCTGTATTTCCCTGTGCTATACAGTATGTCCTTGTTGCTTGTTTATTTTATATAGTTCGTATCTCTTAGTCCCATTCCTCTATCTTGCCCAAAGCCCCTTCCCTGTCCCTGCTGGTAACCACTAGTTTATTCTCTATTCCTACGAGTCTGTCTCCATTTTGGTATACACATTTATCTATTTTTTTAGATTCCATATAAAAGTGATAACAAACTATATTTGTCTTTCTCTGTCTGACTTATTTCACTAAGCAGAATACTTTCTAGGTCTTACTATGTCATTGCAAATGGCAAATTTTCATTCTTTTTATGGCTGAGTAGTATTTCATTGGATATATGGATCATATATTCTTTACCTATTCACCTGTTGTTAGAAACTTATGTTGCTTCCATATCTTGGCAATTGTAAATAATGCTGCTGTGAACATTGGGTGCATGTATCTTTTCAAATTAGTATTTTTGTGTTCTTCAGATATATACCCAGTAGCAGGATTGCTGGGTCATATGGTGGTTCTATTAGTTTTTTGAGGAACCTCCATACTGATTTCCATAAGTAGCTACACCAATTTACATTCTCATGAACAGTATACTAAGGTTTCCTTTTCTCCATGTCCTCTTCAACATTTGTTATTTGTACACTTTTTAATGATGGCCATTCTGATAGGAGTGAAGTAGCACCTCATTGAGGTTTTGATTTGCATTTCTCTAATAATTAGTGATGTTGAGCATCTTTTCATGTACCTGTTGGCCACCTTTATATCTTCTATGGAAAAATGTCTATTCAGCCCTTCTTCCCATTTTTCAATCTCGTTTGGTTTTTCTATATTGAGTTTTTTATATGAATTATTTGTACATTTAGGATATTTGTGTATTTTGAATAACCTCTTATTGGTCATATCACTTGCAAATATTTTTTTCCCATTCAGTAGATTGTCTTTTCATTTTCTCAATGGTTTCCATTGTTGTGCAACAGCTTTCAAGGTTAAGTAGGTCTCATTTAAGAAAATTTGTTTTTATATCTTTTGCGTTAGGAGACATATCTACAAAAATACTGCTACAATTTATGTCAAAGAGTTTACTGCCTGTGTTCTTTTATAGGAGTTTATGGTTTCAGGACTTACATGTAGGACTTTTAATATATTTTGAGTTTATTTTTGTGTGTGATGTGAGGAAATATTAAAATCTCATTATTTTAGTTTTCCCAGCACCACTTACTAAAGAGATTGTTGTTTCTTCATTGTATATTCTTGCCTCCATTGTCACAGATTAGTTAACCATAATTGTGTGGGTTTATTTCTGGGTTTCTGTTCTGTTCCATTGACTTATGTGCCAGTACCATGCTGTTTGGGTTACTGTGGCTTTGTACTATAGTCTGAAGCCAGGGTGTGTGATACATCCAGGTTTGTTTGTTTGTTTGTTTGTTTTTTCTCAAGACTGCTTTGGCAGTTCAGGGTTTTTTGTGGTTCCATACGAAATTTTAAATTATTTGTTATATTTTGGTGAAAAATGTCATGGGTATTTTGATAGGGATTGCATTAAATCTGTAGATGGCTTTGAGTAGCATGGCCATTTTAACAATATTAATTTTTGTATTCCAAGAATACAAGATAACTTTCCATTTCTTTGTATCATTTCCTAATTCTTTAATTAATGTTTTGTAGTTTTCAGAGTATAGATCTTGTACCTCCTTGGTTAAGTTTATTCCTAGGTATTTTATCCTTTGTGATGTGATTTTAAACAATATTGTTTTCTTGACTTCACTTTCTAATTGTGCGTTATTACTATATAGAAAAGAAACAAATTTCTGTATATTATTTTTGTATCCTTCAACCCTGTTGAATTTATTTATTAGTTCTAATAATTTTTGGTGGAGACTTTGGGGTTTTCTGTATAGGGCATCATGTCGTCTGCAGATAGTGACAGGTTTACCTCTTCCCTTCCAATTTGTATATCTTTTTTCTTTTTTTTTTTTTTCTGTCTGATTCCTGTGACTAGAATTTCCAACACTATGTTAAATAGGGATGGTGAGAGTAAGCATCTTTGTCTTGTCCCTGATTTTAGAGAAAAAACTTCCAGCTCTTCACTGTTGAGTATGATGTTAGCTGTAGGTTTGTCATAAATGGCCTTTACTGTGTTGATATTTATTCCCTCTATACCAACTTTGGTGAGAGTTTTTATTATGAATGGATGTTGAATTTTCTCAAATGCCTTTTCTGCATCTGTTGAGATGATCATGTGATTTTTATTCTTCCTTTTGTTAATGTGGTGTATCGCATTGATTGATTGGCAAATATTGAAACATCCTTGCATTCCTAGAATAAATCCCATTTGATCATGGTGTATAATTCTTTTTATATATTGTTGAATTCATTTTGCTAATATTTTGTTGAGGATTTTTTGAATCTATAGTCATTTCTTTTTTTGTAGTGCCTTTGTCTGGTTTTGGTATCAGGGTAATGGTGGCCTTGTGGAATGAATTTGGAAGTGTTCTTTCCTCTTCGGTATTTGGGAATAGTTTCAGAAGGGTAAATTTTTAGTTCGTCTTTACATGTTTGGAAGAATTCCCCTGTGAACCCATCTGATCCTGGAGCTTTGTTTTCTGGGAGTTTATTTATTACAAATTCAGTTTCACTGCTGGTGATTGCCCTGTCCAACTTTATATTTCTTCTTGATTAAGTCTTGGCAGGTTGTATGTTTCTAGAAATTTGTTCATTTCTTCTAGGTTGTCCGATTTGTTGGTGTGGTGTTCTCTTATAATGCTGTCTCTATCTGTGTGATGTCAGTTGTTACTTCTTCTGTTTCATTTCTTATTTTGCTTATTTGGGTGCTTTCTCTTTTCTCCTTGACGAGCCTGGCTAAATGTTTGTCAGTTTTGTTTATCTTTTCAGAAAAGCAGCTCTTGGTTTCATTGATCTTTTCTATTGTTTGTTTGGTCACTTTTTGTGCATTTCCTCTCTGATCTTTATTATTTCCTTCCTTCTGCTGACTTTGGGCTTCATTTCTTATTCTTTTTCTAATTTATTTAGATGGTGGTTAGGTTGCTTACTTGAGATATCCTGTGATTCCTGTGGTAGCTCTATATTGCTATAAACTTCTTCCATAGAACTGCCTCTGCTGTGTACCATAAATTTTGGACAATTGTGTTATCTTCATTTGTCTTAAGGTATTTTCTGATTTCCTCTTTGATTTCTTCATTGACCTCTTGTTTTCTTAGTAGCATGTTGTGTAATGTCCTTGTGTTTGTACTTTCCCTGTTTTTCTTTCTGTGACTGGTTTCTATTTCTGCACTCTTGTGGGCAGAAGAGTGTTTGATACAATTTTTGTTCTCTTAAATTTGTTGAAACTTTTTTGTGTCCTAGCACGTGATCTACCCTGGAGAAAATCTCTGTATGCACTTGAAAAGAATGTGTGTTCTGCTGTTTTTGCATGGAATGTCCTGTAGAAATCTACTAAGTCCCACTGGTCCGTTGTGTCAGTTGAGACCACTGTTTCTTTTCTGATTTTCTGTCTGGATGATCTATCTATTGATGTTTACCGGTGTTGATGTTAAAATCTCCTATTATTATTGTCAATTTCTCACTTTATGTCTGTTAATATTTGCTTTGTATATTTAGGTGCTCCTGTATTGGGTACACAGATGTTAACAAGTATAATATCCTTGTGTTATATTGATCCCTTTATTATTATATAATGCCTTTCTTTGTCTTTTGTTATATAAACTTTGTTTTACATTCTAGTTTGTTGATATGAGTGTTGCTACCCCCTCCCCTTTCTTGCATAAAATGCCTTTTTTATCCCCTCACTCTCAGTCAGGGAGACAACTTTTTAAAACATACCTCTGGTCATGAAACTCTGTATGGAAGTCTTCAATTTCATCTGATTAGCTCTGCATGAAGTCCAAAGGCTTTAGTTTGACATTCAATATCTTGCACTATCTGCTTCAAAATACTTTTTTCTTTAAGAAGTGACACAACAAGTTGAACCCACAACACAAATATAAAATACCCCAATTCCCATGAAGACCGATGCTGATTTCTGCAGTTGAAAGTAGTATCTATATCCTTGGAATAATCTCATTTTCACTTGTATTATGTTTTTTAAAATTGTGTATGTTCTGTTTTCTTTATAAGAGCATCCATGCATGATTTATCTCTGTGCATCTTCAAACAACCATCAAGTTATTGTGGTCAGGGTAGAAATTCAGTGAGCATTTCTTTAATAAGGTATTTTGTGTTGATTTCACAAACATTATTCCAAATAATGTTTTTCAGGAAACTCATTATTTATTAGCAAATAACTCTCTAGTTAAAAAAGTAGAAAAAAATCCTATGATTCCCTATAATTTATTTCACAAATTATACCTGTTGTCCATAATATTCTACCTATTCTGAGCGTTCATTTTTACACGCAAAAAAAAAAAAAAAAAAAAAAAAAGCCAATTCAGTGTTTATTTGGTGTTGGTGCCATCTAGTGGGAAATAAGAGTAATGCTTAACATTAGATTCACATTGGAGTGTTAGTACTGAGGTCTTGGAGATCATCTGGTCTAAATAATTGTATAATTTATTATACAAATTACTAAACTGAGATTTTGAAAGTTTAAAAAGTTTTTCATGGTCTGCATAAGGCTGAGAACCTATTATGTGACATAAATTGCTGGATATAATATTAAGAATTATAAAGCATGATTCACAACCTCACATAATTTACTACCAGCACAGGACATATACATTAATATGTAAAAGGTGGCAATGAGATATTTAAATTATTTTATATAAGAAAAAATGCTTAATAAAATATCTAGACAAAAGTTTCTATAGAAATTCTGAAGAATGAGAAAAAACATGCTAAGAGTGGAGTGAATAGAAAGTAAGGTTTTTAGAAGAGGTTAAATTTGTGTTGTGTTTTGGTAAGATGGAAAGCTGTGTAGAATTTGGACAGCTAAATAAGCAAGGAAGGTGCATTTAATTCAATGGAAAGAATTGAACTGAGACATATTTCAAGAACAATGAACAGAAGAATAAAATGAGATAATATAGAGTCCATTGAACTGAAATGGAGACTGGTACAAATAAAATTGTACAGGAGGGTTTTAAATCAATTTGGCGTGAGAAAGTAAACAATAAATCATAAACTTGAATCACTAAATTGAGTCAGTATTGTGAATATACTCAAAGGCAAAATCTTGGAGTTTGTAATATAAATTCTTTTAAATAACAGTGGTTAGATTAAAAAATTATAAATACATATGAAGACTAAATTTAAAAGACACATATCCTGATGTTATATGAAAGAGCACTTGTAGCTTAGAATGAGATTCACTGAAGGATAATACATCAGTTCAAAAGATGTATTTTATTTATTTACTTTTATTTTTTATTTAAGTGTAGTTGATTTACAGTGTTAATTTCAGGTGTACAGCAAAGCAATTCAGTTATACATATGCATACATATATTTTTTCTTTTCAGATTCTTTTCCATTATATGTAATTATAAGAAATTGGATATAGTTCCCTGTGCTATACAATAGGTCCTTGTTGTTTATCTATTGTATATATAGTAGTGTGTGTCTGTTACTCCCCAACCCTTAATTTATCCCTACCTGCCCTTTCCCCTTTGGTAACCATAGTTTGTTTTCTTTATCTGTGAGTCTCTTTTTGGATTGTAAATAGAACTTGTATTTTTTGTTTTAGATTCCACATATAAATGATATCTTATGATATTTGTCTTTGACTTATTTCACTCAATATGATAATCTCTAGGTCCACTCATGTTGCTGCAAACAGCATTATTTCATTCTTTTGTTTGGCTGAGTAATATTCCAGTGTATATATACAACACATCTTCTTTATCCAGTCATCTGTTGATGGACATTTAGGTTGTTTCCATGTCTTCATTATTGTAAATAGTGCTGCTATGTACAGTGGGGTGCATGTGTCTTTTTGTATTATAGTTTTCTCCAGATATATGTCCAGGAATGAGATTGCTGGATCATAGGGTAAGTCTACTTTTAGTTTTTTAAGGAGCCTCCTTATTGTCTTCCTTAGTGGCTGCACCAAACTACATTCATACCAACAGCGTAGGAACTTTCAGGATACAGATTTGTGATTCTTCGATGTGACACTTTTGGATGTGATTCTAAAAGCTTTTACTGAGCGTTGTCAAATCTGTAGGCTTCATAGGGATGGACGTCATATTTATAAAGCTCTTCTATACGTGCTACCATAGACGTGAAATTTTTGACCTTAGTATTGTCTTTGAAAATGTTTAATTGAGAATTCTGTTAACTTACATTTTAAGAATTGGCGTATTGTATTACTGCAAGAGATTTGATTTTCAGCACAGTGCTGTTATTTCAAATACATATGTCTTTTTTTTTCTAATTCCATTTTGTTTGAAAGCACATTTTAAATAGTCTTCTCATTTAGTAAAAGTTGTCTAAACATCCATGTGCAAGTTTTTGTGTAACATGCATTTGCAGCTACTTTCGGTAAGTACCAGGGAGTACAGTTGCTTGATCACATGGTAAGAGTACGCCTGTTTTGTAAGAAACCGCCGAACTGTCAAGGAGGACGTACCATTTTTATTCCTATCAGAAATGAATGAGAGTTCCTGTTGCTCCCCATCCTCACCAGCAGGTGGTGTTGTCACTGTTCTGGATTTTGGCCATTCTAATAGGTGTGCAGTGGTGTCTTACTGTTGTTTTAATCTGCGTTTTCCTGATGACATAAGCTGTAGAGTGTCTTTTCATGTGTGTATTTGCCATCTGTATGTCTTCTTTGGTGAAGTGTTCATTGAAGTCTTTGGTCCTTTTTTAAATTGAGTTGTTTTCTGATTATTGAGTTTTAAAAGCTCTCTCTTTATTTTGAATAACAGTTCTTTATCAGATGTGGATTTGCACATACTCTCTTCCAGTGTGTGGCTTAATGCTTACCACTTTTATTCTGTATTGGACTGAAGGTTCCAGGAAGTGCAGTGTGGCAGTTAAAAGAAATAAAAAGTATACAGATTGGAAATGAAGAAAAAAAGTATCTTTCTCCTCAGATAACATGCTTGTGTGTGTGTACCTGCCTGTGTGTGTACGTACACAGAGAGAGAAAGACTGCAAAATAAGCTACTAGAACTAGCACATTATTTCAGCAGGATTGCAGGACATCAGACCGATATTCAAAATCAATTATATCTGTAAATACTAAAAACAAATAAAAATTGACCTTGAAAAACAAACCAAAAAGCCCATTTATAATAGCAGCACAATTATGGACCACTGGGAAAAAGATGTGCAAGACCTGTACTCTGAAAACTACAAAACATTTTGTGACAATTTAAAGAAAACCTTAAAAAAATGGAGCTATATCATGCTTATGTAAAAGAGGGCTCAATATTGTTGAGATGCCAATTAATTTTTCGTTTATATATATTTTTATTGACGTCTAGTCAGTTTACAATGTTGTGTCAATTTCTGATGTACAGCATGATGTTTCAGTCATACATGAACATATATATATGTTTATTTTCATATTGTTTTTCACCACAAGTTACTACAAGGTATTGAATATAATTCCCTATGCTATACAGTATAAACTTGGTGTTTATCTAACCAATTAATTTTTGACAAAAGTGCTAAAAGAAGTCAATGGGGAAACAATAATTTTTTCAATAAATTGTACTAGAAAATTGAATAGCCGTATGGAAACAAAAAATAACAAAACCCAGCCACTATTAACTCTCATCATGTACAGATATTGATATAAAATATATTATGGCTCTAAATATAACAGGTAGAATCATTAAAACTTTAGAAGGAAACATGAGAAAATTTAGTAATATTGGATTAGCAAAGATTTCTAAAATAATATAAAAAAACTATAAAATGAAATATTGACAATTAGACTTTATCAAAATCGAAACATTTTAGTCTTCAAAATACAGTATAGAGAAAATAAAAAAGCAACTTACAAATTGGGAGACAATATTTGCAAAAAACATGTATCCAAAAAAAGACTTGTATTTGTGATAGGTCAAGAATTTCCACAATTCAGTATTAAGACAGACAGCCCAAGAAAATAGGCAAAATATTTGAATATACACTTCACAAAAAATATATACACACACAGAAAGTAAGCACAAGGGAAGGCCCTCAATATTTTAATTATCAGGAAAATGCTAATTAAAACCACAATGAGATATTAATATACAACTATTAGAATGGCCAAAATTTAAAAATTGACCATGCAAAGCGTTGAGGAGCCTGTAGAGCAGCCGGCTGGACTGCTCATCACTTGCTGGTAAAAAGCTAAAACAGCACAACCACTTTGGAAAACTGATAGTTTCTTAAGGATTTAAACACACACCTAACATACAACTCAGTCATTGCCCAAGAGGGGTGAAAACATTGATCCTTAGGAATACTTGCACACCGATGTTCACAGCGTCTTTATTTGTAGCCAAAATTTGAAATAACACAAGCATCCATCAATAAGTGAAAGGACAAACAAATTATGATACATTCATACAACAGAATACTATGTAGCAATACAAAGAAACAAACTATTGATACAAGCAACCACATACACAAACATCAAAATAATTATGCTGAATGAAAGACGTTTTATCAAGAGGAGTATATACTGTATGCTTCTATTCATATATAGCTCTAGAAAGTGTGAGAATGTAAATTAACCTACAGTAACAGAAGGCAAAGATGAGATTAACTGAGAGTGAGGTGGGATGAAGGATGGATTTCAAAGGAAACTTTTGAGTGTGGTGTGTATGTTCATTATCTTGATTGTGGTGGTGTTTATGAGTATAAACATATGTCAAAACTCATTAAATATCACTTTAAATATGTGCATTTTATTGTTCTTCAACAATACTTTATTAAGCTATAAAATAACAAAAAAAAGACCTTAGTTTTTCCAAAATAGAGTTTATGATTTTTGTTTTTTATGACTTCCAGGAAAAGAAGATGGAAATATAAAATGTTGCTATGGTTTGATTTTTGTGTCCCCTTAAAATTCGTCTGTTGAAATCCCTGTCCTCAAGGGGATAGTATGAGGAGATGGGGTCTTTGGGAGGTGATTAGGTAATGAGGTCTGAGACCTCCTACTGGGATTAGTGGCCATAAAAGACCCCACAGAATTCCCTAGTCCCTCCCACCATGTGGGGACACAGGGAGAAGGCACCTGTCTATGAAAGAGAAATCAGGGCCCCATGAGACACCAAAACTGCCAGCACCATCATCTTGAACTTCCTGGTCTCCAGAACCATGAGAAATAAACACTTGTTGTCGATAAGCCACCCAGCCTGTGGCGTTTGGTTACAGCAGTGCAAACAGACGGAGACAAATGCATACCCCGTTAAGAGAACTAGAAGCCCCTCTGTTTACTTCTGAGATTTTTAGACAAAAACATCTAAGCTCTAAAATGACACTGAGTTTTAAATGATGTAACATTTGCTAGGAACTTATTAAAATCATTTTAGTGGAATTTTAGTGAAAAGGTTGGGTTTGGGGTCAAATTAAAGCAAGAGAGCAAGTCTGGAAAAGCCTTTCTGCAATTCTGACAGTGAAGGACAGAGCAGACCAGTAGCTGGTGAGAGAGGTTTGCTTGCTCCCGCCCTGTGGGAATGAGGGAATGAAGGGCCAACAGAGAGGAAAAGGGAAAACTGAAAGCATCTGTTTCTTGAGAAAAAGGAAGGGATGGGACCAAGAGCCCTTGTGTAGACAATGGGCTTTGGTATAAAGGGAACACTTTCTCAGTTGGCTGGAAAAGGAGGAGGAAAGCATCGATGTGGATGTGGGGACCTTGGAATGTTTTGTATTGGGAGGATGAAGGATTTCCATGTGAGGGCTTCTGTTTTTGCTCTGTGCAAAGGAGATAAATAATCTGTCACATGTGACCTGGAATAGGGGTGAGATATGGGGTTGTCTGAGGTTTATATAAAGTGAAAAAAGGTTAAAATATTGGTGTGGACAAAAATTGCTGGGCAGGATTGATGGCCCAGATAAGGCTGGATATTATGAATTTATATTAGAAACTACTTCTCCATTAGTCATATTTTTCAGCAGTGCTCAGCCTGAGTTGGAGGGGAAAGACAGTGAAACTGTGGGACTGATCAAAGAAAAGGTGTCTTTTCCAGGAAATTTCAGAGAAAGACAAGGGGATTGAGATTATCTATTAAAAGCACTAGTTAGAGAGATGGAACATGAAGTGTAAGCAGGGTAAGAAAAGAAGTGAAAACTAGACCAGACTTGTAGAAGAAAGTGTGGAACAATGGAAAGATTAGAGGTTCTCAGGAAGTCAGGGAATCAGGATAAGTGAATTTAAAGAACTGGGAAAGCTGATGAGTGATTTCGCATTTCAGAGGTTATGGTGGCCGCAGGGCTCAGTGACGATGGCAGAGGGTGAGCAGAGGAGGGGAAATGAAGGTGATTAAGTGATATGTATTGCACTGCTGCTTCTCCTTTTAATCACATTATAGTCTGATTCTTTAAAATACACATCGGCAAAGTGATTAGGCTTTACCTTAAATGACTTAATTAAGATGAGCTAAAACTAAATAACCTTACCAGAAACTTACATGTGGAAAGAAAGCTTGAATAACACTTTTTTTTTTAAACTCGGGAGTTCAGTCTGAGAAGAGAGACTGGAAAATGGGGGAAGAAAAGGAGAGAAGGTTGGAGTGAGGGCAGCAAGCAGGCTGAGAAAGGTGTGCTGATCAATTGACCTGATCAGTCAGGGTATGGTTATTTCATTTGTATATTAGTGCCAGGTAACTCCTCTGTGTTAGATAATTTAAAAGTGTAAGAAATAGAAAATACATATGAACAGATTTTTTGTGACCTTTTGGTTATCCAAGTAAATCGAGGTAAATAATGAGAGAAGGAAGAGGGGTCAGAGTCAGACTGACAGATACAGACTCTTCTGTATCTTCTGCTCTTACTTTGTCTTCTCTTCGTAGCACATCTTTTGGCCAATCTAGTGGATGCTTGATTTGATTCCATTTTTCTTTTTAACCAAAATTTTATTTTAAAATTCATAAAATTTTAGAAAGAGTAATGTAGTGAACACCCATATCTCCACCTACATTTACCAATGACTAAATTGTCCATGTTTTGATATATTTTCTCTCTCTGTCTTGCTTTCTTTTGACAGCTGGCTAACTATATATAGATGCACATATACGTATATCTGTGGCAATTTTGCGCCCCTTCCCCAAGGGAAATATTACAATGTTTGGAGATATTTTTTATTATTCTAATTGGAAGGGGATGCTGCAGGCATCTACTGGGTGGAGACCAGGGATGCTGTTAACCTTCCTTTGATGTATTGAACAACCCTCTACAACAAAGAATTGTCTAGTCTAAAATGTCAATAATGCTGAAGTTAAGGAGGGGAATAAGATATATATAATATATATGTTAATATAATATATATTGTGTGTTACAGTATATAATATGTATTTAAAATAAATATATGTGATTTACACATTCATATATATATATACTTGCTGAATCATTAAAAAGTATGTTAAACATTATGAGTAAACTCTAATAGAATATATGTACACACACACTTATTCACCAATGAAGCGCAGATTAATAACAAATATTAAATGCAAGACCATTATCACACTCACAAAATTTAACATTTATACAATATTGTTATCTACCAATGGCTCTTTGGGTTCTTTTTACCCAATTCAGAATCTGATCAAAGATCATGCATTGCATTTAGCTTCTTATCTCTTTAGTCCCATTTAACCTCAGACTTGTCTTTCATGTCCATTGTTGACATTTTTGAAGAGTCCAGAATAGTTGTTTGGCAGAAAATCCTGAAATTTGGATTCGTCATATTTAGATCCAGATAAAACTTTTTTGGAAGTTTTATTCTACGTAGGTGATGTTGTGTTATTCCAAGTGCCTCCTAGCAGGAGGCACATGATGTCAGTCTGTCCCAGGGCTGATAATGTTAGGTTTGGGTAAGTGACTTCTACTAGATTCCTCCGTTGTAAAGGAATATTTTCCTCCTTTGAAATTAATTAGTATTCTGCAGCATGAATCTTGGAGATTATGTGAGAATCCTGTCTCCTAACACTATTTCCAGCCAATTATTTCAGCATCCAGTGACTGCCTGAATCAATTGTTAAGTGGCCACAAAATACTGATTTTTCTAATTCTGTCCTTTTACAATTATGAGTTAATATTCTTCTCTAAAGAAGAACATTCTCTCCTTCTTCTTATCACTATTAACGTGTGTACTTTTTGTTACTATTTAAAACGTTGTGTATTCCTATAGGTAATACTTACAAATAAAATGTGTGGAATTTCCTTGAGATTTCTGATCTGATGGAGTCTAAAACCGTGGCTGGTTCTAATGAGCATACAAATCGAATGCTGTGTGGGTGTGTTCCCTCTGCCTCTCCATATTCATGCTTCGCCTCTCCCCGCCCTGCTCCCTGCCTGGTGAAACTGATCTGCGTGTACTGCTTCGTGGGGCCTCACTGTCGTCTGGCTTCTGGTTGGATTTGGCTCATTGGAAGCAAGGACAAAAGACCAAAGACAGGGAGGAGAGTGAGGCTCGGTATTGGTTTACTTCCTGCAGTGTTAGTGTGGACTGGCCCAATTGCCTTAAGATTCCACTTTATATCAGGCTGCCCTTTCTGCACAGCCCTCTTTGTCTCCATGTTCCAGTGACAACAATCTCTTTTCCTTTAGGCCTAGAGGTTGCAAAAAGTTTTATTAATGGTGCAGGATCTTGGACTTTCCCTTGTGGGTTTCCATTCCCTGCACATAACCTTTGTAAATAGTCCCTTTATTAAACTTTCCTCAAATTACCATATTTGAGCTTGCCATCTGTTTCTGGCTGTGACCCTAGGTGATACATATGCCTTGATCTCTTCCTTCTTTCTCTCCTTCACAGGAATCAGACCAGCATCAGATGGCTCTCTAAGCTTTCACTGGATCCCTCCTCATTTTCCCTCATAGTGTTTTCCCAATAAATCCCTTGCACATTTAATATTGTCCTGGCACCTTCCTCTTGCAGGACCTAGAAAAACCCTGTAGCTTATTAACCTCAGGCATTCCCCCAGGCCTTGGGCCTTAGTTAAGGCTTACAGAAGACCTGAAAGGGTTGAATAACTTGGCATCAATTTGATATCTAACTATTGAAAATGATTCTATTATAGCATATTGGTGAAGGTGTCTAAGTGGAATGTATGACAGGGCGATGGTGAAGTTAGACCTGGGGTTAATGGCACTGGGGACAGACACATGCTAGCAGCAGGAAATGTTAAAACTGGAATAATTTTAGTTGGAAGAAATTCTAGCTTTTATCCTTTACCATCATGTCTTAAGTTAATGTTGCTCTGTTTTCTCTTCCTTGCTGTTGCTAAGAAAAAATATACAGGGCAGCTGTTTGAGTAACTGAACTAGAAACTATGAGATGGTCTAGAGAGAGCATGCTTGAGTTTATGCTGGATTCTATCAGCAGAAAAGTGGAAAAGGCTTCAGAGTCGGTTTTAAATTTGGGGGCTGTCACTTATATGACCTTGGATGAGTTATGGAACGTGATGGAACTTGCTTCTTTTATAAGCAGGAAGGTAATAAATGCCTACTTTTAAATATTATTTTGATGATTTACAGTAATTCATACAAAGGTCTTAACCAATGCGCCTGGTTTATTTTTCTCTTAGCTAAATGTGTGCGTGGGAAGAGAGCTCAATTACTTGATAAAATGCTTGGAGCGCCAGTGTCCAAACAGGGTGTCCCCACACTCCACGTGAACGTTCGCTCCGGGGCCCACAGCTGAGCCAGCAGGGCTTTTCCCCAAAGGCCAAGCGCCCCACGGTCTCTTGAGCACTCGCCTTCTGAGAGCACTGCTGCTGTAATTAATAGTGGCAAAGTTTTAATGAACTCCACGGGGAGATTTTTTTCTGACACTTACTTTTTAGATCCCGAAATAGCTTCTATTCCTTCGAGATCAATTAAAAACTTTTTTTTCATCTTTGCCAAGATGCTTGAGGCAACTTTCCAGCTGTGTCTTTTTAATGAGTTCTCTAAAAGGCTCCTGAGTCCTGGGGTTCTGTAGCAAACTAACTGAAGTTGAGGGAGCTCTTGGGGACTAAGGGCGTGAAAACTTCTGAGAAACTTTAAAGGTGATTCCTCTGGGCAGACTGCTCAGAGGTATACACGCCTTTCAACTTAGACTCTCTAGATTCATTTACAGTCACCGAGGGAGGTTGGAAGCAAGGGGAGAGCACTTCAGAGTCTTTAATAGGCCGCTGATGGGTAAGGCTCTTGCAGTTGGTTTCATATTTGAGTACAGACTTTGGCCTGTTGGGTGGCACCTGAAGGAGGTGTGGCACTGACCAGATCCACAGTGAGGAGCATAAGCACATGTCACCAGCCCCATCCCCAGACTCAGGCCACCTCAGGGCTTCCATTAACCTGATGGATGTCAGGTGATCCCCCCCATCTCCAGGAAATCAGCACACAAAGAATGCGAATATTTGCTTATACAGGCACAAAACGGATTGGCCATTTAATTGAACCAATCAGTCCATTCACGATGAAAACCATTTAATTCAAACTCTATTGTAGAAGTAAGTTTGAGCCCATGAAGCAAGTGATGGAAAGGACTGATAGGTGTTGCTGATGTGACCAATTTTTCTCAGCTCTGTCACCTTGCGTTTACATTGGTTTTCATGCTTAACCATCTGTCAAACATACCAGTGGAACAGGGTTGGTGGTAAGGTGAATGAAAGAGGAACCCAGAGTGAATTCAATTTATTATAGACAGCCCAGGCAGGAGAGACATTGATGGAATTTAATAGAGGATTTAGACCATCATGTAAAGGTAAATCATTTCCCCATTTCTCAACTATCTCTCACCCCTCCAAAAAAAAATAAAGCCAGCAAGCTATCAGTACTCAGAAGATTTTCCTGAATATACCAGGGCAATTTCCTTATGTAAAAATTTAGATAAATTAAATTAAATTTGTTTTAGAGAAAGAATTCTTAGGATGAATAATTAGTTGATAGAAATATCAATTTTAAGTAAGTAATTTCTCAGAGCAACAATGATTTGTTGTACATGTTTATATAGTCTCCCTTCTCAGATACCATTGAAACAACAATACAATAAAAGGTATAGCCCACAGGAACAAACAGGATGGCAGAGGAGACAGCAAACAAGAAAAATTGCAGCATTAAAAATACATGAAAAGTATGTGGAGGAGTGCTAACTAACTTATCAGACAGGAAGCTACTAACTAACATGCACACAGAAGCGGAAACAAGAAGGAAGACACATTACCTCTAAGAGCCCCTTGGAGCCTGCAGACTTGAGGGCAGTAGCAACAGTGGAGGGAGGGGGTACCCAAAGGGTAAAATGGGGTAAAATAAAAGTCTATTATTACAGTGATTGGGTCTCCTGACTTCTGCACCATCCCTACACAGCTAGGTCACAGCTCGCCCTGGGCAAGAGCCCACAGTCTCATCCTATGGAAAAACTGAAGATAAAAGCCCTAAATTCTGGCATCCCAGACAAAAGCAGGAGCCAGTGAGAGCTGGGTCTGAAAACAGAGGAATTAAGTGCAGAGCTGAGCACTGAAGGCTGAGAATGTGAGCCCAGCTACTCCCCCTGCACCTCAGTCTCTCACACTCAGGTACCGTCTACACCTCCTGCTCGTGATTAGACAAGAGGTCAGAGAATTCACTGAATGAACCAAAAGGTCCCAGAGGCATTTATATTTGAGACAGTCTCAACAAAATGGCTAGCTGGACTATCCTGTCACCCTTTGTAAAACTCCATGTATGGAGTTTCCAGTGAGAGACAAATGCAAAAAGAAACGAAGAAATCATTGGAAACAGAGATCATGAAGAAATGAATATAAAAATTGTAAAATGCAATAATTAAATATTTCTATCTTTCCCACCTTCTTTTCCTGTAAGAAGAAATCGACAATTGGCTAGTTGCATGGGTGTGGGTGGGACAGTAATGCGGGAATCTGTGTATGTGAACTGGAGCGTGGAGGTAGCATGTTTGAGAGCTTGGACACACTGAGCAAATAAGTAATTGAGCAAGTAAGCAAATGCTTCGAGGACTTACAACTGGAAAAGCTACTCACAGCTGTAGAATGGTAATAGGCTAGGAAGCACTCAGAGAGGGTAGGAATGAAATGGAAGCAATCAATATGAAGTCATTTTGTTGTTTAGTCAGCTTCATTGAGGAATAGTTTACACACAATTTAGTGTATCTCTTTTACGAGTTTATAGTCTAATGAGTTAACGACAAATCAGCACGATCAAGATTTAGATCACTTACCTCACTCGGAGAACTCTCCTAGTACCCCTTCTTAGTGGCTTTATGCCCTTATCCTCTGCCCTGCCCTCGGATATGCCACTACAGATTTCTGTCACCATAGGTTCGTTTTGCCTGTTACACAATTTCACAGAAATGCAATCATAGAAAATACTCTTTGTCTTCTTTCACTTAGGCACAGGTACAGGGAGACAGTTCTGACTTACAGTACAAAAGACAATTTTAATGCCCATACAAACCCCAAATGTCTGATTCAAAACTATTTTACTGCGTCTATTAATGGGCAATGATTAAAAATATAAATTGCTGCTGTATGATAAATATCCGATAGTGAACATCTTGAAAGCAAAGTGAACAAAGTATTTATTGCTTTTCACATACTTATTTTTCCCTGTAATTTTAAATTCCTAATTCTTTTACTATCTTCTCAATTTTTCCAGTGGTGAAAGAAATTCCACTCATCATGCTTTTGATTCGTCCATGTTAATGCATGTATCAGCAGTTCATTTACTTTTATTGAATGGTATTCTATTGTATGGATAGATCATTTTTTAAAAACCCACGCAACTGTTGGTTAACATTTGGATTCTTTTTAATTTTTTCCTAGTTTTTTAAAAAGCAGCTCTGAACACTTGTGTCCGTGTCTTTGTGTGATTTTATTCTCTTTGGAAAATATCTAGAAGGTATTTACATTTCACACTTCACACTGTGAAAATGTGTATTTTGGTTTATTTGACACTGAAGGATAGTTGTTCCATTTTATGTTCTCACCAGCAATATATGAAATTTCCAGTTGATGAACATCCTCACCACAGTTGGGCTTTAATTTTTAGCCATTGCAGTGGATGTACTGTGGTATCTCGTTGTTTTAATATGTATTTCTCTGATGAATGATGATGTTGAACATCTTTTATGTACTTATTGACACTGTATCATCTTTTGTGAACTATCTGTTCAAACCTTTCGTCCACTTGTTATTTGGGTCATTCATATTCTTACTAAATTTAAGAGGTCTTTATGTATTCTAGGTAGAAGTCCTTTGTCAGATATGTATTCTGAACATTTTACTCAATTCTATGGTTTGCCTTTTCATTTTCATAGTGACGCTTTTCAAAGAAGAGAAGTTTTTAACTTTGGTGAAGTACAATTTATCACCTTTTAGTGAAACCACATTTTAAAATATATTCATAAATATAGAAATAGTTTTATGTGTCCATGTAGGTGTGTGTAAGTACGTAAGTATGTAAATACATTTCTGCTCCTATTTGCTGGCCTGGAGGGCTTAGAAGAACTGACACACCCCTGGCAGTGAACACACTGAGAGTTCAGATCCTGGTTTTTAAGTGCTCTTCTCCACTAAAAGGAACAGGGCTTCCTGAAGAAATGGCTAATTCTAGGGTAAGATTTTTTAAAATGTACAAGAAGAGCCTATGAAAACAATTTTTTCCCTTCCAGTTTTATTGAGATGTAATTGACATACACTACTGAATAAGTTTAAGATGGACAGCGTGATGATTTGACTTATATACATCATGAAATGATTACCACAGTAAGGTTAGTGAATACTCATCATTTCATACAGGTAAAACATTAAATAAATAGAAAAAAAAATATATTTTCCCTGTGATGAGAACTCTTAGGATTTACTCTCTTAACAACTTTCATATATAGCATACAGCAGGATTAATTGCATTTATCATGTTGTAATAAATACAGTATATCCCTAGTACTTATTTGTCTTATAACTGGAAGTTTGTACCTTTGACCACCTTTATCACCCTACAAAGATACATTATTATTGACTATCTTCCTTATGATGTACATTTCAGTGTTGTGACCCATTTGGAAGTTTATACTTCTTACTTTCCCTTGCCTGTTTCACTATAACTACCCTCCTCCCCTCTGGAAACCACCTAATTGCTTTAGGTATCTTTAACTTTTTGTTTTGTTAACTTGTTTTTCTTTTTATATTCCACATATAAGTGAAATCATATGGTTTTGCCTTTTGCTGTCTGATTTACTTCGCTTAGCATAATACCCTCTAGGTCCATCCATGTTCCTGCAAATGGCAAGATTTCATTCTTTTTTATGGCTGAGTAATAGTCCAGTGTGTGTGTGTGTGTGTGTGTGTGTGTGTGTGTGTGTGTATTACATCTTCTTTATCCATTCATCAGCCTGTAACATCTGTTACACCAGAAAATAAGAAAATACTAAAAAAAAAAAAAGTGGGGATGTAGCTAGAGGGGACCGCGGTCACCTTGAAGGAACTCCTGTTAGCCAAATAAAAACAAAAAATAAAAGTAACAGATTACAGTCCGCTGAATAAAATATAGAATCATGAGTCCATACTGATATGCACAATTAAATGACCAGTAAAATAAATGAGCATCATGTAAGCTCTTATTTAGCAGAATTACAACTCATAAATGAAGAAGAAATGGTAGAAATAGAAACTCGTCATTTGTTGACCATTATAGTGGTAATTGATTTAGGCAGTGGTCATCAATTGAGTGGATAAAGTTCTGATAAGGATAAAAATGTTGGTATAACATCAGAATATCTCTTACAAAATGCTAATGAACTACAAAGGGAAAACTAGGACTTTATGATGGAGAAATCTGGCAGATATCAACATAATCAGATGATCAAGGTTAAAACACTGCCAGTGGTGAGATGAGTCAATGTCAGGTGTCCTCTGATGTATTGAGAAGAGTGTAGCATTGTTACTAATACTTAGATATATGCAAATGATATAAAGGCATAAGAATTTTAGTTTGTGATATATGCTGTTGTGCTAGATAATCATTGTATGGTTGGGGAAGAGGGGATGAGTGATAATTAAACCAAGAATGTACTTCTAGCATAGGGATCAATGAGTACAAAATCCCTGAGGCTGAAAAGAGTTTAATATGATCTAGAACTTGTTCTAGGTCTGGTACAGGTTTAACACACTGGTCAAAGAGGAAGATAACAAGAGATGTAGTCTTAGAAGGAGGAAGGGCCAGATATTTAGCTCTTTCAAAGCTTTCGAAAGGAATTTGGTCTTATATTGTTAAAGAGAGGGTGTTATAGATTTTTAAGTAGAAGAGATACATAATATGCTTTGCATTTTCAAAGGATAACTGTTGCTATGAAGAGAATGGCAGGAATGAAAGTGTTTTTCTAATCTACCAACACCTAACTTAAATTATCTGAGGAGGAAAGGAGAAAGAAATTAATGCCAGTTTTCAAGTCATTAACTCATAAGGATGTTGATCTACCTCCTCCAAGCTCCACCAGATCTATCTGGGGCAAGACTGAGATCCAGGAACTCATCACCATCCATATCCCTGGGGAGTGTAATTTATAATGTGGTCCCAGGAGTATCTTTGTTCTTATTATTTTATGACCTTCATGTGTATAGATCCAGCTAGATATTAAGTCATCACCTGCCAGCCCCTTTTCTTCTGAACATCTGTCCCCAGAGTCCAGAGAAATGGAGACAGAGACAAACAGTTTTTGTTCTTCTGGCAGAGATGATGTCTGTGTCTCGTATATCCCTGTCCCCTCTCCCTCCGGACACTCAAGGATGATCTGGGAGGGCTTGGGTGGAGATGAGCTCACCATAAAACCTCTCCTGCTGGTGCTTATTACCATGAGCAGGTCAGTCCCTGCATCAGCCTGTGTCAAGAGAACAGGAGCAACTCCTGCACCTGCAAAGTCCCTCTTTCAGACTCTTAGAGGGAACAAGATTCTCAGCTGTGATCTTCAAAATCTCTCCTGACTTCTGTGCAGCTTCCTCTAAATCTAATCCTGTTTCTAAGACCAGTGCCACAGTGAGTAAAGGCTTTTTTTGCCAAGTGTGGTAGTTTAGAGAAGCTGGGGTCTGGAGGAAGGAAGGGCTCCAGAAATCAATACATTGAATGGGAAGTACAGGGTCAGCTTACAGGCAGGCAGATTTCTGGGTTTAAGACAGGGCTGGAATTTGCAAACCTGGAGCCATAAACTGCCCATTGAGAAAGGTCGTGTATATCATGAACAGTCTTGTAATAGGTGTATACGTCTATGGAACATTTCAGGTTTTCCCTTTCTCTCACCCCAGTGGCCATGTGGTTGGTGGGATGACAGCCAAAGAAAATGAAAGAAGAGTCACAAGACTTGATTAAATTCCAAGACATACTCTGGATGTTTTTCCTAAAGTAATGTCTTTCATCCATCTATTTATCCATCCATCCATCCATCCAACAAATGTACTGTCCAAATACAATGAGCCAAAACAGCATCTACTTATCAGAACCAGGGAAGCAACCCTGCAGGAAGGTGGGGTGGGGCAGGAGTATAAATGTATTACAGAGGTCCTTGCCCTGACCGTGGACCATAAATTACTTCTGTGACTGGTGACCAAACTAGTGATGTCACTCTGCCCATGCACAGAAGGAAAACAGCCAGATTTTCCTGCATAGTATCAGGAAGAAAAACGTAGTGCCAACTTCATGTACTAAAGCATTAAATCTAGTAGAATGCAGAGGGAAACATACTTCCTTGAAGCTGCATTTGTACATTTCATTCTCATTTTATTCATCGGTATATTTACTCTGCGATCATTTATTGAGCACCTGCTGTGTGCAATGTCCTCCCCACAAGTTTTAAAATAAGAACAAATCAGATGATAAAGAGGAAGTAGGAACAAAATTTGAAAACTAAATAAATTGGAAAGGAGAAGCATACAAGAGAATCTGGCTATGGGCCTTTCTCAAAAATGAAATAGTCATTATGGAAAACAGTTTATTCTGTGGCTGCCATTGTGATAGAGCATAAATTTTTGCAGTCAAAGTTAAATAAAATTCTGTAGAAATGAAAATAGTACATGATACCCTGTATTCCCTTATACTAGCTACCTAGCCCTTTCTGCTTTACTGTGGATTAAAGGACTTGACATGATGACTCTGAAAAGGATTGTTCACTGAGATAATGCACAGTCTATGCCATAAACCCTCCTCTCTCTGTTTAATAGCGAATCCAGATATACATTTGCTCCTCAGCACACAGAGCATTGAGGCAGCAGTGACCAACACAGACACGTCACCAGGGCATGACAGGAAATCAGACATGGGTCACGGAATTCATCCTCCTAGGATTCCCACTCAGCCCAAAGATGCGGGTGCTCCTCTTCGGGCTCTTCTCCCTGTTCTTTGCCTTCACCCTGCTGGGCAACGGGGTCATCCTGGGGCTCATCTGGCTGGACTCTAGACTGCACACCCCCATGTACTTCTTCCTTTCACACCTGGCCATCGTGGACATTTCATATGCTTCCAACAATGTCCCAAAGATGCTGGCAAACCTTCTGAACAAGAAAAGAACTATCTCTTTTGCCCCATGCATAATGCAGACCTTCTTATACATGGCTTTTGCTCACACTGAGTGTCTCATCTTGGTAATGATGTCGTATGATCGGTACGTGGCGATCTGCCACCCCCTGCATTACTCTGTCATCATGAGCTGGAGAGTGTGCACTATTCAGGCCATCACTTCCTGGGTCTGTGGTTCCCTCCTGGCCCTGGTCCATGTGGTTCTCATCCTGAGACTGCCCTTCTGTGGGCCTTGTGAAATCAACCACTTCTTCTGTGAACTCCTGTCTGTCCTCAAGCTGGCCTGTGCTGACACCAGCCTTAACCAAGTTGTCATTTTTGCTGCTTCTGTGTTTATCTTAGTCGGGCCCCTCTGCTTGGTGCTGGTCTCCTACACACGCATCCTGTTCTCCATCCTGAGGATCCAGGCAGCTGAGGGCCACAGAAAGGCCTTCTCCACCTGCTCCTCCCACCTCTGCGTGGTGGGGCTCTTCTTTGGCAGTGCCATCGTCATGTACATGGCCCCCAAATCTCAACACCCTGAGGATCAGCAAAAGGTCCTTTCCCTGTTTTACAGTCTTTTCAACCCTATGCTGAACCCACTGATCTACAGCCTGAGGAATGCAGAGGTCAAGGGTGCCCTGAGTAGGGTGCTGTGGAAGGACAGGCCAATGTGAGCAATGCTAGAGTCTGGAAAGTGGAAGATTTGTTCTCTGTGACATTTGGGGGAATGTTAATGCAAATGTCTTAAAATCTCATGTCTTAGATTTCTGCTATTTAGAATATGTATTGATCAGGTGCTCTTTCTAAACATGGGGCTCTGACTAGACTGCAAAGCACAAGCAGAAAGTCGTGAAGAGCTCAGGCCAGGAGACAAGAATCAGGTAGTGGCGCAGTACGTGGCAGGGAGCCATGGAATCTACCCGCCAGTTCCCAGCACTAAGGCCCAAGTTCTTTCTTTTGAAGTTTTGTCCTCTTAAATTGCCTCTTACATTCTTGTATTATTTCCATCTCCCTTATTGCTGTAAGAATGTGCTAACAATGCCATAATAAATGCTGCTACAAGAGTGCACCTCTAACAAGACAGAGAATAAAAGTTGACTCTGGTTAAGCAGTGCCCTCCTGGGAAATGCAGTCAGGACTGTGGGAAGAGCAACTCCCTGGTCTGAAGGTTAAAGTCTAAGGGTGATGCTGTTAGTTCTGAAAAATCACCTGAATTTGAGCCTAATGAATTTATTTCTGTGAAAAGCAAAGTTCACTTGTATGGATTTTTTAAAATATGGGAGACAGAAAAGTAACAGGATCTTTGCTTCATTTCATTTAATTCTACACTATTTAGTTAGAGAAACTTTGTGATTAGAATAACCCTAAAGGGCCATTATTAGGAGTTACTTTCCAGAGTTCTGATTACAAAGCTGGGTGTAGGTGACATTTGACTGTTATGATGATTACAGGTGTTAGAAAATACTGTAGAAGAAAGAGTGCATCAAGGGAGCCTAGTAACTTGACGTACATTGTAGATTCACATTTAGAACCAATAACAAAACTGAGACCGATAAAGACTTGTAGGAACCTCAACCAAACTCCAAAGAGCACCTGCTCCGTGTGATGGAAATCACTCATTCTGGACCCTAGCGTCAGAATCACATGGAAGAGTAATTTGTTTCTTTTAGCACAAGTTCAGGACTTAAGTGGCCAACACGGTATGGTAATGGTGATTTCTCTAACACAGAGGGTGTGGTATCTTTGGAATTCTCTCACTTCCTCTCTATTCTTGTAGTATCACATGCCATTCAGGTGTGTGATACATGATGATCGTACATTATTATCTTTCTGTTTATCTATTTTTTACCCTAATTCTCTCATGTTTTAATTTCACTCTGTATCTTCTTTTTCCCATGAAACTTAAGAGCAAAGAGAAATTTTTCCCTTCCTCCCTCTCTCCTAATGCACTCTTTCCCCTCAGTTCTCACAAAGTCTAGTTTCTGACTCTTCTACCCATTGACTATTCTATTCATTAGTTCATTTGGGCAAATAGTTTTGTCTCTGCCCATTATCTTCGTCTTCTTAGCTCCACAGTCAGGACATTTCTAGCCCACAGAAATCCACAAAACTTGTTCCAATCTCCTCCTCCCCAAAGAATAAGGTGAATAAAGAAATAAATATAAAGCACTGTGGAATTATTTTCTATCCTATTTTAAGGGTGGGAGAAAACAGGTAATATTTTCAACAAAAATTACTTTTTAACTGTAACTGAAAAATTGCGATGTTCTCTAAAATATGTTTACCTTATGTTAAGGTTAATATCCTAAAAGGGAAGAGGAAAAGGAAAGTACAGGACAGTTTGTCTCACACAAAACATAAATCATAGGCTGGAACTCAGAATTTTTCTACAAGGACGCATTAGAAAGATCAGCAGATGGCATTCACTCTTACATCAGCTCAAAAATACTTGGGAAAAAATAGACCAAAAAGACCAAGCTTGTGCAAAGGTAACTGGTACGGAAGAATTATAAAAAGATGACCTCTAGCAGGTCTGAGGAGTGGCTCTGACTGGAAAAAAAATGACAAAACTATATTTTGTTAATAAATCGCAGAAAATGCCTGAGCTTGAGACAACTCTTACTTGTTTCAATATTTGTGTTATGGGATTTAATAAACAAACTGTATTTTGTTGTGATCTCTTTTTCTGTGTATTCTTTTAACATTAGTCATGGTTCTGAAGAGGCTGAGATAAGAGGGAAGAGGATGCACTTACTCTTGATGTTGGGGATTCTGCTGGTGCTTCCCTGCGTTGTTCTGTTTCCCTTTCTCCCTTAACACCATGAAGCAGGTATTAGTTTCCTCCTTTAGTGAATAAGGAAACAAAGTTTTAAAGGATTTTAGTAATTTTCTCTACCCAGCGGATCCAGGAATAGAACAGAGTTGGGAGTTTAACATGATTGTATTGATTCCAAACCCACACTGCCTGTCAGCTTTCTTCCTGAAACATCACAGATTTTAGCTCAACCTGGCTGAGACTTGGCATCCTCGTGACAGGGCAGAGTGGCAGGAAAAAATATATACATATTTGATAAAAAGGGTATAATGGAAATGAAAGTGATCACACAGTAAGACTGAATGCGGGTAAAACTCATGATTAAAAAAACTATTGTTTTGATTAATTATTTTGGAGAAAGTCTCATTTAAAAGAGGCTGAAGGACAGTGCATAGGTGCTTGGGTCCAAAATGATTTTCGTTGTTACTACTCAATGATAAAATTGCAGAAAGAATTCTGCATAAAATTTTACAGTCTATATATAATAATTGCAGAAGGACTCTTGAGATAATATCTGGGAGGGAAAATAAATACAAAAATCATACCTTTGTAGTCTATGGCTTTGTTACATTCATGCCCCACCCAGACAACTGAGAGTTCTCGTCAGCTGTGTGTCCAGAATAGCTCCGCTAGGAAGTTTCAAGTTCTATATGGGGAAATATAAATTCACTGTTGTGCTAACATGTTCACTGGTGGAAATTTCAGCACTTGAAGTAGTTTACCCCTTATATATAGCTTTACCTGTCCTTACAATTGCCTGCCAAGTATGGTAGTGAGATTAGAACAGGAATATATAGATGAGAAAATAAACAAATACACAGACAGAAATGGTTTTTTGAAATAACTGTCAATGTTTAGGCTGGAAAAAAGAAAGAGTTGTCTTCAAATGTCCCACAGAATATCCTGTAAGAGGTAAAAGTGGTTGTTTATTGCCTTCCTTAAAGGAAAAAAACTAGAATCAATAAGTAAATGTATAACGGGGTAGAATTAAAATCAATATGAGAAAACATTTTCTAGCATGACATGTTATTCAACAATGAGGTCTTACTAACTGAGGTGCAATCTTACTGTAAATATGCAAGCAGAGTTGGGGTAAATATCATGGATTGAATGGGCATTTGGAATAGATTCTCTCCAATGTCTCTTCAATATTAGAAATTTTATGATTTCATGATAAGCTTTTTAATATAATTCTTTTTTTTTTTTACTGTGGGAGAGCTTAAATTGATTTTAAACAAACCTGTAACAATTGAAAGGTATTTGATTTTTTTCCATGTCAAAGTCCAAACGATCTCTTTCTTTCAATTAGTGAGCATAATCATCAAAAGAAAATATTGAGGTAGGAAAGAATGGCTGTACAAGCTTCATATTTTGTGGTTCTCTCATTTTAATTTTCACACAGCTGTCATAACTTCTAGATACGTGTGATTTCACATTTTAAAATGCTAGCTTGAACTCCAGCCACAGTAGCTCAATGACTTTTGCTTCAAACACGGAGCAACAACAGATAAAGTATGAAAAGAGGAAATGAAAGAGACAAAACCAGCCTCCAAGGCAGCGTAAACATCTGTGTGGACCAGAAGGAAGGCATAAAGGGCGTGTGAGTGATGCTGAAGCCATGGGTTAGCCCACAGGGTCTGGAAGCCGGCAGATGTGGCAACAACTTTTATCTTGGAAACAAAAGATACTGAAATACTCTATGTGATAGTGAGGAACTGGTGTCAGGCTTCTTCCTCGAAAGTCAGATATGAAGAAGGGCAGGACAGGCACCCTTTGCTTATTCACAGAAGCCAAAAATCTTTGCTGCCATATACTGCCTCAGTAAACAGCCTCAGGAGAATTGCAGGCTAAGAATGTGAGAACCCCCAGGCACCACACTGCAACCAGCCGTGGAGTCCAGCCACCCACCCTCTCTGTGCTGAGACCTTCAATATACTGAGTATCACTGTAGGGAAATAATTCTAAGTCATAAATATAGGATCCAGGTCTGGAAACAATGCCTAAGAGTTAAGCTGAGACAATCCCTAATCCTCTAGATGAGAGGCGGGGTGGCGGGGGGAGGACTGGCTCCGTAGAGTAGCCTTTGAATCTTTTTCCATGACTCGAGGATATCAGTGCCAAGAAAAGCAGCCAAAATCATCAACTGGAATACAGATTCACTTCTGATGGCATTTATTTTGTGCCCCAAGGAATGAATAATCTGACAAACATTTTATATTTGTGTGTTTCATATGCATAAACAGAGTTTTTAAAGGTATGGCAACTATTTTAATTAATTAATTTTTATGATCAGATGTAGTTTATTAAAATCTAAAAGTCTAATGCTTGTTGTGCTGACAAGAAAAATAAGAAAAACAGGAGGGTAAACTATGTTATGATAATTTCACAGTGTCTAAGAAAATAAGGGAGCACTGATTTTAACAAACCATTTTTTGCTGATGATTTTTAACTTTCTATCGTAATGAGGAGTAGTGAGCATTATACAACCAAATCTCCTCAAATTTCCTGAACTTTGCCCTTTTCATTACTGCACTTGGATGAAATTAATGTTGGTTGTAAAATACAAAGCCAGACAAATTTTGATATGACTTTTTCCATTGGAGGAAAATATTTATAGTGTTTTGGGAAAAATATAATCAAATAAATTAATGTAGTTACTACCAAATTACAATGACTAGAATTACAAAATAGATTTCTTTTCTGTGCTTTGTATCAGTTGATTCTTGCAATAACCTATTGAGCTCTTTCAGTAGGTTACAATACTGTATCTTTTTTTAACATTTTTTATTGAGTTATATTCGTTTTACAATGTTGTGTCAAATTTCAGTGTACAGCACAATTTTTCGGTTATACGTGAAAATACATATATTCATTGTCACATTTTTTTCGCTGTGAGCTACCATAAGATCTTGTATATATTTCCCTGTGCTATACAGTATAATCTTGTTCATCTATTCTACATTTTGAAGTCCCAATCTGTCCCTTCCCACCCCCCGCCCCCTTGGCAACCACAAGTTTGTATTCTATGTGTATGAGTCTGTTTCTGTTTTGTATTTATGTTCTGTTTTTGTTTTTTTTTTGTATTCCACATATGAGCAATCTCATATGATATTTTTCTTTCTCTTTCTGGCTTACTTCACTTAGAATGACATTCTCCAGGGACATCCATGTTGCTGCAAATGGCGTTATGTTGTTGATTTTTATGGCTGAATAGTATTCCATTGTATAATGTATAGGAGAACATTTTTGAGATATACATGAGATAATCTTTTGCCTATATTTTCTTCTAGGAGGTTTATCGTATCTTGTCTTATGTTTAAGTCTTTGATCCATCTTGAGTTGATTTTTGTGTATGGTATAAGGGAGTGATCTAGCTTTACTGATTTACATGTTGCTGTCCAGTTTTCCCAACACCATTTGCTGAAGAGACTGTCTTTATTCCATTGTATATTCTTGCCTTCTTTGTTGAAGATGAGTTGACCAAAAGTTTATGGGTTCATTTCTGGGCTCTCTATTCTGTTCCATTGGTCCATATGTCTGTTTTTGTACCAGTACCATGCTGTTTTGATTACTGTAGCTCTGTAGTATTGTCTGAAGTCTGGGAGAGTTATTCCTCCAGCCTCTTTCTTTCTCTTCAGTAATGCTTTGGCAATTCTAGGTCTTTTGTGATTCCATATAAATTTTATTATGATTTGTTCTAGTTCTGTGAAATATGTCCTGGGTAATTGGATAGGGATTGCATTAAATCTGTAGATTGCCTTGGGCATGGCAATTATTTTAAGTGGCTAAGGAATTAAGAATAAAAAGATTAGACAACAACAGGTAGATTCCAAAAAGAACCAATTGCAAATCTTAGAAATAAAACTATCATCCCTGAAATAGAACAAAAAAGAAAATCAACAAATAGGATAAATTCTAGACCGACCACTTAGAATAAAGAATTTGTGAAACAGAAGATAGTAGTGAACTGTTTACCCAAAAATACAACAGAGAGACTATTTTTTAAGAAAGTGGAATAAAAAGCACATAGAAGCTAGACTGAAATGCAATATTTATTTATCTTATAGGAATTCCAGAAGAAAGGAGGAAATGGGGTAGAAGAGTAGTTGAAGATATCACTGTTGAGATTTTTTTTTCTGATTGATGAGTAAATGAATTCTCAAATCCAGAGAGAACTCTGAATATCAAAACATGGGGGAATAAAAATAAATCCATATCTAGACATATTGTAATGAAACCCCAGAATGTTAGGGAGGAGAAAAATTACAAAAGTTCCATAGGAACAAATAGCTACAAAAGAATAACAAAGTAATAGCAGACTTGTCCTCATCAAAACAGATGGAAGAAGAAAACATTCAAAATGATGAGCAGAGTGTTACTTTCCAGTTTCATTCTTAGCTTAACTATCACTCTGGAATAAGAGAGCTGAAGGAGAGGAAATGCTGTGAGACAAAGTCTAATGAAATGTACCATTGTAAATTAAGTCTACTGCAACAAAAAAGTGTTTATAAAAACGCACCCCCCACAGGCTTTCAATAGATGAACTACAAATGGATCTACTTGGATTAAAAAAGACATGTTAGTAAATGTAACTGTTGAAAGCAAACAAAATCTTTTGTTATATTAAAAAAGAAAAGGACACTCTGATCAGCCATAACAGGTTGATGAAAGTAACACCAGTGAGTAATTAAATCAAGGCAAGGCCCTTGTCATGACTGTAAAGAAGATGAAAATCTCAAATAATTCTAGGCTGCCTTAGAAAGACTTATAACTAAAGTGTATGTTAGAGTTTAAAGGTGGATCACCTTTGCTGCCTATGGGTCCCTAGGCAGTGGTTGTGGCAGCTGCAAAGTCTCTCCACTCCTCAGTGATGCCGTTAGCCTTCCAGCCACAGACAAGGGCCATTGTCCTAGTGCCGGCAACCACATGAGTTCCGCTGCCAGCCCTGGCCAGCTCAGCAGCGTGCTGACCTGCTGCCCCAGCCCCAGCAATCCCGGCTGCAGGAGCTGGGGAGGCCTGCTGATGGCGTGTCTGAAGATGGGAGAGCAAGACATGGGAGGAAGGAGAGTGAAGTTTTGGTTAAGACATGGAGCCAGGCCAGCTCATGAGACTGACAAATCTGAAGAGACAGAAGAGGTCCAGCAGGAGGAGGAAGAGGTGAGGTGAGGAGGAGGTAGGGTCTGGTAAGAAGAGGACTGGAAATGGTGAAGGAGAACCAGATGTTAAATGATGAAAATAAAATAATTTAATAATGAGTTTGATGTCCTTTATTTAAGGGAAAACATGGTTTGGGGAAATGCAGTGCCTCACAAGCAGTGGAATACGGTTCCCGAGGGATTTTGGACAAGCGCAAATTTTACAGAGAGTTAGAAGAGGCAGCTCAGAAACAGGGCAGGATTGGCTAGATGGTGGTGGGTCTCCCTATAAAGCTGGCAGGTCCTCTTTCCTCGGGTAGGGGGAGCTTGCTACAGCTGGGTTGGAGGATTGTGACTGGTGCATGTTAGGTCTCCTTGCCAGGTGTTTCCAGTAAGTGTAGGCTGGCTCAGGTGTAGATTCATGATGTGTACCAGGCCACGGGGCTGGCCTGCGCTTTGTGGGTCTTGATATACAAGTTAACTTTATCACAGAGTATGACAGCAAAGGAGGCGCCTTGGGGTGATCCTTATCTGAGGAGGCAGAATAAGTCTATTTCTGAGGAATTCCATTTTTCTTTTGAAGGCATTCAATTTGTGATGGAGGATTTTGTCTTCCATCAAAGGACTGGTTTTGTTAACTGTGAGAACAATGGTAACCACAACATTCAGCCTTTTTTTTTCTTTAACATTTTTTATTGATTTATAATCATTTTTCAATGTTGTGTCAAATTCCAGTGTTCAGCACAATTTTTCAGTCATACATGGACATTTACACACTCATTGTCACATTTTTTTCTCTGTGAGCCACCATAACGTTTTGTGTATATTTCCCTGTGCTATACAGTACAATCTTGTTTATCTATTCTACAATTTTGAAATCCCAATCTATCCCTTCCCACCCTCCACCCCCCTGGCAACCACAAGTCTGTATTCTCTGTCTATGAGTCTAATTCTGTCCTGTATTTACACTTTGTTTTTGTTTGTTTGTTTGTTTTTTAGATTCCACATATGAGCGATCTCATATGGTATTTTTCTTTCTCTTTCTGGCTTACTTCACTTAGAATGACATTCTCTAGGAGCATCCATGTTGCTGCAAATGGCGTTATGTTGTTGGTTTTTATGGCTGAGTAGTATTCCATTGTATAAATATACCACCTCTTCTTTATCCAGTCATTCAGCCTTTACCTTGAATGGATAAGCACCCAGTTAATGTCATCAAGAAACTTCAAGAAGAGTGAGCCCAAATGAAAGGAAATTAATGATCCTGAAAGAACATATACTGTTCTCTATCAATCTGTCAGACAAGCAACACAATCGATCAGTGTAGCTTATGAAGAACAGATGATAAAGTCAACGGAAACCAGACATTGAAATGAGCGTGTTGAAGGAATGAAAGAAAAGACAAAGACAAGGAAGGAAAAAAGTGAAAGGAAAACATGCTCTTGCCCTTGGCTGGTGTTTGGAATCACCGGGGAGCTCTAAAGAATCCTGATGCTTGGGACTCACAGACTGACTAAATCTGCCGAGAGGTCCCAAGTGTCAGTATATTTTAAGGCTCCCCAGCCACAGCAGGGTTTGAGAATCACTACTCTAATGAGAATACATATTACATTCAAATCAATATAAAAATTGCAAAAATTAAATATATATAAAAACCTCTCAGATTTTCAGAGAATCAACATCACAAGTATTCACTGTTTTATCCCAATGGTGATAAATTTAAAATTAACAAAGAAATAATACAAATATTTGGAAACCTAAAGATGCACTTCTGCATAATTTGTGTTTTACTGACAATGTTAGTGATGTAAGTGCTTAATATCAAACTTAAGATGTAAAATTAAAATGGTACAAAAAAGTTCAAGTTACATTTATTGTTTAAATAGACACAATAAATTAAATATTAAACTCAAGAATATATGGTGACCAATAGTTGAAATGAAGAAAGGATATAATTTATGTAAGAGCAAACTTTATTGATAAAAATAAATAATTATGAAGATCATTAAAATAAAAACCTAGTTCTTTTCACAAATGCCACTAAAATAGATAAGACTGATGACAAAAAAAGGGGAAAGGTCTCTATAAACAATGTTGGGTATTAAAAGTTACAGACCCAAAATACAGATTTTTAAGTGAAAATATCAATATGAGGAAATAGCATCTTTCTGACATGTAATGGTATAAGCTGGATTCTTGTCACCAATAAGCCTTTTACTGAACAGTTTTGATGGAGAGAAGCCTATTTCAGATCTACTGCAGGTCAGCGGTCTCAGGGTGAAAGACAATCGGTCTATTAATTTCTAAGTTGATTGCTGTGTATTCTAAAATAACTCTAATTTAGAAAGTTATATTCTACCTCTTTTATATTTGAATATAAGAATAGATTTAGGTAAAAGAGTAAGAGAAATTTAACTAACAAAGATACCATCAGATTGTCTCAGGTGCCTTCCTCAGAACTGTATGATGGTGTCAGTTAATTTCCATCTCAGGAATAAGAGAAAATGGTAGCAGTTGCAGACCTGGGGGAACCTTGCTCTTTCTCCCCAACCACCGCCCACTCCTTTGGGCTCAGAATCTCTGGAAACAAAATAGAAATTGTTTTCTCGTGAGAGAGTTCCTCCCCTTTTTTGTGCTCCAGTTTAAATCTACAAAACAGGATTTAACAAGTCCCGCTGGGACACCGTATCTCCTTCCCTGACTCCTTAACTTGTTCCCCGCAGCTTCTGTAGGTCCTGCTACAGGTCTCATTTTATGAATTGTATTCCTTGTGGTGACTTGAAAATTCAGGTGTCATATAAAACTCAGACAATACTAGAGAGGAAGAGAAAAAATATATATGGGTCTCATCTGCCCTAAATACTACTTAATCTATTTGGAGGGTTAATGGATGGGGAAATGTTGGAGTTCTTGAAACCATAATAAATCCAAGCTGTGGTTAAGGGTAAGTAAGGTATGAAGGAGTCTTAGAAATCGTTCTAATGCTTCTTACGTTTTTGGTCGTGGACCCCACAGTGAGTGAAGAAATCAGTGGTATCGTCTTGTCATGAATGTCCCTCTAGAGAAAACCAGAGATAAGATAGCCAGTGAGAGCCCCCTTCCCCCGGTAGAAGCAGATGGTGGTGTGTGATGAACCTTTATCCCTCCCCCGCATCAAACTCTCAGAAGCATGCTGAGAGGTAGCTGAGCTGGAGACAGTAAAGTCATCTCTCAGAGCGACACCTGTGGCCTCTGTTGGGGCACTTCCGCTTCTAAGAGGATCCTTGAGAGGAAAGAACTTCAACACTGACTTACGGATGCTGTTGACTTTGTTGATGTACTTTCACTTCTCTCAATTCATATCCAATTGGTCTTCTCATTTTTAGCTGTAAATCTGAAGTAACTTTGTTATGTTATCTGGTCTTTGTTCACCATACAGTTTCAGGTACATTTTGCGCTGTTATGAAAAATCACAGCGCAAAATGTAATTGTTACCTGTGAGTGGCAAATTTCTGCTATTTATGGACAGCTGGTAGGATAAGTTTTAAAGTATCATCTCCTTTAGATAAACCTAATGTGGATCATTTCCTTTGATGCATTTAGTGTTGAATTCCTTGTTTAAATTATAAGATAAATAGCTGTTTGAGAGATCTGCTTGCAAACCTTTCTATTTCTTCATGAATTTAAGCTGTGTTTTCCTGAAATAATAGGCCTAACTAACTGACTAGAAAATGCGTTTGTTACAGAAAAGCATCCTGAGGTTTTTACTTTTGAACGTGAACTTGCTTTCGGTGAGTCATTTAAACATGAGAATTATCATCTTTGTGAGTTCTTTTAACAGTCTATTCATTCCAAGCAGGTTATATACTCCAGCAGACAGGAACTGTCTCATGCACCCTCAGCTGAGACCCGTAGCAAGACATGTTTTGTAAATATCTGCAGATTTGATGTTTTGTGTTGTGTGTTTTGGCTGCTTGCAGATAGGAGGAGGATGGGGTGATACTCAGTGGTTCTTCTACTTTAGTTTCTTGTGTGCTTTCATCATATGACATTTTAGAAATAGCATTGCTAACTTCATTGGCCCCAAATACTGCAAGAAAGCTGAAATGAAAATGGTGAACATTTTGCTATACATTGAGGGCCAGTGAGTCCTATAGTTGGAAGAGACCTCAGCGTTCTTCTCGTTCAGCTTCTCACATAGCGTGAGTCCCATGTTGAATAGATGGTTAATCAATCTTTGATTTAAAACACTCATTGACATAAAGTTCAGTCCTAGTAAAACAACCGGTTTTCAAGAAGGTGATCCTAGTTTGTATAAAGCTACTTCTTGGACTAAGATAAAATCATCTCCTAGTAATTTCACTATGAATTTTGATTAGTCTTTGAAGAAGGAGCTGACAGACAGGAGCTAAACTATGGATTTTTCTTAGAGTCTTATTTTAGTGAAATTTAGGTGGATTCTGAACTGATGAAGGCTACAGAGATCAGACAGGCAAGAAAACAAAAGCAATGTTTTAAAAGTTACAGTGATTCAAACCTCAGAATACCTACTCTGTTGTGAAAGGATTTTTTAAAATTTGGCACACCACAAAACCCTCCAAAGATTCATGATAAATAATATTTTTTACATCAGAGTTGATAAGGTACGAAATAAAAGATTCTATGAATACAAATCTATAGTTAGACATTAAGCTGTAGTCTTGGATATTGATCAGTATTTTAAAAATCCCAGGTCATGACTCATCATGAAATCATTCAGCCAGCATTTTTACTAATGAAATAGAGTTGTTTAAATAATAAAGAAAATACCAAGTACGTTGCACATAGTAAGGATTCAGGTTTCTCTCTCTGTGTGTGTGTGTGTGTGTGTGTGTGTGTGTGTGTATGTGTTGTGTATTCATGCTTATATGTACCTGGTAGATATTTTATGGTAGGATGTGACAAAAACATTGGGAAAACTTGAGTGTAGATAAATACAGAAATCTATGTGTTTATGTCTATCTGTGTATATATAAATACATACACATAAAGATATAGAATATAAATATTCATATAGTAGTATACGAGGGATGACAGGGTAATGTTCTGATTATAAGACAGCATGATCAGAATAAGCCACCTGTGAGTACAAAAATCAAAACCAAATTCTCTGTTTTAAATCCAGCCAATGTTGTAGCAAACTACCTGCCACACTCTCAACTGAATCTGAGGTTTTGCTGTCAGTAAAGATCAGAAGGCTGACAAATAATTCACTTACAGAAGGCACACGTGTGTGGGGAAATCTGGTGGAAGAGCCACATGCCCCTCACCCTCCTTCCCATCCTCACGTATTGATGTCAAGACCGCACGCAGCACACAACACATGTTTGTGTATATGGACAGTGCGGTGCACAGGCAAACCTCATAGAGCAATCACAGCCTGTGGAAAAGTCCCCTACTGTGAAGACAGTCTAAGTATTCACATATTACGAGCCATGACAAAAGTTGGTTTGGAAATAAAGCTGAGATTTATTGAGTAATGTCATAGAACGCTAGCATGTAGCCTACCACAGTGAAAAGGTTCCCTTCTGTTTCATTTGGAATCCAGGGTTTTCACTTAGTAAGTGACGAGCAGAACAAAATATCATCAAAGTTGTTTTCCTGGGAAATAAACAATGACCCACACAGATCCACCGTGTTTCAATACTTCCCTCAGACATTCGGACTTGGTGAGATTCATTGTCTGTTTCACAGGGAAATGGAGGAAAATCAGACCTCTGTCACAGAGTTCATCCTGCTGGGATTTCCCCTCAGCCCAGGGGTTCAGATGCTTCTCCTTGGGCTCTTCTCCCTGTTCTTTGCCTTCACCCTGCTGGGCAATGGGGTCATCCTGGGGCTCATCTCCCTGGACTCCAGGCTGCACACTGCCATGTACTTCTTCCTCTCACACCTGGCCATCGTGGACGTAGCCTATGCCTGCAACACGGTGCCCCGGATGCTGCTAAACCTTCTGAGTCCAGCCAAGCCCATCTCTTTTGCCGGCTGCATGACACAGACCTTTCTCTTTTTGACATTTGCTGTCACAGAATGTCTTCTCCTGGCGGCGATGTCCTATGACAGGTATGTGGCCATCTGCCACCCCCTCCGATATTCTGCCATCATGAGCTGGAGGGTCTGCATCATGCTGGCAGTGACTTCTTGGGTTTTAGGAGTCCTCCTGGCCCTAGTACACCTAGCATTACTCCTACCGTTGCCCTTCTGTGGACCCCATAAAGTTAATCACTTTTTCTGTGAAATTGTAGCTGTTCTCAAGCTTGCCTGTGCAGATACCCACATTAATGAGACCATGGTTTTGGCTGGGGCAGCGTCTGTGCTGGTGGGACCATTCTCCTCGATTGTAATATTCTATATTCACATTCTATGTGCCATCTTAAAGATCCAGTCAGGGGAGGGGTGCCAGAAAGCCTTCTCCACCTGCTCATCCCACCTCTGTGTGGTTGGACTCTTTTATGGCACAGCCATTATCATGTATGTTGGATCCCGATATGGGGATCCCAAAGAGTGGAAGAAATATCTGCTACTGTTTCATAGCCTTTTTAATCCCATGCTCAACCCCCTGATCTATAGTCTGAGGAACAAAGAAGTCAAAGCTGCTCTGAAGAGAATGCTTGAAAAAGAGAGAGCTTGATGAAAGCCTTAGAGAATAATAATGACTGAGTTTAAAGGGACCTGAGAAGTCATCACATCCAAAGACTACATAGATACATAAACGTTCTCTAGGGCATTTTTCAACTTCTTGAAATTTCCTGTGACTATCCCCCGAGAAAGCCCAGCCTACTTTCCTGGCTCTGGCATTGAAGGCCAGTGCTGCACAGGAGCTTCCAAATAGTATACACACTTTTAATATGGTTGTGTAAAGTGTTCTGAATAAGAGGAAATAAATGTGTGTACTTTTTCTGTAAGCAAGCCTTATAGACAAAATTTTATAGAATAAAGCAAGGTATTAGAAGCATATTTAAGAGACAGGAGTTAAGAGAGATTTATACCATAGTAGTTATTTAAATATTTTAAATTCAACAACTTGTCATCTCTTTCAAAAATAAATCTACATTTAAAATATTTGTTTATATTCCCATGATAGTGATGTTTTCTAAGGCATAACCAGCTTGAGCTATAAAGAGCATGAGCCGTGACTTCAAGGGAAAGAGAATTAAGAATGTAATTGTGATGCATCTAACAGCGACAGGAAGGCCCCAAACGTTGTCATGCTAATAAATATACAGACATATTGGAGCTTTCTCAGTCACCTTTTCCTCTACTGCGGAGTGTAGGTAGAGATTCATGGACGGTGGAGCTGAGAAGGGGAGAGCAGAATGGAAGTAATTGAAAGTCCTTGAAAGAACTCTATGTATTCTCTCATTGGCTTGGTCAATTTTCTCCTATGGAAATGACCAAAACTTGGAGAAAATATCGTGGCAAAAAGAAAAGGCTGTAATTGTTGTGAAGTTTTGTTGTTTTGTTACTAGAACTATACATTATCGGAAGCATTTGATTTTAAATTAAGAGATTTGAGGTAAGTAAATAATCAAACTTAAAAAGACAGCACTTAATTATGAAGTGATAGAAAATAATTAAGAAGTAGTGGAAAAGGATATAGAGAGACTTTTTTTTGTTTTTTCCATTCTTTCCTCAAGTTATATACTAAATTAAACCCCTTAAATACTTAAACCATACATAAGGGAAATAGTCAACTTTTAAAATAAAATGTTTTGTCTGTGGATAACTGCTTTTGAAGAAGAAAATATATAGACTTCTCTCTTACAGGACATCCCTTTTGTAAGGACATCTGTTATGCAGACATTTTATACCATAACCAAGAAAGCTTTAAAAGTATGTCTATTTTGAGCTCAGCTGGAGCTTGGTTTTTACAAAGTTCTGCCGATTGCTAGATGTGCAATTGACTTAAATTATTTGGAATTTAGATTTATTATGTGTAAAACGAGCTTGCTAAAACCAAGCTCACAGTTTTGTTGTGAAGATAAGAAGGAGTACTGTATGCAAAATGCTTAGCAGAATCCATGGCTCATAATAAGAGCTTAATAAATGATAGTTATTAACATTATCTACTACTTTACATTCTCATATCTTTAAAGAACAAGGACTACGATCTATAAATGAGACAAAAGAAAATTAGATTCCCCACTGTACTGGAAAGAAGCAGCAATGTTACAAAATTTAGCCTTTTACTTGATGCAAAATGCCAGGATGTCAAATAATTTACAAGGTAAATAATTCATAGTGTATTTCCATTGCAATCTCAATTCTCTCGAGAAATATGGGGGGAAAAAAGGTTTAAAAGTACATGGATTAAAAATAAGTCAAAATTACAAAAATTCATCTGTATGTGCAGTTTTTACCTATATCGGTTCACAGTCTAATAAGGGAGACCAGCATTATTCTGATCATGGTATACATACATACATGCATTACAGGATCACAAGCCTTTTCTTTTCTTTTCTTTTCTTTTCTTTTAAACAGTTGAACCAAGAATACAGAACTTATTTCTTCTTTTGTGATTAGCTTAATATTCTTAATGATCGGCAATGAGAGGTTTGAGGAGTGGGGAAGATGAGGCCATATATGTGTGTTGGGACACCATGGATATTAAACTTCTATTGAAGGGATGGAAGATTTGTTTGTCTTGCCTGATTTAAAGAGCCTCTTCCTCATGTTCTCGCATCCTAGTCCATGTATGAGTCTCTCCTGTGAGACTTGTTTGGTCCTTGGTGAGTGCCGGCTGGTTTCTGCTGAGATTTGGCCTCTCTGGAGCTATTTCAGGACCTGTCTAGTCTTTGATCCTGGAGTATGGGGCTGTGGAAATTATGTTCTCTTATTATATTTATTTGGTATCCATTATACATTCTTGCTGTTTCATCCTCATTCTGTCCCCTTGCTGGTGCTATGAACCTCTGTGAGATATGACTGTGTATTCCATTTTGATCTCTGCTTGGACCACCCTGAAACACTCATGTGCAAGGCAATTTCGCCTGTATCATGCTGATTCCCAGTGAAACCTCTGGCCACTCTTTCCTACCATTTGCATCTGCCATCTAGGAGCATGTAGCATTATTCAAATCCCTTCCAGAAAACATGGAGGCCACAAGGGTCCAGCAGAGCTGTCTCAGGCTCAGGGATCCAGCCAAGTCAGTTCCTGAGCACTCATCTCTCCTTGCTCACCCTTCTGTGATGTTTTATGCATTGGTCTCCAGCCAGAGATACTAATGGGGAGTGTACAGAAGTAGTCCTATGCTTTGAGGTTTATTCTTATCATATCTAACAACCCCCGATCTGTGATTTCAAACCAGAGTGAGAAAGCCTGGATGTACATGCGTCTGGTACCTACTTTTTCTTACCTGTCTTCCTTTTCCTTTATATCCCACTGGGAACAGAAGTACAGAGACCCTGCCTTTCCAGAGGCAGAGAATGCCCTTACATCTTAGACTGAGATCTCTCTACCGCTTGCTTTCAGTAACTTTAGTGGTTCCATTATCCTGGGTTCCCCTAAAATAAAGCCTGGTGTAAAAGTTTATGTATCAACATTTGTATTTTCTATCCACTTTTTACAAGACCTCATCAGTCTCAGGGATTTCAGTACAGTATGTATGCTGTTAGCACAGAAGTTAATAGCTCATGAAAGGCCTCTTCCCCAAATGCAGTGGTCCAGAAAGAACATCTGCCTGCTGCACATCAGTGGGAAGGAGCAGTGCCTGCTGACTTTCTTTCTCAGGAGAGTAAAGCCAGCGTTCCTAGAGCCACTTCACAGGCTCCAGTTATGAGAGAGCAGGGTTCATTCTCTGTGAGTCCCTGAGTAAAAATAAACACTTGCAATGGAAAATTCTGATAATTCATTTCACAATAACACTTTCTGGCAAAGATTGTTCGTTCTCTAGAGAGGATTCGGTCCTCCGAGGAGCTGTCTTAACAAGCTCCTTGGGGTTCACGCTTACCACGTCATGAGATTTAAATCATTTTGAAAGGGGCTGTCGAGGAAGGCATGACTTGAAGATCAAGTACATGACGAGGCCAAATAGTTGGGGATTGTACTATGTGACATAATTCAAAATACGACTTAGCCCTGTGGAATTTTCATGCCGAGATCCCTGAGTAGGCTCACCCCACCATTCTTCCTGGGTTCTTACTTCTCTGCACAAGAAGGAACACACACACACTCACACTCACTGATAACAAAGTAGGAGAGTCAAAAAGAGAGGGGTAGGCTTTACACTACTCTGTAGGAAAGACAGAATGGTGAGAAGACGCCTTGCACTTTGTCCCCTGGACGCCACAGGTATGTCTCTGGGGAATGGGTTGGTTTTAGGTCATCAGAGGATAAAGCCCTCGCACCTGGAAGCTCCTGAGCATCCTTCCGTCCTGTCCTCTTGGTCAGAGCAGAAAGTGTATCTAAGGCTCATAACCCACCGCACCGGCTTTAGGGAGCAGGTGCCTCAGCTCCAGCGACTCCCCATCTCTGTGAGTTTCCCTGTATGTTCAAGCTCAAATTGAGAAAAAAGTGTCAGAAATAGTATTACCCTTCCTTATTGTATAAATCTTATTTATACCCTGGTTAATGGTTTACAGAAGAGCAGGACAGAAGGCTGGCAGAAATCATCAGCTTTAGGAAGAAGAAAAAGCCACTTTTATGCAGACCCCTTTCTTGTGCTGTGCTGGGGTCTCAGAGTAACATCTGATGCCCCTGTTGTCTAAACATAGGTTTCTTACTCCTCCTGGTCAGAGCCCCTCCCTGGTCACGCTTATGGGAAGGGGCTGCTGAAACTCGCTCTCCCTGAGTCATGGTGTGAAACTGAAAGGGCATAAGAGCCATTTAACCCTGTTGCCTCCTTTTACAAATGATGAAGCTGGAGATGATGTGTGATTTGTCCTTCACTACCTTTCACTTCTTCCTCTGTTGCAGACCATCTGCTCCTACTGCATCCTGGAAATGTCCTACTGCCAGGGAAGTGAGGGACATTGACCTCCTTTTCTTTGCTGCTCAGTGGGGAGGTGTTAATAAGTGGTTAAGTGGCAGGGAGAAATCTTATAGCTATTTGATAAAAATCCCATTATTACTTTTTCCTGTATCAGCGAAGCTGGTAGAGGTGCCAGATTAGCTGTTCCTGATTTGGTGTTCCCGGGCTTATTCTGTTGGGATGGTTGTTCTAATCCCAGGGAAACTGTTTCTCACGTCCTAGAGTGGGCTTACATGGCTTCCACTGTGCCTTATCACAGTTTAGAGGAAAGTATTCAATGGTAGAAATAAGATTGAAAGTTCTACTATGAAAACAATTTCTCCATTGCACCTCTGTTCTGTATCTGGCATCATGCTCAGTGACAACATTTGCTTTATGAAAACTTCAAAAATTCAAATATATACTTTTTTCTAAGTCATGTTTGAGAAATGGTTTTTCTAAATAATGAAGTGAAAACGTGTTATTCTTAAATTTTAAAAATATAAAAAGCAAAGAAAATCCAGCCAGTGTGTGTAACATGGTAATGAGACAATCTTTTCTTTGTTTGGATTCTGTTTAAGAAACATTGCTACTCTAAGACCCTCCAATTTGTATTCTGGAAGGATGGTCATATCCTTCCTGTTTACATCTAAAACCTACCTGAAGTTTATTTTGTGTATCACGTGTGGTAGGGACCATGCCTTAGATTTTTCCTCGTAGATAGACAGCCAACACAGTACTATTTATTGAAAATACCAGTGGCTCCTTTGTCTTAGAGCAAGTGTGTGTGTGTGTGTGTGTGTGTGTGTGTGTGTGTGTGTGTATTCCTGAATTTCTGAGTTAACCAAGCTGTTTCATTGGCTTATTTATCTTTGCCCCAATAACACACTGACTTAACTGTGATGGCTTTATATGTTCACAGTCAATAAAGTCTTTTTACTTCATTCTTTACTCTGAAGATATCCTTGGCTATCACTGATTATTTGAATGTTCACATTCAACATCTAGAATAAGATTATTATTTCCACAGATAAAGGAAACTTGCTAGGATGCAAATTTGAACTTCATTAAAATTATAGATGAATTGGGAGAAATTTGGAATCTTTAGAAATTTCCAATCTTTAAACATATACATTTTTTCATTTTGTACATTGGCCTTGGATCCAGAGTATAAATGAGTAAATTTGCTTATTAATTAATTTTTTTAATTTGCTTATTTATTTCAGTGGCTTACCTACAGAGTTTTCTTCAATGTACACAATTAATATTTTATATTCTCTGTTTTAATTCTCCTACCCTTTACTTCTCTCTGCCTTACTGCTGGCTACTTACTGAGTCCACATTAAATAAAAGCGGTGTTGGTGTAGCTCATTAGGTTTATTTCCTAACTCAGAGGAAAAACTTTTTATTATTTCACCATTAAATATAATGTTTCTGTATGTTTGGGAGATACTCTTTTTCAGATTAATGAAGTTCCTTTCTATTTGAGGTGTATTACGTCTTTTTATAGGGAACAGATCCTGAGTTTTACCTTTTTGGTGGATTTTTCCTTTCCTTGTTGTTCTATAGTAGTTCCCATGTGCCTATAAGTGCTTTGGCGCCATACCAGTATTGCTGCCACCAGTTTCTATGTGGCTCAAAGATGTTTTTACATCGTTTCATATTTGACCTTTGTGTGTGTGTGTGTGTGTTTGTGTGTGTGTGTGTGAGAGAGAGAGAGAGAGAGAGAGAGTTTGCATGTTTGTACTTATGTTTAGGTAGTTTAGGTGTGGCTCTTGTAAGTGTTTTGTAACTTGATTTTTTTTCCTTCTAATGTGTTTAACTCTTTTAGTGTCTTACATTTACATATAATGTGAGAGTTGACATATATAGACTTATTAATACAGCTTGATTTGTATATCCTGTTTATCAAAAAATTTATTTGCTTCTTTATTTCTCCTTTTTCACCTTCTGCCTACTGTTGGATTAATAATGTTGTTAGTTTCTTTTTATGTATCTTGTAATTTGGGGAACCATGTATTTTATGTCTATTTTTTATAATTTCCCTGAATGGATATCCAAGTTTAATTGATTCTTACAGATTTAAAATGACTTAGGGCTTCAGTTCTCATCAAGAATATTAGCACTCTACCTATCTAACACGCCTTTCTCCATTTACTCATTATTTTTAAAAGACTTAATTTCCCCCTTTTAAAATACCGAAATAATTATTTCATAATCTTTAGGTTATAAAATTTATCAGTGTATTTTTTCAAATTATACATCAATATTATTCATATATACATATAAATATATATATATATTTGAGTTACTTGTGGGTTGCCTTTTATTGTTATTGAGGAATATTCTTTAATAGTATACTGAGGATCTGTAGATCTGCAATGCTTTCTTATTTGCACATCAATAAAGTTTTACTTTTATCTCACTCATTCAAGTTAATTCTTGAAGACATAAAATTTTAGAATGACAGCTGACCCCCTCTTGGCACACTGAAGACAGCAGCTTATTGTCTCTAGATCTTTTGCTGTTGCTAAGAAATCATGTTCAGTTGAATTGTTGTTCCTATGTATGTAATTATTTTTACCCTTGCTAACTTTTAGTATTTCCTCTTAATCTTGAAAAAAGTACATTATAAAAGTCTAGCAAAGACTGCCTAATAGACAAATATAATTATAGCTTCTATTAAAAAGCACAAAACTTATGAAACAAAAAAAACTATAATGAGCCAAGAACGATAGATATAAGAAGAATCAACATATTTTAATCACAATTTTTTAAATTTAAGATAAAATAAATCAACGCACTTTATCAAAAAATTGAATCAACGTAAAAATCTTGGAAAGAAAAACAATAATTAAAATTTTAAAATAGATGGAATAACTGGTAACTTGGTGTCAGTCACATAATAAATGTACATTTTATTTATTTTTAAATTGAAGCACAGTCAATTGCAATGTGTCTATCTCTGGTGTACAGCACAATATTCCAGTCATGCACATACATGCATATATTCATTTTCACATAAATGTGCATTTTAAATATAGTTATGAAATGCCTAAAACATGGTGAAGAGAGAAAAAGAGAATAAGTCCGAAAGGGTAATTAAGAGCCTTGAGACAGGTTAGTTGACTACAATGCTGTTAGAATAGAACTTCCAGAAGATCTAGACACAGTGAATCGTAGAGAATGGAGAGAAGACAACGGTCAGAGATAATTGTTAAGAATTTACATTCTTTAATAATTTTTAAAATTTATCTATTCTGTTTTCTGAGTATATTTTTAATCTAAAGATTTATGTCATCTTCAGTTATGAAAAAATTTTCATTTTGCTTGAGTGTGCAATTACCTTATGTATCACACTCATTAGATGGAAGGAATATTTACAATTTAAGGACTTAGGTCTGTTTTCAATTCTGAAATGTTTATGGTGAAATCTCTTCAAATACTGTTTCTTCACCATTTTCTCCATTCAGTTTTTGCTCTGAAAACTTTATTATGTCTAAGTGCAGCCTCTAATCTATTATTTGTGTCTTTAAATTCCACCTTCAAAATATCATTCCTTTGTCTGTCTGTATTACAGGACGGGTGGGTTCTTAATGTGACCTTCCAAAGCTCTACTTCCCTCTTTGATTCTAGGTCTGGAAATTATCCTCTTTATTGATTTTTTTAAAAATTATGTGGTTATATTTCTTATTTTAAAGGTTTGTTGTTGATCTCTTTTTCTACACTGATTGTGTTTTCCTGGCTTCCTTGTTTATTTTTCTTAATTTATTAACCATTTAGTAAATATTATGCCTTTATTAATCTAATGGAACATCCTAACCATTCTTACTTATATTAGAGTCTTTGGAAGATTATTTTATACATTTAATTTCATCTTGAATGAATTCAGGTTTCTGCCGTTGACCTTGCTTTTCCAGCATGATATTTGTGAGTTTCCAAACTATGTTTTTTAGGCACACATTTTGAACGAAAGACTTTGTTTTTACTAGTATTTTTATTTCAGGTTGATCTTTCCACCTTTTCTTTCTACCTGTCTTGTGGTTTGGAGTCTTTATGTTCTTCATCTGCTTCCATGGGCCCCTCGTACAGAATTAGGTCCCAAACAGTGTCTCAGGCACTGGAGATCTAATGACAGAGCCAGCACATAGTGACTTCCTGACAGACACCTTATCCAGCGGCCCAATAGCTGTCTTGTTTTTCTATTTAGTTTTGACCTTGTTTTATGAACCCAACCCAAGCTCTTAGTTTCAGTCAATCATATTGGTACCCATATCCCAAACTTTGTCTTGACGCCATAAAAGCTGAGTTCTAGGTATGATTTTTCTGATTTCATACTTGGAAAAAATCATGTTTTTGATTAATTTCTGATACATAGAAGAACAGTCTCATTTTAAACTCTGTTATATATTTGGGGGTATGCATTTTGCATTTTATTTCCATATGTTTGAAGTATAGGAGAACCTAAGGACTCATTTTGAGCATAAATATTCACTTTCTTCTTAATGAAATATAAACCTATAAGGTAAGTACAATGAAAAAACTGTTCAGCATCATTGAGCTTCAGTTTCTGGGAGAAAATAGAGATTAGTGAAAATTGGTAAATGATAGACGATCTGCCACTATCTTCTCATTAGCTTCAGCTGACTATTGCTTACAATGAATTTTAAGAAAAGAAAAATCTCCTATTTTTTTAGAAGAAGACAGTGACCCCAACTTTTATGCAAAATCTACTAATTTTTAAAATTGGTAAATAGGTAACATTTTAAATATCACTAAAAAAAACAATTTTCAGATCAACATCACAGGGCTATGGTCAGGATTAGAGCCATGAATTACTGATTTGTGGCCTCTGGCATAAATTCTCATTTTGTATGAGCATATAATTTCTCTTTCCTTCTCTACCCCTCAGCTCTAAAATTTTTGTCCTAAGTGCAGTATTTTACTTATCTGTCAGAAGAACATGGGAAGCAATCAGACATGGATCTCGGAAGTCATCCTGCTGGGATTCCAGGTTGACCCAGAACTTGAAGTTTTCCTCTTTGGGTTCTTCTTGCTATTCTACAGCCTCATTTTGATGGGCAATGGGGTCATCCTGGTGCTCATCTGCCTGGACTCCAAGCTGCACACCCCCATGTACTTCTTCCTCTCCAACCTGGCCGTTGTCGACATAGCCTATGCCTCAAGCACTGTCCCTAAGATGCTGGCAAATCTTATAATGCGGAAGAAAACCATCTCCTTTGCTCCGTGTATACTTCAGACTTTTCTGTATTTGGCATTTGCCGTCACAGAGTGTACAAGCTTGGTGGTGACGTCCTACGATTGGTACGTGGCGATCTGCCACCCCCTGCATTACACTGTCGTCATGAACTGGAGAGTGTGCACGGTCCTGGCTGCCACTTGCTGGATATTCAGCTTCCTCTTGGCTCTGGTCCATATTTCTCTCATTCTGAAGCTACCCTTTTGTGGACCACAAAAAATAAACCACTTTTTCTGTCAAATCATATCCATATTCAAGTCGGCTTGTGCCGACACAAGCCTCAGCCAAACTGTCCTCTTTGCAGGCTCTGTGTTCGTGTTAGTCGGGCCCTCTGCTTGGTGTTGGTCTCCTACACACGCATCCTGATTGCCATCCTGAGGATCCAGGCAGGTGAGGGCCGCAGAAAGGCCTTCTCCACCTGCTCCTCCCACCTCTGCGTGGTGGGGCTCTTCTTTGGCAGTGCCATCGTCATGTACACGGCCCCCAAATCCAGCCATTCTCAAGAGCAAAGGAAGATTCTATCATTGTTCTACAGTCTTTTCAACCCTATGCTGAATCCCCTGATCTACAGCTTGAGAAATGCAGAGGTGAAAGGTGTCTTGAGGAGATTTCTGGGGAAGAAGAGATGAGGGTGAGGGAAGGTGTGGAATATCCTGAGTGCGTGAGCCTGTCCTCATGATTCTGGGTCCTGACATCCCCCTTTGAATTTATTAATTTAACAAACCCAGTACTGTTTATCTTTAGACTTCTTATAAAATGAGAAAAGAAATACTCTTCTGGTTTGAGCCATTGATAGCAACCCTGAGTTAAACATTTTGAAACAAAAAATCACAGTCTAATCCTAGTCATGATCACAGATGCAAATATCTTAAAGAAAATACTAGTAAAACAGGTCCATAAAAATAAAATTAAATTATGATAAAGTTTTTATCCTGAAAATGCAGTAATTGTTTAGCATTCAAACAATGAAAAAAAGTGTGTCACATTAGCAAATTAAAGGATACATATTAGTAGAGTGAAGAAATTTGACAAAATTCGACATCCATTCATGATAACACTCTTTACAATCTAAAGATTTACCCCCCAATATAAATAAAATAGTAACAAATTGACTTGATATATTTCATAATTATAATGGAATTTTACAAAAATGCTACCATAAGCAATAGAACTTACGTTTAAAGTGCTTAAAAATAAATCTAACAAAGGATGTACAAAACTATAAACAGATAATTAGAAAAAATTATTGAGAAATTCTTGTAACTAAATACACAGACATATGATGTGAGATATGCCAGGTGCTTGGATTGGGAGACATAATATTACAAAGATTCAGTCTCTTCAAATTGATGAATGCATTCAATGTAATTCTACTCAATATTCTATGATATCTTAGAAGAATGTGTAGGTATCTGCAGGACTTGACAGGCTGATTCTAAATTGCAAAGAGCAAAGGCTAGCCCAAACACCATTAAAAAAAGGATGAAATGCTAAGTGGGAGGATTTCACAACAAAATGTACCATGAAGTGCGAATAAGCAAAGCAGTGTGGTCTTCATCCAGGAATTGGCCAATAAACAAACTGAACAGAATACAAAGCATAGAAGCAGATTCATGTCATTATAAGCAGTTGCTATATGAGAGATATGGCACCACAGATCCCGGGAGAGGAAGGGATTTGCAGAATATGGTTCTGGCAGAAATCAGTAGGCATGAATGCAAAAAGCTCATTCTTGATGTTCTCAAGGTCTAAATGTCAAAGGCAAAACTATAAAGCTTTAGAAGACTTTAAGGGGAAGGATTTTTAAATTAATATGCAAAATTATTAGCCAGCAGAGAAAACATTGATAAATTTGACTAGATTGGACTTAAGAAAGTCTATTAATAAAGAGCATTAAAAAAAGACTGAAAAAGACGAGAATCCTCTTCTACTAGATCTTCTAATTTGTCAGATTTCAAGCATCACCTCTTCAAAGAGAGCGTATTTCAGAGAGTCTCATTTGTCTTGATTAGGTGACTTTCTACCATATCACTCAAGTGTATCTTTTTCAGGGTATTATTAATCTGAAGTTATCTTTCTTTATATTTGTTCATAACTTGTCAGTTTACTATCTCTAACACAGAAGATCACTGTAAGCATACACTTTGTCTTCCTCAGAGCTGTGTCCATAGCACTCAGAGCAGAACTAGGCATAGACAAGGCCCTCAGGGAATCTCTGTTGACAAACTGACCAACAGGCATCCGCAGGGAAGGGTAAACACACCCACCATCTCCCACAGTCTTCTTGAAACCATGGAGCAGAGAAGTTAGAGGGGACACAGATACATTTTTACGGTCTTTTTAAAATTTGCACTTTGCTCATAAAAAGATCAAGGAATAGAGACTTTGAATAATTTACCCATGATCATTGAGACAGTGTATGAAAAGGTTAGAGCTAAAACACAGGCAGTCTAACTTCAGACCCTGTAATAACGCTATGCTTAACCCTGTGTGCAAGTGTAGTTCACATTAAGGATCCAATGATTCCAGACAAAACACAGACATGTCTCTCCTCCAACCCTAAGAGAGTCATCAAAATCACCAAAGAAGGATAAAGGTAAGATAAAAGTTGAAAGAAAATGAGATATTTAATTCCCCAGTTTACAGAATAAATTTTAATAATCAAAGCACCATGAAAAATATTGGGGGGGGCTTGGGGGGTAGAAGGTGGCAATATGGTTGATGAACCATTTTCAGATATTTGGTCAGAGAATTTTTCTGACAGAACAATACTTAAAATTGATAAAGAAGCAAAGAAATGTTTCCTTTTTATCAGGAAAGAAAATGTTTTCCTGAACTGTTTTCTCTCAGCAAATTTCCCCCTGTATTGCATTTACCAAATAGGGACAAATGGCCATCTCTGAACTAGTTACTGAAAAAGAGGATGAAGCTGACAGCTTGATTTCGATCAGTTCCCTGTGAGTGAGGCCCCTTTCTCTGATAACTTTACCACTTCATACCTGGAGGAAATCAGTACTAGGTCAGCAAAGAAGGGGCTAATTACTATATATATATATATATAGTAAATAATATAATATAATATATTATATGGCAGAAAACCCACAATATCTGCCAAATGGCTTAAGTTCTGAAGCAAATCTTCTTAAATCTTGAGAATGAAATTGAAGTGTGCTAATTTTCTCATCCTTCAGTTCTAGGGGTGTAGCTGATACTGTCTCAAAATAATGCATTATGTTTAAAAACCTAATGGCTACAACCTCTAAATACAATGAAAAATTATATCAAGGAACTTGCATTAAGAATTTATTCAGTTAAAAAGGATTCTGAAGTAGATAAAGTATTTTAGTACACTAAATATATTTAGTACATAGTAGATACTTTTCCTTCTGCTACATAGAAATACTTATATATGTACACCTGTATATACATAAAAATAGCATGAGGAATATGAATCAATTTTTATAAAAAATATTTATCATTATCTATTTATCTTTTTTTTAACATTTTTTATTGATTTATAATATCTATTTATCTTTTTAGCCTTACAGTTCTCTGAGTGCAAAGAGGTATGTAGGGTTCCACTAACCAAGTGTGTGGGCGATATGGGTGTAATTTGCTGGATTGCTTAACTTAATTTCATGTTGAGGACATATTCCCTTTACACAAAAAATAACAGCTAAAATACTTTCCTAAAATATCCTGTGATTACGTTTTTGTTAAATAATTTGTCTATCTGTCCTATTAGCCTGGAACCTGTATATATTCATGAAGAAATCTCTGGAATATTAATCATAAGAAGCAGTTCAGGTGATTCAATTTGGAATACTTTCAGATTTGTTCCTTACTATTTTTTAGAATTGCTTTACTTTGTATTACGGAGCTTACGCCCTTTTTACAATGAAAACATTCCATTATTTCCCTAAAAGTGGGTGGAGAGAGAGGACGGTAAAGAACGGAGGAGACTTTAAAGAAGGTACCATGAGTGCAGCTCTCCTGTTTAGCCCTAGGATGTGAGTCAGAGGACTGCAGATTTTGTCTCTTGACCAGTGGGATCCCTTTTAAAGGCTTACAGCTCCAAGTAATAAAGGTGGTGTTAACTGATTGCCTACTTTTCCCCCCTGCTTGGATTCTTTGTGCCTGTGGATAAGGCTTTCTCCACCTTTCAAACCTCCTCAGCCACGTCAGTGATATATCCATCTCTTCTTTCTGGACTGGTTGCTTTCTAGCTATCCCATCTGCCTTTATCCTACCTTGCGCTCCTTAGCATGTTAATCTCATATCTTTCTCTTTCTTGGTTTACTCCCTTGTTTTGGTGGAACACATCCTACAATAGCTTCCTATAGTTACAAAGGTGTACTGTGACAGAAGTTACAGTAAAAAGAGTCATCAACATTTCTAATTTCTTATCATTGTTTATAACATTTATCTTTTTCAGAAATGACATTGAAATTCTATGTGCTAAGGGAACTTTAAAAAAAATAAGAAAAGACTCAATCCTGTGTAGGAAGAATTTCTGTCTCAGAGATGGCAAAATATTAAAATGATATTTAGGTGCAGCTGTAGGTATTTGTGATCTGCAAACTCTTTTATCTCTAAATTGAATTTCATTTAATAATTGTCCATCATTAATGATGGAGCCAAAAGTGCTTTGTAATATTCTTACTAAATATAAAATATTGATCAATATAAATGTTAAGTAGACTCAGGAAGTCTAAGACTTTCCAGAGTAAATGGTTTTGTTCTAGCCAATTCAAAGATTAAAAGCAAAAAAAAAAAGATAGAGAGGGATCGTGACACCCCTTTGTATCTACAAAGCTGTGTTAATTGTCACCATATTATCATCATCAAAAGAAATAAAAGTGGCAATTATGAATGAACTTTTCAATTATGAATGAACTTTTACCAAATTGTTATCCTTTGTTCTATCTGATTATTGGTGAGTAAAATTTATTTTTCTATAATAATCTAGTTTTGTTTGTAAAATACAAGAAATATAAACAATAAAAATATTAAAAAGTAAAAAAAAATTAAGCACAGTCTTGAAGGAGGCTCTAAATGCTTTTAGTCTACCACAGAAGGGAGTCCAACTTGGTTTTAGATAGTTGAATGGGCACCATGAGTGCTTTGAAGGATTGGCATTATGTTTGGAGTCAAATGGGTAATTCCTTGAAATAAGGAATAAGAATTTCAAGAGTGGGAGTATTGGGGAGCAGGACTTGAATGAAATAGAGAATGTGTGTTGTAGAGTAGGAAGGTAAGTGGAGTGAGGCTCTATTGGACACACAGATTACAATAAGAAAATAAATAACCATGATTTACTTCATCTTAAAATGCTTATTCTGCTCTCTAATACATGAAATATATCACTTTTATCTTGATGAGCTCCTTCCACCACAATTTTAAGAAGACTCTCTAGAGCACTAGATTGAGATGGACTCTTAAAAAGTTAGAACTAAAAGGACTTTCCAATCATCAAACATTATCACTTAGTGCACAAGATAGAGACAGGAAGACAGATCAAGAGAAAGATGTTCATTTCAACTGCAGGGCTTAATCCACAATGAAGAAAAATGTAGCTCTTACGTCTAATGATGTTTGAAAAGGAGGGCAAACTAAAACAAGGTGATGTGTATCTAAACTGTGAAATCAAAAGTATCTGAAAGTGAAAAATGGATGGTGATTATTTGGCAACAACATTTTCTCCATTGGGAGATACCTGTTTTCCTGAGATGATGTCTTAACAAGGTCCATGGGGCCCCTCCCATGACAGATCAAGAAATATGACCTCTCCTCTACAAACAGGGGAATTTAGAGAATAGAGCCAAGTTAAGACCAGTAAAAATAAGTATTGAGAGAAGTTAATTTATGACACAGTCTTGAATTTTCTATTTTCTGTTTCAAGGTCTTACGTAGTTTAGAGACATCCTGGCCTTACCCCAATCACAAGCAAACACAAACACACACACACAAATCCCCCAAAAATGTACGCACTATTCCCATGGCATACTGAAAGACCTAAAGGAATAAACATGTGAGATGCACCCATTGGTTCACTTGCAGATAGGAAAGCAGCAAACACTTTAAATCTCTCTGGGGAGGACGTGAGTAGAGGTGATAACACATGGTTCTGTCCCCTGAGTCATTATTTGTGTCTGCAGGGAGGAGGTTGGGTTCAAGTGATGCAGAAGACGCCCTCACTTGCCAAAGCAAGTCCATCACAAGTTCTGTGCTGAGAGCTGTGTGTCTGGGCTTCATCTCTGATGAGGCCCCTGTGGAGAAGCATCAGCCCCAGTCCTCCGTCTGCGTGAGGCTTCTCCTCAGACCCAGGCCATGTTGAGAAGAACACTGGTTCTACCACTGTGAGTAAGAGGGTTCATGAGTCCCGAGAAGGGTTTGCAGGTGGAAACAGGAAAGGGGGAGTGAATGAAACCACTGGCCCCAGGTACTAGGGACTGAAAGCCTCCCCTATGTCCCAAGCTTATCTTCAGACTATGATCCTGAGGGTATTTCTAGGGACCTCTGCCTATCCTGACCTTCATGCCTCTGATCCTCCAGGATCCCCATCCATGTCCCCTTCATCATCCTCCTGTGGCAGCTCTTGGCTTTGTCATGACTGTGTCAGAGAAGAGGAGTCAGCTGTCCACCCACATAGGACAGGATCTGGCTAAAGGGCTACAAAGAACTTCAGGGACCACATGGCCCAGGTGCCTCGTCTACAGATAGAAAATGGTGAAGACAGAGGTAAGAGGTTTGCTTCCCCAGCATCTGTTGGCATACAAACTCTCCTTTTGTTTTTTATTTGAGCAGAGGAATATTATGATTCTGTAACATACTTCCTTATGATAACTGGATCCAGAATTTATTCTCCAATGATGGCTTTCCAATCTCTAATAATACATCTTAAAACACTTAGTAAGTTGCTTATGTGAGTTAACTCATTTGACTTTTCGAATGTCCCATGAGGTAAGGTTTATTATCCACTGCAGTTTGTAGCTGGGGTGGGGGTGGCGGGGACTGAGGAATGGAGAGACACACAGAAGTCATGAAACCAGCCTGCACCAAAGGCAGGGTTTGAACCCAGGAAGTCGGGATCAGATTCCATGTTTCTTAATTTTTCACACAATGCTATATATGAGGATCAAGCTGAGTACTGAAGTAACTAATGGAGGTGGAGAACAATTTCTGAGTAAGTGTGAAAATTGGACAAATCTGTACTCCCCCAGTGTTTTGACTTTGACAGCCCCAGGGTTCTCTCTCTGAGTGACAGTAGAAAGTTTTAATTTAGGTCAGTGTGAAATATCCTCAACATGGCTCCTTTCTTCTCATAAGATTTACTTTCTTTCATGTTGATATATTTGGCATAACAGAATGGCCATTTGAATATTAAAACCCATATTTTCTCCTTCAATCCAAGAGGATTGAGGTTACTTTAAAGGACTCTACAATTTCTTAACATTCATTTTTAAAGTTAATTTTAAGAATCAGCATATAAAAACATTAATAGAAATGAGAGTAAAGTGATGTCTTTTCTGTTTAAGCTCAAAAATAACCAAAAAGAGACAAGATAAATGTGAAAGAGTTTACAATACCATGATTTTGTTCAATCTCTAATCCCAGTGATTTATGTTCTTCCTAGAATTGCGGTCCCTTTAGTACAATTAGTAAGAACTAACATTTATTTAACTTTGACTGTGTTCCAGTTTAGTGATATTTATTCTTCACTTTAGCCTTCTAGACTCAATCGTAACCATTTTCCAGATGAAAAGAATGAGGGTGAGACTCAGTGACTCAAGTTCACACGGTTCACCTGCCCGGTTGAGATGGGAGTGATGCCCTGACCAGCACTGTTGACCCTGCAGTTTTAATCCTTCTTCAAGGATCCGGTTCTTTTCAGTCCCTGCTCATTTTCCTGCTGTGGGAAAGCGGAGCAGTATGTCCATGAAACGTTTCCTCTCACTCTGTGCATTGAAGGTGTAGCAGGGTGGACACTTAAAGACCTCTTCATTACAGGTGTTCGTCTCTTTATTGTATCTGTCACAGGCTTTTTCTCAGGTGAAAAAAAGAATCTATCTTCTTGAACTGCGAAATTCTAATATAAAGCCATGCCAATATTTAAAAGGAGAAACATGCTTTCACCTTACGCTGTATTTTCCTGCTATCTTCATCCTCAAAAATGAGCTGATCCATATGATTGTGCATTGATAGCCACCACTGTAGAGCTGTCTCCTCATGACCTTCCTACCAGCCTGTCAAAAGTGCAGGTGACATCCGGGGTTACCTATGGTTTGTCTGGAGTTCACACCTGATGAAAGGAGTCAGCCCACTTGGCACTGTATTTGCTTCCTTATTTATTGCTGCCATTTGGAAATAGGTTTTTCTAGGCTAATGGTTTCTTTCAAAAATTTCTCACAAAAAATCTTACATAAATGCATAGTGTTTAAATTTTGAACTTTGATTAGTCAAATGATTCTAGGCGTTTGGTAAAGGAAGGCTAATGTCGTGCATGTGGGACAGCTGAAGCATCCACGTGCCTGCTATCCTAGATCCCTGCACCGGGTGCATTGGGAATACAGGTGCTCACATCACCGCTGAGCACCCTGGGCTTTTCCTTGGCTGCTGTCCCAGGACCCATCGCAGGCTCACGCAGGCCTCCTTGGCCCAGGTCCCAACTCAGTCTGCTTGGCCTTCCCCTTCCAGCTCTCACCCACACTTCCCCTCCAGGAGGTCTCCTATGACTCCTTCACCAGTCTCCTTGAAAAGAGATTTAGTCTCTCCACTTCCTCTGTCTTTATAGCTCTGAAGATATGCTAAGGGGACTTTCCCTGAATTAATTTTCTAATTTTCTGTTATTTTGTTCCTTGCTTCCTTAATGACAGAATGTACTTATTCAAAATGAGACTTAAAAATTCACAAAGCGTCCATCCCCTCAACATCCCAGGGATTAAGAACTCTCTAAGCCAACCTTTTCAGCTTGCTTCAGAGGAACGAATTAACATAATACTTGGTGTATCCCCAAAGTGCCATATTCCATTCTGCCGTTGGATTTGTATTGTCTGGAAAAGTGGACAGTTTCCCATTTTGTATCTGCTCTTGGGATCAATCCAGTCAGCAGTATGTATCCATTAATTTTGTTCTGTTTACATGAATTTATACATAAATCAATTAATAAGAATGACTAAAAGTATACCTATCAGCTCAAATAAAATCAATTCAGTAACATTTCAGTGACTTGGTAAGATATTTTACTGAGTACAATTTGCTGACATTTTGGGAGCTCCAGTCAAGTGTTCACTCAAGACCTTGGAACTTAGTGTAAGAGGCCACCTGCTTATAAGAGGAACACTAAGTCCACGTAGGCATAGACACAGATGTGCACGTGCAGGAGGGTAAACGCCTCTGAAATGTGCAGTTTCATGGCACTCTGATCTACCTGTGAGCACACTGGTAACCCCAGAAATATAAATAAAGGGAATTCACAGGGGCAAATGTTGGCCTGTGTCACTGGGGTGGTATCAGGGGAAAGAGGAAGTTTTTGTGAGCTGACCTTGGATACGTGATCCCTCTATCAAACAGGCTGATTCTAAGTGACTTATTCTAAGTAATTGATGCAAAGATTTCTGGACTAGATGACAGTCAAATTCCTTGTCACTTCTGACTCTGAATTTACAGGTACTGGTTTTATTGTTTTCAGTGTTTTGGTTTTTTAACCTGAAATCCCCAGAAGCTACTTTATAGGTAAGAAAAGTGAAGGGCGCTGGGAGGTACTTGTCTGCATGACGAAGGTCGCAGTGACCTGTGCAGCATCAGAGCTTGGCTTTGTTTGTCCTCCTCTTCACATTTTGGTGGATGTTGCATTGATTTTCAACCTGATTTAAGATCTTTTTCTCTCATTAGGCAACAGAAAATCTTGATCTTTTTCTCTATTTGGACAGAAAAAATTTCTAAAGAAAAACGAGATTGAAGTTTTTAATTTCCCCTTTCCTGTCAAAAGTTAACTATTGTCATAGTGCAATCACTTATTTCTCCCACTTGAAACTCTAAGAAAATCTACTTAAACTTGAGATTTCTGTTAGACTTGGTATTACTCAGGACTGAGCAGGAATAACATGCAACTTTAGTTCTATTTTACATACTGGATTTTTCCAAAATGGAAATGTCTTATTTTCCCCCTGCACAAGGCATAGTGTTTATTAAAAAGCAAACAAACAATAAGCTAACGATATGCACAAAAGGAAGACCCTGCATAATCCTACTTTCTAGAGGTAATCAGTATAAGCACTTTGATGTTTAACTTATAGGATTTTCTCACATATTTGTAAATAGGCCCCCCAGACATAAGTATGGATATGTTTATATTGTAAAATATAAATTGAAACATATTATACACACACTCTTTGACTTACGTATAACATTTTTCATTTCACCATATAAAGATCCATATTGTCCTTTTAAATGGTGATGCATAATATTCCATGTTCTAAAAATTAGCCAGATATTTTAATCCATCTCCAATTCATAAGCTTTAATATCAATTCCAAACTTTCAAAAGTATAGCAGGATCACAATGAATATTTACAGCCTCTTGGTCATTATGGTTTGGGTACATTGGATTTTTTTCTGTTCCCAAGACTCACCAAGTCCTTCCTGCCCAGGACTCCGTCTCTTCTGTTCTCCTGTGCACGGAGTGGCCTGGTTTGGCTGCTGTTGGGGTGGACTCCCCTTCATCATTCAGATTTCAACCTTGTGTCTCCTATTTAGGAAGACTTTTCCTGACAGTCCCATCTAAAGGAGCCCCTTCAAACCAGGTCAGTTTCCCTCATTTATTTTTGTTTGTTTCCTCCATACTACTTTTTGATGTGAACAAGTATATTATTATTTATTTTACACCTGGTATTTTACAGGTATAATTAAGCATAACTTCATCTTGCTCCAAATCTGAAAAAATAAATTGAGAAATAGACGCAGAAATCAGGTAGAAATTAAAAGTATATTTTATTAGTGAGGCTTATTGAGAAAATATGGTTTCTCTCGTTAACAAAATTTAAAACAAATCCCAACCATTAGCCAACCCCACCCCTAAATGGGACAGAACATACTCCTGTAGGATTTAACCTGAAGGGTAGAAATGTATGTGACAAAAAAGGAGAGCAGAGAAGGGGCATCTGGCATCCTCAGCTCCTTGTTCCTGTCTCACAAGTCATATAAGTCAGAGGACAGAGAGGGGCAGGTGTAACACAAGGTGGTTCCATCCAGGTTAGAGAGGTTTCTCCACTAAATGGACATGTGAGGTTAGAGGAGGATATATCACCTTGTTCTTCATTGTCTCCCGGTGGAATATGTCCACCTCATCCACTACTCTTCCTCCAGAGCTTAGATCAGAGGCTGGAACAGGTGTTGCACTCAAGGAATATGTGCTAAGGAGTTGTTGAAATATAAATTCAAATGGTATAAAATTATTCACATATTGACTTAGCAAAAGTTAAAATTGGTACTACGCAGTATTGGTGATATTGTGGTAAAGAGGCATAATTCTTATACCCTGTCAGAGGGAGAAATTGGTACCAATTTTCTACGTTGAGGTTGGTAACAGGTATCAAAAGTTTTGACAGGTATCTATCTTTAGCATCTGCAGTATCACTTTTAGAACATGTCCTAAAACAATAACCATGAGTATAGATAGCACTTCGGTTTAAAAGATTATTATTGTCAGTGCTACCAAACATAAAGGAAATAAGAATTTCCAACAATAGGAAATTAAATAAATTGAGATGTAATAGAATATTTCACTAATTTAGAATAAGATCTGTAAAGTATTGATTTAATATATAAAAATCGTTATCATATGTTAAATGAAAGTGGTAGGTTTAAAACAGTATAATAAAATCCCAATTTTAAAATATGAATTAGGGATCTAAAGTTTTCTAAAAGAAAACACCAAAATTGTTTTTTAAATATTCTTTTGGATTTGAAACTTTAACCTAATTAAAACATGATAGTTCAGGTTGTTTCTGGGAAAAAAAATATGAGGAACGTTAGAGACAGCACGTGGTTATGTGGTTTCTCCAAGTGATGTGATGTTTCCATCCATCCCTTTTATGACCAGTCCCCCTCTGAATAGACCCAGGCACCTCCTAGGAGGACCTCCCAAGGGAGGACTAACCAACTGATGCTCTAGTTGTCTCACGACCTGTAACCTGCTCACAAGCCATCAGGACAGCAGTAGGTGGTCAGCTGGAAACAGGTGGTGAGGAAGGACTTCAGGGAATTTGATGGCATTGGGAGTGGTCATAGCTGAGAAGATGTCATGATGACAAAAGATTCTGTCACAGCAGAACATATGATTAGCTGTGAATTTGTCTCTTAATACAATTAAAAAGACAGAAAACCCCCAAACCAAAAAAAAAAAAATTAGAGTATAGTTGTCATCTTTAAATATATCCACTCTTAATGTAAATTCATTTTCCCCATTTGAACTGCAATCTTGAAAAGGCTGCAGAAATATTATGATGTTTAACTGCACTGAAGACAAATATACCCACGTGTTCCACGCATGTAGCCAAGAATTCTTTCACTTACGCCTAAACTTCAGTATCCAGTGCTGATAAAGAGGCAAATAAAACTCAGGATAAAACTACAACATCAGAGATGCAAATGAGGCGCCAGAATACATTACAAGGGAGTGTTAGTCAGCTTCTGAAAATAAGGGGCTTACAAAGCTATAAATCCACTGCAACATTGAGGAGTTATTTCGAAGAGAATTTCAAAACTCCAACAAATGGGTAGAAAAGCATGTGAGAAATTGAGTGGATACATAAGCAACATACAAAGAACAGAGGACCCTCATCACTTCATACCTTGGACCAAGAAGTCAAGCAAGCCTAGAAAATGACACTACCTCCTACTGCATGTGGTTTGTCAAGTTCATCCCTCTTCTAACTGCATTAAAAATCAAGACTAATACTCTCTTTTTACTGAAGTGTAGTCAGTTACAATGTATCAGTTTCTGGTGTCCAAGCACAATGTCCCAAGGTCTAATAGTCTTGAAGGGAAACCAAGAAACTTGATTTCTTCAAAACATCGTAAGTGTGCACATGTGTATATGCTATTAGGTAGACTATATAGTAATAAATCCTATAATGTTATCTTAAAATATATCTTATCTATAATAAGTTCTAAGATTCTAATATCCATTTGATACAAAGGGAAATTTTTGATAATTTGTATGAGCAAACCTATTTAGTTTAAACAATACAACTAAAAATAAATTATAGAAAATCCATCCAAAGTAATACATTTGTAAATGTCAATTTGTAACATTCAGTAAATATTTTGTGTCTTCATTTCCCTACAGCTCTGACCTTCCAGTTGTGGACGTGGACCTGTCTGTCTCTGCCCAGGAGCATGGACGGCAACCAGACGTGGATCACAGAAGTGACCCTGCTGGGATTCCAGGTTGATCCAGTCCTGGAGTCTTTCCTCTTTGGACTTTTCTCTCTCTTCTATACCCTCACCCTTCTGGGGAACGGAGTCATCCTGGGGCTTATCTGCTCAGACTCTAGACTGCACACCCCCATGTATTTCTTCCTGTCACACTTGGCCATCATTGACATGTCCTATGCTTCCAACAATGTCCCCAAGATGCTGGCAAATCTAGTGAGTCAGAAGAGAACCATCTCCTTTGTTCCTTGCATTATGCAGACATTTTTATATCTAGCCTTTGCTCACACAGAGTGTCTGATTTTGGTGGTGATGTCCTACGATCGGTACGTGGCGATCTGCCACCCCCTACGTTACACTATCATCATGAGCTGGAGAGTGTGCTCGGTCCTGACCATCACTTCCTGGGTGTTTAGCTTCCTCCTGGCTCTGGTCCATTTAGTTCTCATCCTGAGACTGCCCTTCTGTGGGCCTCATGAAATCAACCACTTCTTCTGTGAAATCCTGTCTGTACTCAAGCTGGCCTGTGCTGACACCAGCCTTAACCAAGTTGTCATCTTTTCAGCTTGTGTTTTTATCTTACTGGGGCCCCTCTGCTTGGTGCTGGTCTCCTACACACGCATCCTGTTCTCCATCCTGAGGATCCAGGCAGCTGAGGGCCGCAGAAAGGCCTTCTCCACCTGCTCCTCCCACCTCTGCGTGGTGGGGCTCTTCTTCGGCAGTGCCATCGTCATGTACATGGCCCCCAAGTCTCCACACCCCGAGGAGCAGCAGAAGGTCCTTTCCCTGTTTTACAGTCTTTTCAACCCTATGCTGAACCCACTGATCTACAGCCTGAGGAATGCAGAGGTCAGGGGTGCCCTGAGGAGGGCGCTGTGGAAGGAGAGGCCAATGTGAAGGATATCAAAGGGCAACGTGTGAGAGGAAGGGCTTTGCTTTCTCTGAATTATGGTAGGTGACTTTTTTTGCCTTGTGCTATAATAATGCCGCAATGTAATAGAAAATTATAAACCTAAACATATAATGAGAAACTCCATAGACCTTAGAAGGTAAGATAGATGAATATCTTCATGACGTTGGATAGGCAAAGATTCTTAAAGATGATCCAAAAAGCATAAGACATAATATTTGAAAAATTGGTTAATATTGGGCCTTTTCAAACGTAATCATTCTGCTCATCCAAGTCACTATTAAGAAACAAGAAATGTAAACCACATGCCATGTGCTCTGTATTTTTAAAAATGTGGTCAGTCAAGAGCAGTCACAAAAGGCTTAAGAAAAAACAACGTTTATTATACAGTCAAACCCTAGAGACAGGAGGCGTGATCTACCATGCAGGGCCACGTGAGGATGACACCAGAGTGGTCAGGCAGAAGACAGGACAAGGGGGAAGATTTCAACCACTGCCTTTATTGGCATTTCTGCAGGAAACATTGAATAAAGGGGTGTATATGAACTAGTTGGAGTTCTTGTAATAGATAAATGTTTACCATGTAAAGAAGGAAATAGTGTAGACTGAAAGGCACAGGAGAATTATAAAGGTGAGGATTTCTCTGATATTTGGAACCCAAGTTATATTACTTTCAATCATTTCAAGTCTCTCTGGCCTCTCTTCTCCCTTGAAATACAAAGAACCCTTGATTTCAGCCTGTGAGGTGTGTGCAGAGAATCAGCTGACCCAAACCAGGACTGCTGACCCATGGAAACTGTGAGACAATAGATGTGTTATTTTAAGCCATTAAATTTGTGTTAATTTGTTGCAGCAACTAGAAAACTAAAATACTTTTGTTATGAGATAAAAATCATTCGTTATCAGCTCTGGCTCTTGCTAGATTGGTAATGTATCATGTAGTCCAGTGGTACTGTAACTCTTTGGTGTCAGGACCTCTTTGAATTCTCCCGAACATATTTTATTTATGTGGTTATATTTGTTGATGTGTGTCATATTAGGAATTAAAACTGAGATTTTATTAAATATTTACTTTTAATTCATTTAGAAATATTTCCATTATACGTTAACAGAAATGATGTATTTTTATGAAAAATTACTCTTTTACAAACAAAAAAAAATGAAAAGAAAAGTTAAGTTTCACCCGTTTGAAACATTTTTAAATGTTTGCTTAGAAGACAGCTAGATTTTATACCATCTTCTGCATTCTGTGTGTTGCAATATCACATGTCATATCACATGTCATGATGCTTCTGGGAAACTCCACTGAGAGAGTGAGAATGAGAAAGGCAAAAGGTGTCTAAATATTATTGTGAAAGTAGTTTGAGCCCATGGGCCCTTTGAAAGGTTCTCGGAGATTCCCAGGGGTCCCTGGATCACACTTAAGTAATTGATGTTTTTATCTTTTTAAAATTTATATTTATATAATTATATATAACATACATATTTTTCTATATAATTATATATTAACATACATAATTATGTTAACATATAAAATATATGTAAATAATTTATATATTATATATTGTTTTGAATCTATCCTAAAATTTCAGTCTCCACATCTGTAAAATGAAGACAGTGATGGAATTAAACTGTGTGGTCAATATAAAGCATTTGGCGTATTTTCTGAAACATAAGGGCTCAGTAATGGTTGCCAGTGGATATTAGACTCCTTCCTCGTTTGAATCTCTGAACCCTTTCTGCAGACAGAGATCCATCTTGGCTTGGGGGATCTGTTCTCTCTCAGGGTTGCCTTCACAGGCCCTACTGGAACCCACCTCTCAACCATCTAAACTTTTCAGCTTATCATATACTTTCATGAGGCTTGTAGAAGAACATGAATTCATAAAATGAATCATTGAAGAGTCTGGCTATTGTAATTTGTTGTATCTGTCTCAGGTTTATAACCCTTGAGATACTTCAAAATATGTGCAGAAACAGGATGATGCCAGTATCTGCTCTGCCCGTTCCCTAGAATTTTTCCTCCAAGGAGAATTAGACATAATCTTAGCTCTCCTCCAGAGAGAGAACTCAGGGTTTTCCTTCCACCCCTTAGAGAGAAAATAAAAAAGTGTTACGTCTCATGATCCTTCTGGGAATCTGAATTCTCAGTAGAGACTCAAGGATTATTTCTGTTTATCTGACTCTAAAATAAAGCATGCTTCTGGGGTTCTTTGAAGAAACTTGAGCAAGTCCAATGAGCAACTCCTCCTGTATCTGGGATTCAATCCTCTGAAAGCTGTGAAGGGGCAAGATTCTACACCCATTTCAGAGGTACATTTCTTACCCCCTTTTTTTTTTCTTGGTCAAAGAAGATTCTTGTGAGAAAATTGACAGCCAATGTCTCCTGGTGCAGAAGAAATTGATTTATGCTGGGAGGTGGTTTTCAGTACATGTGGGTGAGATAGGACAGGATAGTAGCAGGTGTCACCATGTCTATGTGGACAAGAATGACATCCCTGGACGATCTTACCTCCGCGCTTATATTGTGTGTTGTAGGTAGAATGGTAAACGTCTCCCTCCCCAGCTTTAGAAATTTCTGCCTACTGTGTGGTGGGCAGGGGACCCTGAACTCCCTCCACCTCTCTCTCATGACCATCTCCCAGGATAACTGAGTGGTGATGCTCAGAGCTAGCACAACTGTCTCAGTGAGAAGGGGCTCAGGGAATAAAAAGCTCTACATCCAGGAACTGTCTCTGAATAAGGCTCTGAAATAGCTGAATTAATAAAGTGACTTTATAGGTTAGCTAGCCTAAATGGGAATGTTGGTGTCCAGGGAAACTTTTCTCAGTGGAAAACAAAATTCTAGGAACAGCTACAGTACGTATTTTCTTTGCTGACATAATATAAGCGGTAAGTTTGCCATACAGTTACTTCTTTTTGGAACCCTCTCAGGTTATTACCCTATCATGGTGCTTATTAGACTTGAAGTCACATTGTAGATACCTTTCCTATCACGTAATAGGATAGAGTGAGTGCCAGCATTCCTGACAAGAGGTGGAGAAGTAAATACACTCCATACATCAAGAAACATTTGAGCTGCAGGACTGCCCAGGTGGAGAGAATTGCTCGTGCTGACTGTGCAGACCTTTTGCTGTCAGAACTGTTACTGTTTTATTTACTCTATGGGGAAGATGAAGTTTTGGCATCAATTTTGTGACATTTTTTCTTTATTCCAGCACTGTGTCTGTTTAAGAGTTTTAATCAATCTTCAATTTTATTTTTTACGTTGTTTGTTTTTTAACAGCAATATGGTAGTAATCGTAATGAAAAGGAAGATTTAAAGATTTATTAATTCAGACATAAGAATAACTAGGCTTTAAAGTTAATAGATACATGTTCCCACTGAATAGTAATAGACAGAATTACCTTCATCAATATTATTTTCCTTTATGTTTAGAGGTTTTTTTTGTGTTTTAAACATTGCTTTTTGATGTAACTGTGTCTAAGTAGAATTTTGCAGTACAGAAGTTGCTATCTCACACTATATGTAATATAGGAAAATTCTTTAATAATAGCAAAAATCAATGTCACAAACAATGCACATTTATAGAACCTTCCCAAATACAATCATATTTATGGAAGTGATAGAATCTATGATTCTGTCTCTCTTTCATTTTCCAGTGATCAAATCCTGTGAACTTTTCTAGCAAAACAGAAACCATGCTTTGGTCAATAGAAACTGGCAAATAGAAAAATGCTTAGTATATGCATTTTTTGAACTAAAAATGACAGTCATCCATTTAACAAACATTTCCTGAGTGCCCATTTCACCTAGAATTGTGCTAATTGTTATAAGATATAAAGATGTACAAGACATATTATCCACCCATAACACATGTTATTTGGTGAAATGGAATCTCAGTTCAAATAAATGATATTCGATATAAACCTCTTTTTATCTTTGATTTTACCTTAAGGATTATCGATATCTTCACAGTGAGAATACAACTCTTAACTTTTATATCTGACCAAGCCTGTACATTGAATGGGTGCTTGAAGAGCCTTGCCCTATGAATCTACACTAGTCCCAAGAATAGAGAGGATCCCTTTTATAGGCTGTCCAACAGCTAGCCTTGTAATGGGGCCCAGGGAAGAGGAAACAGGCTGCCACCTTTCTCTTTATGGTAACTTGTTGTAAACGGCAATAAAATGGTTCAAGTGAGGAGGGCCATGACCCCACCCCAGCACCCCTTCACGATTATGCAGTGGGGGTGATGATAAGCACAGTTTTCAACCAAACTAACCTTTTTGCATGACCCCCATGCATTCTCCAACTCAATACATCCCAACCTGAGAACTTACATTTACTTAAGTCTGATATTCTGCAACAAGATATACAATAATTCTCAGCATTGTTAAAATTACTGAATTCATCCTGTACTCATAAAATTTTTTTTAAAAAGAATGAACTAAAATTATATCCATCCTTTTAAGAGATTTAACTTATAATTATTTGGGAGAGAATATGTTATCTGCTCTATTGGCCTTTAGGACATGTGTGATAAAATGGCATTATATTTATGCAATATTTTCTTTTAACAGTGATTGATTGATTGATTGATTGATTGATTATCAAAGTATAGTTGATTTACAGTGTTGTGTTAGTTTCTGGTGTCCAGCATGGTGATTCAGTTATATATACATATTCTTTTTAATATTATTTTTCATTATAGGTTATTACAAGATACTGAATATAGTTCCCTGTGCTACACAGTTACACAATATTTTAAAGTGATATGGTATTAATTATGCTAAAATATTGTTAACTTGTAATCGTTCAACTTGCACAGGTAAAAATCTTCGCTCCCTTTAATATATATTAAAAAGTGAAATAATTACAGGTACCACCTCCTAGGAGAAATAGGAGTTCCTCTCAAGCAAGAAACTGGACTTAGGAAGAAAACACTAGATTTAGATACCACCTGAAAAACCTGTAGCTCTTGTTGTTAATAATACAAGATGTAAAGATTTCCAGGAAGGAAGTCTGAATAGTGGTGTTAGGGTGGTTTCTTTCACATGGAACCACAAATGTCACAGAAAACTGTGTCAGCTCCCTCAAATTAAAGGGTAGATGGCTCAGGTAGCACTTAGAAGAAGAGAATAAAACTAAGAGAGAATTTCAGCCTGGCAACCAAACAGCTACACACATTTTAAGTCTGGTTGCACTTAAGCTTTGTGGAGTCTTAACTTCCATTTAATGTTTTTCTTCTTTCTCAGTATTTAATATCAAGCTGAGACAAGAATGAACCAAAGGAAGCTGATGTTAAGCATATTTTCACCAAGGTATTTGAAGAGGATCCGTGGACCTTTGGGAGCCAGCATGATGGAACCAGCCGTAAGCGTGGGACAACCACGTAAGAAGGGTGGATTTATGATTGCAGAGTCGTGACTGTCAACTCAGATGCCTTTTCCCACTGGGTGGTTTCTTACAGACGTGTCTTCAGACATCAGGGGCTTTTGCTTGTTTGATTTTTAGATGACTCTAGGTGAACGTATATGGGAGTTCTTTGCATAATTCTTGAAACTTTTTTGTAAGTTTAAATTTATTTCGTATTAAAAGTTAAAAAAAAGGTAATCAATTTTGAGGCGTAGGGGAAGCCACCAAGTAGGACAAGGATACAACCTTTCTCTGAGCTCATGTTGAGATAATTACAATTTTCATTGGTTCTCCAGCTCTGACCTTTCTACCACACTTCAGTCCTTGACAAACGGTCATTAAGGAATGGGAAGCAACCAGTCATGGGTCACAGAATTCACATTGGTAGGATTCCAGCTCAGTGCACAGATGGAAATGTTTCTCTTCTGCATCTTCTCCCTGTTCTATATCTTCAGTCTGTTGGCAAATGGGGCGATCCTGGGGCTCATCTGTCTGGACTTAAGACTACACACCCCCATGTACTTCTTCCTCTCACACTTGGCCATCATTGACATCTCCTATGCTTCCAATAACGTCCCCAAGATGTTGGCAAACTTAGTGAGCCAGAACAGAACCATCACCTTTGTTCCGTGCATACTGCAGACTTTTTTGTATTTGGCTTTTGCTGCTACAGAGTGCCTGATTTTGGTGGTGATGTCCTATGATCGGTTTGTCACAATCTGCCACCCCCTCCATTACACTGTCATCATGAGCTGGAGAGTGTGCATGGTCCTGGCTGCCACTTCCTGGTCATGTGGATTTATTCTGGCTCTGGTACATGCAATTCTCCTCCTAAGGTTGGCTTTCTGTGGCCCTCAGAAAGTGAACCACCTCTTCTGTGAAATTCTGTCTGTCCTCAAATTGGCCTGTGTCGACACGTGGATCAACCAAGTGATTATCCTTGCTTCCTGTATGTTTGTCTTGATTGGTCCCCTGTGCTTAATGCTAGTCTCCTACACACGCATCCTCTGGGCCATCCTAAAGATCCAGTCAAGGGAGGGCCACGTAAAGGCCTTCTCCACCTGCTCCTCCCACCTCTGTGTGGTTGGACTCTTCTTTGGCATAGCCATGGTGGTTTATATGGTCCCAGACTCCAGTCAGTGGGAAGAGCAGGAGAAAGCACTGTCCCTGTTTCACAGTCTCTTTAATCCAATGCTGAACCCTCTCATCTACAGCCTGAGGAACGCTCAGGTGAAGGGAGCCTTGTGCAGAGCACTGCAGAGGAGGTCCATGCAAGGGTACATGCAGTGTTGTTAGATGGGGTGTTTTCTCTTAAAATATGTGGTTTGCTGAAGGAAAAGCTCAGAAAAATTTCCCAATTAGAAGTTTGATATAAATATAGTAATTGTCCAAATTCTAGTTCTGAAAAATGGGGCAAATGTCCATGAAAAGCACATCTTTTGTCCCTTTATCTTTAGAGGTGGCTGTTATCAGAATATTTAGGCTTTCTTTTAAAAAATATTGAACTCTATTTTTTAAAGCCAGGAATATTAACATATGGAGAAAAAATAAATTAAGAAAATTACATTAATACATTTATCTGGCTTATGTATTTAGGTATGTGTAACATACGCATAGGAGTGAGATCATCTGGTATGCGTCTTTCTCTCTCTGACTTATTTTACTTATCATAGGCCCTCAAGGGCCATCCGTGTTGTTGCCGATGGCAAAGTTTCCTTCACACATTGTGTGTGTGTGTATGTGTGTGCGTGTGTGTGCATAAAATTTTCTTTACCCATTCATTCATTGATAGACACTTAGTTTGTTTCCACAGCTTGGCTATTGTAAACATTGCTGCAGAGAACATGCATATCTTTTTGAGTTAATGTTTCTGTTCTTTTGGATAAATACCTAGAAGTGGAAATGCTGCATCATATGGTAGTTCTATTTTTAATTTTTTGAGAAACCTCCATGCTGTTTTCCATGGTGTCTGCACCAGTTTTCATCTTCACCAACACTTGTTATTTCTGTCTTTTTGAGAAGAGCTGTTCTAAAATGTGTAGGGCAATATCTTATTGTTGTTTATTTGCATTTCCCTAATGATTAGTGATGTTGAGCACCTCTTCATGTACATGTTGGCCATCTGTATGTCTTCTCTGATAAAATGTCTATTCAGATCCTCTACCCATTTTAAAATTGGTTTCTCTCTCTCTCTCTCTTTTTTGTGTTTTTTGTTTGTTTTTTTGCTATAGAATTGTATGATTTCGGACATTAAACCCTTACCAGATATATGAGTTACAAATATTTTCCCCCATTTGATAGATTGCCTTTTCATTTTGTAGATGGTTTCCTTTGCTGTGCAGAAACTTTTTAGTTTTATTGTAAAATGTATCATAATGATGTTAATTATTCTCTATTTTTTGACAAGTCATGAAAATTCTGTTTACCTTGAGTTATAAAGTTCTAGAATAAGTACAAAAGTAAACATAATTAATTTTCACTTAAAAATACCTAGTGCCAAAAGCATAAAACATATAACCTTCAACACCAAAAGCAAATACAGCTGTTAAAAAATACAACCAACCAAAGAGGTGACGTCCAGATTGCTGCTGTAGACATTTACTATGTCTAAACAAATAAACACATGCATAAATAGAATTCACCTTACTTGGCAGAGGGTCATTATATATGCAAACTTCCTCTTTGTTGCAGGTTTTTCTCCATCACAATTTTTTGTCTAAATCGTTCACATGTACTGCCAATATATGATTGTAATTAAAACTTTAAAATAAAAGCAATTCTACCATTCCCTTTTATGAGTAAGATAATTATATTTCCTTGGAATATAAATAGCCACCATTTAAAAAGTTGTTTTTAATTAAAATATAGTCAGTTACAATGTTGTGTCAATTTCTGGTGTATAGCATAATTTTCCAGTCATATACATACGTATGTATATTCATTTTTGCATTATTTTCATTATAGGTTACTATAAGATATTGAATATGTCCTCTGCTATACAGTATAAACTTGTTGCTTATTTTATATATAGTGGTATCTGTAAATCTCAAACTCCCAATTTATTCCTTCCCACCTCCTCCTCTGGTAATCATAAATTTGTTTTCTATGTCTATGAGTCTGTTTCTGTTTTGTAAATAAGTTCATTTGTGTCTCTTTTTTTTAGGTTCCACATGTAAGTGATATCATATGGTATTTTTCTTTCTCTTTCTGGCTTATTTCACTTAGAATGACAATATGCAGGTCCATCCGTGTTGCAGTAAATGGCATTATTTTATTCTTTTTATGGCTGAGTAGTATTCCATTATATATAGGTACCACAACTTCATTATCCAGTCATCTGTCCATGGACATTTAGGTTGTTTCCATGTCATGGCTATTATAAATAGTGCTGCTATGAACACTGGGGTGCAGGTATCTTTTCAAATTAGAGTTCGCTCCGGATATATGCCCAGGAGTGGGATTGCTGGATCATATGGTAAGTTTTATTTATGATTTTTAAAGGAATCTCCATACTATTTTCCATAACTGCTGCACCAAACTACATTCCCACAGTCAGTGTGAGAGGTCTCCCTTTTCTCCACACCCTCTCCAGCATTTGTCGTTTGTGGACTTTTTAATGATGGCCATTCTGACTGGTGTGAGGTGATATCTCACTGTAGTTTTGCTTTGCATTTCTCTGATAATTAGCGATATTCAGCTTTCTTTCATGTGCCTATTGACCATTTATATGTCTTCAGAGAATTGCTTGTTCAGTCTTCTGCTCACTTTTGGATCTGGTTGTATAGGCCCCCGACTGTGGGAACAAAGGAATGAGACTTGGGCTGGAATAGGAAACAAGTTATAAAAAGCTGCAGACTCAGAGGTGAGAAGGCTGGTTAGCCAAGGACGGGTAAGATCCCCAGAGGGGGGCAACCTAAGACAGGCACAGCTGCCTGAGTCCAAGAAGAATGTTGTGAAGCAGCCGTTTCTCATACATTCCGCCCTGATAAGTTGTAAGACTCGCTGGTGCCAACAGGAACATGATTTACCAAAACATAAAGGGTCTTCTGACCTTGAGCCGGACACTGCCTGCTAACCATTTCCCTTGTCATTCTTCTTTGCTACATAAGACTGTGCAACTTAATAAAGCTTCAGAGTAGCCATCAGCTCTCTCCGCATACAGCGTGTATGTGTACATGGTATCGTGACACCGACAGGTTGTTTTTTTTTTTGTTATTAAGCTGTAAGAGCTAAATCTGGAGATTAAGCCCTTGTCAGTCGTATTTGCAAATATTTTTTCCCATTATGTAGATTGTCTTTTTGTTTTGTTTATAGTTCCCTTTGCTGTGCAAAAGCTTATAAATTTAATTAGGTCCCAATTGTTTATTTTTGCTTTTATTTCTATTGCCTGGGTAGGCTGCCCTAGGAGAACATTGCTAAAATTTATGTCAGAGAAAATTTATGTTTTGCCTGTTTTCTTCTAGGAGATTTATAGTGTCTCATTTTATGTTTAAGTCTTTAAGCCATTTTGAGTTTATTTTTGTGTATAGTGTGAGGGAGTGTTCTAACTTCATTGGTTTACATGCAACTGTCGAAATTTCCCAACACCACTTGAAGAGACTGTCTTTTCTTCATTGTATATTCTTGCCTCCTTTGTCTAACTGAACATAGATGTGTGGGGTTTATTTCCGGGTTCTATATTCTGTTCCATTGATACATATGTTTTTGTACCAATACCATGCTATTCTGATTACTGTAACTGTGTAGTATTGTCTGAAGTCTGGGACGGTTAGTCCTCTAGCTTTGTTCTTTTTCTTTAGTATTGCTTTGGCAATTCTGGGTCCTTCATGATTCCATATAAATTTTAGTATTATTTGTCCTAATTCTGTGAAAAATACCCTGGTAGTTTTATAGGGATGGCATTAAATTTATAGATTGCTTTGAGTAGTATGGCTGTTTTAACATTATTGATTCTTCCAATCAAAGAGCATGGGATATCTTTCTATTTCTTTGAATCATCTTTAATCTCCTTAATCAGCGTTCTGTAGTTCTCTGTGTATAAGTCTTTCACCCCCTTAAACTGCTACCATTTTTAGAGTTAGAGACTCTTCAAGATAGTTCTCAAGATCACAGTTCTAGAGAAGACCTCCCCTTCTCTCTTGTCTCTCTAGGTTGGAAAGAATAAGACCAGAGAATACATGAGACACCAATGGTTCTCAAACCTTAGTTTGCACCAGAATCACCTGGAGAGTTTGTTAAATCTCTGATTGCTGGCTCCACTCTGGAATTTCTGATTCTGTAAATCTAGAGTGAGGTCCAAGAATTTGCATTTTTGACAAGGTTCCAGTTCATGCAGATGGCACCATTCAAGGAATCCCCCTGTGAGAACCACTGAGATAAGTTACCTCAGAGGAAAATCTCTTTTTGACCATCATCTTCAGGACACATACACTTTTTCTTTCCTTTCCCAAAACACGAAAGCTCTCTCTTCCCCTGGGTGAGAGGGTGAACTAGGAGACATGGATAATCTAAATACAAAACATTGGGAGAACGTTTATCAGATTGGAGGGGGAGGTGCTGTGTAGATACGGGGTTAAAGGATGTTGTGGGAGAGGGTGTCAGGAAGGTTCCGGGAGGATCGTAGTGGGAAAGTTCACTGTGATAATTAGGTTCTCATCCTGAGAAGCCACTTCTGAATCTCCAGCATCTGGCACTTTTTTGTGAGGGTTGGATTGTAGAAATTTAAATTAGAAAAAAAAAAAAAAAAGATTGAAAATACGTAAAAACTCCCTTGGGGGAAAAAAACTCCCTTAAGGAAAGGTCAAGACACCACTATTTGAGCTTCAGCACATTTTTCCAGGGGAGGGGGTGGGGAGACAGAGTGATCCATGTTTGACCCAAAATTGTCTTTGTTGGCTCCTAAAATCCAGAGTCCCCTCTCGCCATCCCCAAAGGCCTCATTCACTAGAACAAAGGGGTGGGGAAAACCAACAGTTTGACTGTAAGGTGGATTCCTTCTCCCCACTTTTAAATTCCTGCAAAAGCGGCAGGTTCTCTTCATCAAAAGACTCCTCCCAACGTTCCTCCTAATTAGAGGTTATCTGGGGACCAAACACACCCCTCCTCCTCCACTCCCACCCCCCCACAACATCTAGAGACATCCTTTTTTTTTTTTTTTTTTTTCTGCAAAAAGCTTTATTGTTTCCATTTGGCGCAAGGCTTCGGAGAGGGCTCCAGCATGGTTAAGCAGCTGCCTGGTGGCTGCAGAGAGAGGCTTCAGGCGAAAGCCCTGGCACCAGAGGGGCTCCCCAAAGGCCGCTGGGTTTCAGAGGCTCCCAGTCGTGCTTGAGGGTGAGCCTTCTGAAGAGATACTCACCCAGCCCAGCCTGGGGACCAGCCAGCCTGCGGAGGTTGGTCAGGTGGTCGCCATCTTCTTGATGAGCTTCACCTGCTCATCCCGGAAGTGGCCCTCCCGGAAGTCACAGAGGTGGGGGTCTGCGCGGGCAGAGCCCAGGGCACGCAGACCCAAAAGGGTCTGGTTCAGGCTCTTCTCCATGACAATGGCAGCTTCCACAGCGTCCTGGGTTTTCCCCAACTCATCCTGAGACGGCTTCTGCCCGTCCTGGAAGAGGGCACAGCCGCTGCGCTGGTTTTGCAGTTTCAAGAGACCCTCCAGCGCCCTCGGGCTTCTCCTCAGCCAATTCGCAGAAAAAGCGGCCCAGGCCGTCCAGAGCCACATGGTCGCGGTGGAAATAGAAGCCCAGAGAGAGGTGGGGGTAGGAGGCCCACGGCTGACGGCGGCCTCCCCCTGGCTGGAATAACTCTGGCGAATCTAGGGGCTCACGGTTGGCAGTAACAAGGAGCTAAGCTCGCAAGATGGCGTCGGCTGGTCCTGGAGGCCGCGGTCCGCCGAGCGGCTGGTTCTGAAGGTTGTGACTGGAAAAAATGTTGAAGGGTGGTCGGAGGCTGGAGCAGGGGGTGTGCCTGGGTCTGCTCCCTCCAAACACTGTTGAAGCAAGAGACAGGTCTGTGGGACCGCCAAAAGCCCTGCCTAGTGCCGTCTTTGGGGTCGCTCCCGTCGGCGTTCGCAGCCCCCGCGGGCGGTCAAGGCGCCACACGGGGAGCGTGCGCACCACGCGGCCAGGACGCTGCCCGGACCCATGTCAGCAGCGTCAGGGCGCAGGGGGCTCGGCTCAGAGCTGTCCCGGGTGACTGTGCTGCGCCCTCTAAGGGTCCAGACGTTCCCGTTTTAATCAAACACCCAGTCACCCCTGTGTGAGAACCGGGCTGCCTTTGACTCCGGGGCGGGGAGTGAGGAGCCGCCTGCGCCCTGGGCGGACTCGGGCAGCGGGGGAGCTGTGCGGACGCGGCGGTCCCGGAAGCAGAAGCAGGACTGGCGGGGGGGAGGGCCCTTCTGAAGAAGAGTCGCCATCAAAGGCTGCGGAACTTTGGTGGAAACAGCCAGAAGTTTTATTAAGTTACTGCCCAGAGTCACCAAGGGCCTCACTCAGCTCTGATCTTTCGAGTTAGCGCAACAGCTGAAAACCTCAGCTTTCGCAAGTCAGCTGAATTTCTGACCCAGCTCTGCATCTGCAGTGGCGTGAAGAAGGGATTGAAGGTATGTGCTTGAAACTTCTTTAACCTCCGAAGTCTTCCTTTATTTTAGGGCATGGCTTGTGTTATTCCAAGGGCTACCCTAATAATAGCTTCTTTATAATCGGGAGACCAACTTTGGGGCGCCTGAAGGCATCCGTGCCTGGATGATGCCCATAAGAGGGGACAGTGGTTATTTCACAGAAGATAAGGTTTTGTTTTTCTGTTTGTTTTTTAACTTTGCTAAGAGAGTTGTGATGTAAATTTCTCCTGGAGGGGAATAGGATGTATTGATGATAACTTTGGTAACTTGTGGCACTTACGTGGTGAAGAGAACACAAATTTGAAATATTTGGTTGAAATCTCTACTTATTCAAGAGCTCAAAAAATAAAATTCAGTGACCCACATGGTGAATAAATTCTACATCCTTAGGCATAAAAGAAGCAACTTCATTTCTACAACCTTTCTCTTATCTAGCAGTTTTTAACTAGTTGCTCCAAAAAGCCTACAGAAAATTTCTAAAGAAATGGGGCTCCTATGGTTAGTGTGCGATGATGCTTAAGTTTTCCCTCAGTCTATGGTGTTCAGAATTTCGTGTGTGTGTTTTCCTCCAAGGCTTAAATACTTGGTACTTTCTTTTTCTTTTTCACAAAGAACTTGTGGCTCATCAAGGCCAGAGTTACTTTCAAAGTAACATCACTGTGCTTAGTCGGGACTCCCTTATAAGCCCCTTGGTCTCTCTTTATCATTGGGTCTCTCTCATCATCTTTAAATTCTTTCTTCACGCCTGCTTTCAAAACCCTGTAAATGATTTCCCAAGTTCCATTCCATCAAATCCAAATTCTAATCGTAGGCATTCCAACTCCATCTCCTGGTAGCACAAATTTCATTTCTCATGATCTTTCACGAGAGGGCTCTTCTCCGTGTTTAAATAGCAAGACCCCTTGTTTGTTCATCACCTCATGACTTCAGTCCTGCTGTTCTACATGCTTGGGTGGTCTCCACCTCTTCACTGGTCACAACTGCCTGCCATGGCCCCCGCCAGCCTCGTGAGACATTGTGACAGTGGGAACTTCCGAAAAAGCACCTCATCCACACACTAGTTTCAAGAAATCGAACACAGAAAACACCCCCCTAACACTGGACAACCCTTCTGCCTTTAAGAGTCCCTAAACTGCTGCCTTGCCTCTTTGCAGTCAAACAAGGACTGTCAAATGTCCTAAAAGACCAATCAGAAATTCTCTCCCACTTCAAAAAAAAAAAAAATTCTCACTGTACTAGAATGCTTGCCCTTCAGAGACTTGTCTCACTGTTTCCTTTTTACTGTATGAAACTTAATCTCCTTGCTAACATCTTTGTACCCCTGCTGACATAAAAGCAAGGGGTTCCCTTGCCAAAAGTCTACAAATAGCCTGGTAAAATTGTGTCTTCAGCCTTAGTTCTGTCTTTGACACTAACCATCTAAATCCTATCAACTTTTCAGAAGCAGTTTTGGTTCCAACATCTCTAAAGCTATCCAGCAGTTTCCCCCTTCCTTGTTATATGCCCCATTCCACATGGATACAAACTCGCCTCCTCCCAGGCAGGAATTGTTCAGTAATAGTGAGGAGTGTCTTTCTTCCTTCTCCATCTCCCTCTCCCCTCCCCTCTCTCCACTACCTTTTTCTTTTAAAATCTCCATACACCTAACCCTGAACCTAAGCACAAGTGCACAGTGTCCAGTCAGTAAATACTTCTGAGCATGTTCATACTCATCTCCCAGAGCAATGAGAACAAAGCTGATCAGTTTACCATGTTATTTCATATACAGAACATTTAGCCACATTATAGAATTTTTGATATCTTTTTGACATTAAGAGAAACTTCAGTATTTCAGATGCTCATGAAGTGAGCTCATGAAAACTTTAAAACTTTACTCTTAGAAAACAATAGTTCTCTCCACTGTAGTAATCACTTAATCTTTATCCTTAGTGTTTGAATAGTATTCACAAATGCTTGACCTATAGTGAAGTCTTAGTAAATATTTTTGAATGAATGCATGTATAAATGACTGACTGAAGAAAGGAATACCCATAGGATATATTTATAAATGAGGAATGTATCTTATACGTAAAAAAGTGTAGAAGTTTGGGAGGAGGAATAAAAATAGAAATTGAATAGCAATCAAAGCCAGTAAGGTGCCACAGATCTGCTATTCCAATCCACTGTTTTGCTGATAATATAGTGTTCATCAGCTGCCAAGGAGGCAACATATTTTTGTTTGTTTGTTTATATATATGTATGTATTTATTGAAGTATAGTCAGTGTACAATGTGTCAATTTCTGGTGTACAGCACAATGCTTCAGTCATACATGAACATACACATATTCGTTTTCATATTCTTTTTCACCATAAGCTACTACACAATATCATATATAGTTCCCTGTACTGTATGGCATGAACTTGTTTATCTATTCTATACACATCAGTTAGAATCTGCAAATCTCTAACTCCTAATTTATCCCCTTCCATCCCCTCTCCTTGTAACCACTGGTTTGTTCTCCATGTCTGAGAGTCTGTTTCTGTTTTGCAAATAAATTCATTTGTTTTTTTTTTTACATTCCACATATAAGTGATATTGTATGGTGTTTTTCTTTTTCTTTCTGGCTTATTTCACTTAGATGACAATCTCCAGTTCCATCCATGTTGCTGCAAATGGCATTATTTTATTATTTATTATGGCTGAATAGTATTCCATTGTACAAATATACCACCACTTCTTTATCCAGTTATCTGTTCATGGACATTTAGATTGTAAATAGTGCTGCTATGAATATTGGGGTGCATGTATCTTTTTGAGTTAAGGTTCCCTCTGGACATATGCCCAGGAGTGGGATTCCTGGATCATATGGTAAGTCTATTCTTAGTCTTTTGAGGTGTCTCCATACTGTTTTCCATAACTGCTGCACCAAACTACATCCCCACCAGTGGTGAAGGAGGGTTCCCTTTTCTCTACACCCTCTGCAGCATTTATCTTTTGTGGACTTCTGAATGATGGCCATTCTGACTGGTGTGAGGTGATACCTCATTGTAGTTTTGATTTGCATTTCTCTGATAATTAGCAAAATTGAACGTTTTTACATGCCTGTTGGCCATTTGTATGTCTTCATTGGAGAATTCCTTGTTTAGCCTTCTGCCCATTTTTGGATTGGGTTGTTTATTTTTTTCTTATTAAGTTGTATGAGCTATTTATATATTCTGGCAATTAAGCCCTTGTCATTCTCATCTTTTGCAAATATTTTCTCCTGTTCCGTAGATTGTTTTTTTGTTTTGCTTACGGTTTCCTTTGCTGTGCAAAAGCTTATAAGTTTAATTAGGTCCCGTTTGTTTATTTTTGCTTTTATTGCTATTGTCTGTATTGCTATTGCCTGTATTGTATTGCTGAGACTCGGATAATGTTTTGCCCATTTTTACTTCTAAGAGGTTTATAGTGTCTTGCCTTACGTTTATGTCTTTAAGCCATTTTGAGTTTATTTTTGTGTACGGTGTAAGAGAGTTTTCTAACTTTGTTGATTTACATGCAGCTGTCCAGTTTTCCCATTTGCTGAAAAGACTGTCTTTATTCCATTGTATGTTCTTGCCTCCTTTGTCAGGGATTAATTGACCAACAGTTTGTGGGTTTATTTCTGGGCTCTCTATTCTGTTCCGTTGATCCATATGTCTGCTTTTGTACCAATACCATGCAGCTTTGATTACTGTTGCTCTGTAGTATTGTCTGAAGTCAGAGGGTTATTCCTCCAGCTTCATTCTTTTTCTTCAGTATTGCTTTGGCAATTCTGGGGTTTTTTGTGATTCCATATAAATTCTAGAATTATTTGTTCTAGTTCTGTGAAAAATGTCCTGGGTAATTTGATAGGGCTGGCATTAAATCTGTAAGTTGCTTTGGGTAGCATGTCCATTTTAACAATATTGATTCTTCCAATCCAAGAGCATGGGATATCTTTCCATTTCTTTAAGTCATCTTTAATTTCCTTAGTCAGTGTTTTGTAGTTCTCCACATAAAAGTCTTTCACTTCTTTGGTCAGATTTATTCCTAAGTATTTTATTTTTGGGGATGCAATTTTAAAAAGGATTATTTCCTTACTCTCCTTTTCTGATATTTCATTGTTAGTGTAAAGAAATGCCACTGATTTCTGTATGTTAATCTTGTATCCTGCTGCCTTGCCAGAATCTTTTATTAGCTCTAGTAGTTTTTGTGTGGAGCCTTTAGGGTTTTCTATATATAGTATCATGGCATCCACATATAATGACAATTTTACCTCTTCTCTTCCAATTTGGATCCCTTTTATTTCTTGTCTAATTGCTATGGCTAGGACTTCCAATGCTATATTGAATAGAAGTGGTGAGAGTGGGTATCCTTGTCTTGTTCCAGATTTTAGAGGGAAGGCGTTCAGCTTTTCACAGTTGAGTACTATGCTGGCTGTAGGTCTGTCATAAATAGCTTTTAATATGTTGAGATACATACAGAGGAATCATCCCTCTATATCCTCTTTGGTTAGAGTGTTTATCATAAATGGATGTTGAATTTTATGAGATGCTTTTTTGGCATCTGTTGAGATGATCATGTGATTTTTTGTCCGTTCTCTTGTTGATGTGGTGTATCATGTTGATTGATTTGTGTATGTTGATCCATCCTTGTGTCCCTGGGATGAAACCAACTTGATCATGGTGTATAGTCTTTTTTATGTGTTGGATTCTGTTTGCTAATATTTTGTTGAGGATTTTTGCATATATGTTCGTCAATGATATTGGTCTATAATTTTCTTTTCTGGCAGTGTCTTTTGGCTTGGTAGTGTCCTTGTCTGGCTATGATATATTGTTTAGCAATAGTCCTGCAAACAATAAAATGTGTCTAGTGTCTTATAGAAATCAACTTTGTTCACTGAAATTATTAAGAATCCTGAGGAGAGAGAAGATAACATAAAAATAACCAGAAATTATTTTTAATATAATATTGTTATAGTACCTAGGACATAGTCCCTTAGCTGGGTCATTAGTTTTAAAAATAGAAATGCTGTTTCTAAATGTTGTAGCCTGTGGTATTTGTGTAATATTATACACACAGTGCGAACTGAAATAGAGGCTTGTTGAATGGGGTGAAGTAAACTGGATTAAAAGCTTCTTCCAGCTCTGACTAGTGATCAGTTCTCAGAACTTTCTTTGTTCAGGTTATGTTCTTTACCATAATTTTCTAAAATAATTTAGCTTTCACTATATTTTATATTGAAATACACTTGACATAAAACATTGTGTAAATTTAAGGTGTATAACATGTTAATTTGTTACATTTATATGTTGTAATCTGATCGCCATTGTGCTGATAATTGGTAACTCCATCACACTAAATAATTATCCTTTTTTATAGTGGTTGGAATAGTTAAGTTCTAGTCACTTAGCAAATTTGTTGATTATAATACAATGTTGTGGTCTATGTTAACTCTACTATGCATTAGCATTCTGAGGCTTATTTACTACTTGTTAAATTTGTACCCGTAGACAACATCTACTCTGTCCTCCCACCCCTCAATCCCCTGGTAACCACCGTTTACTCTCTTTTTATGAATTCGGCCTGTTTAGATCGCACATATCATTGATACCATTCTTTCCCTGTCTGACTTATCTTAGCATAATGTGCTCAAGGTCCATCATGGCATTGCAAATGGCAGGAAGTCCTCCTTTCTCATGGCTGAGTGACACTCCACTGTGCATACATGCCACATCCTGAGCCATTTGTCAACATTTATGTTGTTTCCATGTCTACGCTGTGCCGAATAATGCTGCAGTAAACATGGGAATTCATGTATCTCTTTGAAATCCTGTTTTTGTCTCCTTTGGGTATATACCCAGAAATGAAATTGCCAGATCCTATGATAGTCTTCAATGTTTTAATTTTTTGAGGAACCTCATATTGTTGTCCATAATGGTTGAACCAATTTGCATTCCCATCAATAATCTACAAGGGTTGGCTTTTTTCCACATTGTCTCCAGCATTCGTTATTTCTTGTCTTCTTGATGACAGCTGTTCTAACAGGTGTGAGAGGATATCTCCTGTAATAATACTACTAATAATAAAAACTCTAGTCAGTAGGACTAGCAGAGTGAGGGCTCCAACTCTTCACTTCATAAAAGCAAAAAGGGCACTGACAAAATCAACTTTTTCAGATGTCTAGAAATTTAAAAACTCTCAATAACAAGCAAAACACATGAACACACGGCTTACAGTAATTTGACCGAACAATTTGAAAGGAAAATCTGAGGAATGAGCTGAGCACAGGTGACTTTGAAAAGCTTCAACATATTCCTGGGAATCGAGAGGCTAATCCCCATGAGTAGGACTGTGGGCGTCTACGAGAAAGGCATGTGAATGCTCCTAGGTCTACATCCAAAGTATTTACTACGTAACAGTATCTATTATAAACAGGTCCTCTTTTGACAACAGGAGAGGTAAGGAACGGAAGCTTATAACTGGGGCCTTTTAAGTGGTTTTAAGGTGTAGGATTTACTCTCTCGAGACAGCAAGTCAGAGAGCACTGCTAATTCACACTGACGTGCAGTAGGCAAGCATGCATTCTGGACACTGCATTTTGGGAAGAACCCTGGCTTGAGAAATTAATTTATGTGTTATCGGCATATGAAATGTACTGAAATCCCCAGGACTGATGAGGTCTCAGAGGAAGTAGATTAAAAAATACAAAGAACCAACCCTGAAAAATGCTGGTGTTAATAGATGCGGGAGATGAGGAGAAACAGACAGAAAGGTAGAAGGGCCACTCGGGGAGCGAGAATATGACCGTCAAATAGAAGTGTTTCAAACAAAGAGGGCGCTTGACTGTGTTAAGTGCTGCTGGCCGGTCTAGTCATACAAGGACTTTGAATTAGTCACTGGATTTAGCAAAGATAATTGCTGTCTTTGATAAAAGGAACTTCAAATTCTGAGCAGGTGGGTTCAAGACAGAATAGGAGCCGAGACATTAGAGACTAAAATTGCTGAAGAGAAGTTCTTGATAGGCAAGAGGGATGGGATTCACAGCATAAGTGGAAGGCTGCCTTTGCTTGAGGACAAACTAGTAACTCCATGGTAACAGTGGAGAAGTGGAGATAAATGCCCGGATTCAGTAACTGCATGTAGTGGTACAGGTTGTGGAAGTTGTCATCTGATTTCTTCTCTTTTCTCAGCTAAGCTTACTTAGTTGCTGACTCTGGGTGACAGAATTTATGGGAGATTTAAAGAATAAGAGAATAGGAAAACTTCATCTGGGAGAGAAGACTAGAGAAATAAAACACGATTTGTGGGAGCATTAAGAGCCAAATTAATGTGTGTATTCATGAATTTAAAGGGATCTCAGCCATGACACTTGCATGTTTTCTGTAGATCTGTGGATGAGGGCAAAGCCACCCATCATCTAAATATAATCCAACATCTAAATGCTTACATCAGAGAGGTTACAATGGCCTCTCTAAATGGAGGATATGTATTAAAGGGAAAAATGTTTTAGAAATTGGATGAATACTTGGAGGGTAGCTTGAAACCAAAGGAAGGGAGGAAAGCACTGGGGAAATAGATTTAATCTCTATGAGTTTCCAAATAAAAAGTAATATTTGCAGTGGGAATTTGTAGAAATAATTTCACAGTAACACTCTTTAGCAAAGATTGACTCTCTAAGGAAAATACAGTCCTGTGAGGGGCTGCCTTAACAAGCTCCCTGGGAGTTACTTTTATTATATCATGAACCTTTCCAAAAGTAGGCTATGAAAACATAAACCAAGTCAAGATAAAGAACACAGTACATTCACATCCTTGGGGATTGTACTGTGGGATATAATTCACAGCATGACTTACATCTGTTAAATTTTTATGTCAACATCCTCTTGACTGCAAACACCCTGCCATCTTCCTGAGCTCCCAGTTCTCTACATCAGCAGGTGCGTGGCTGCACGTGTACACACAAACACACTCACTCACACACGGATAACAAACAGGAGAGCCAACAGAGGAGGGGCAGGTTTTGCACTGCTTTGTAGGGAAGACACAGAATGATGGGAAGATGCTTTGTAATTTGTGTGCTGGACTCCACAGGTATGTCTCTGGGGAATGGGTTGGTTTTAGGTCATCAGAATATGAAGCCCTCACACCTAGATGCTCCTGAGCATCCTTGCATCCTGTCCTCTTGGTCAGAGCATAAAGTGTATCTGAGGCTGATCATCCACCACACCTGCTTCAGGAGCAGGTGCGTCAGCTCCAGCTACTCCCCATCTCTGTGAGTTTCCCTGTATGTTCAAGCTCAAATTGAGAAAAAATATCAGAAATAGTATTATCCTTCCTTCTTGTATAAATCTTTATTTATACCCTGGTTAATGGTTTACAGAAGAGCAGGACAGAAGGCTGGCAGAGATCATCAGCTTTAGGAAGAAGAAAAAGCCACCTTTGTGCAGACCCCTTTCTTGTGCTGTGCTGGGGTCTCAGAGTAACATCTGATGCCCGTGTTGTCTAAACATAGGTTTCTTACTCCTCCTGATCAGAGCCCCTCCCTGGTCACACTTATGGGACGGCTGCTGAAACTCGCTGTCCCTGAGTCATGGTGTGAAACTGAAAGGGACATAAGAGTCACCTAACTCTGTTGTCTGCCCTTACAAATGATGAAGCCGGAGGTGCTGTGTGATTTGTCCTTCACTACCTTTCATTTCTTCCTCTGCTGAGGACCATCTGCTCCTATTGCATCCTGGAAACATCTTCCTGCCAGGGAAGTGAGGGACATTGACCTCCTTTTCTTTGCTGCCCGGTAGGGAGGTGTTAATAAGTGACAGAAATCCTATAGTTATTTAATAAAAATTCCGCTGTTATTTCTCCTTGTATCAATGAAGTTGGTACAGGTGCCCGTTTAGTTTAACCTGATTGGCTTTCCAGAATTGCTCTCCTGGGGTGGTATCCTGAGCCTAGGGAAGCCCTTTGTCTTCTCCTGAAGTGGGATAACATGACTACCTCTGTCACTTACCAGATTCGGGGGGAAAGTTCTAGCTGGTGAAACTATGGTAAGATGTCCCTACTACAAAAACAGTTTCTCTGTTCCACATGTGTCTGCACCTGTCAGCATGTTCAGGGGACACTATTGCTTTTCATTGTCTTCACATTTGTTTAAAGCCATTTTTTCAAAATAATGGAACAAATGAAAATGTATCATTTAAAAATTTTACATAATGAAGAAGAAAATTAGGACAATCTTGTCAGTGTCTGTAATGTCATGAGGCATAGACTTTGTAATTCTAGTCTCTGTTTTCAAACCATTTCAGCATTCTAATGCTTAATGTTCAAGCTACTATTTATGAGGCCAAGATCGTTTTCATATTCATATTACCCTGACGTTTTGCTGTGTAAACGCTGAAAACTGATGATCTGCTAACAGGAGATGACTGGTAGCCCCCACCTGAGCTTATAAGGCGTCAGAATCCACTGAGGTAGCGTGAGGGGTTGGACCAAAGGGGTTCACTTCTGCAGCAAGCCAAGCCAAGCCTTGATCACCTTCTGTAGACACAAGGTTGGACAGAAGTTTCTTAAGCAATAAAGATAAAGCCCTCTGATAATCATCTTATGTTTATTAATGCTATTTATTCCTTTTTAAAAATTTCTAAGTATGTATTAAAATTATGTGGAAATTTAAATGTATTGACTGAATCTCCTATAAGACACATTCTTACATAAGGTACATGTGATAATTGTATTGTTTTAACCTATAATGACAACATGCCTGAATTATAGAATAAAGTTTAGCAATATCTAATCTTTTGGGGGCTGGACTTACAAGCCCGTATCAGATAACTGGGAACTCCCAGGAGAGACGTGAAGAAAGTCAGGCATTTGAGAACCAAAGTCAGGAGCCAGAGAATCAGGCAGTGTTGTCAGGGTACTACCTGTAAGACGTAAAAAACTACCGGAATTTTGATTTATCTGTAAATTTATGAATTTGTGTAGGAGACAGTTTACTGTGGAAGCCAAGTTGCTGAGTCCCTAAGCAGACAACGGAGGACAGGAGGGCAGGCCAGACTAGCAGTTAAAGCAGCAGCCAACAGGGAGGCTTTTAATTCTCATGCTGACATTAATAACATTTGATGTTTATGCTAACATTAATTGTAACATTAGAACTAAAACTTTGTTAGAGACATGCACTGAAATTGGATGAAGGCCTTAGAGTCATTTTTACTGGCTGGCTGATTCAACCTGCTTGAGAGAATCATAAACTATCATTAAATAGGAAAACCTCTGGGGTATGGGATTATATAGTAACTTTAAAGGGAGTATAACCTATAATAATATTGTCTTACTATGCTGTACAACCAAAACTAACATAATATCGTAAATCAACTATACTTCAATAAAAAATGAAAAGGAATCCACTGTTCTCCCTGGCTAGGAGCTGTGTCCCTCTAAGAAGTTAGTAAATCAGTGCCTGCAATATGCTGTATTTGCCCATTGGATTTATGTAGGGCTCATATTGAAAACAGTGTCTGATTATCTATTTATTTTGCCCCAGTGGCAATGATTAAAAATTAGACTTTACTGCAGTTTCAGGCTTTGAAGGATGACTGTCTTTCTTGGTGAGTGCCTCTGAAAGTTAACTTTGTATACATTATATAATCTATATCCCATCCATTTAGGATGCCTTCTTATGAGTGAAAATGTGTCACTTTTCATGTGATAAATAGACCAAAAACTTTAACTTATTTACATAGAGTTGCCACATCGGTCTCAACACATTACTGATGCACATAAACGTTTTTCTTGTATTATTTATGGTGAATAACTGGAGCTAAAATTAAATAGTGTTCCTTAGATTATATTTTATCCAAATAGAGAAGTTTTATAAAATTCCTTCAGGTGAAAGATACGTAATATAAAGGAGGCTAGTGGGATAAGTTAACTTTTGAAATTAAAAAATGAAACTTTCATTTTTCTTAATTATGGATAAATACTGTATTTTTAAAAAAAATTAGAAAAATATATTGATTAATTTTTGGTAATTAATTATCCTCTTCAATTTAGAACCAGAAAACCACACCTATTACTCTGCCTGATGATGTCCAATCAGATTTTGGTCTTCAGGAGTGACATACTGACAGAGATGTTGTAGTTGATGCTTTGGGAGCCCCATCCATAACACAGTGCCTTCCCACTTCAGTGCACACTGGCCTGACTTCCAAATGCCAGCACCTGCATTTCTTTGCCTGAGTCATTTCCCCAGTCACTAGAGCCAGCTTACTTGCCCACTACACAAGGAAAAGGAGCCTTAATACTTGGTGTACCCATCTCAAGGTCCTCATCCAGTAATGGATACTAGTTGGTGCATAAGCACTCCAGGTCCCGTCCTCTCCGGGTGGATTAACACTGAGATACGTATTCTACACTGACTCAAAGATTTTCCCATTAGGCTCTAACTTCAGTTACTATAATTTTGTCCTACTTGATCATCCAACCAAGTCTTTTGATTGTGACCCCTTTCTACTTCTCTACTTGTATTTCCTGGTATTAATTCCTAAAAACTACTTGTAGTTGAATAATTGTCCCAGGGTTGGCTTCTGGAGGAACCCAAACCAAGATACATATCTTAACTGGAACCAGTATTTAGATTTATTTAATTGTTAGTAGGAAAGATATTCACAAACATAGGCAATTTTGAACATGAATAGAAACCTGATATGTTGATTTTTATATTTACAAATATTAAAGATATTTGTAAAAATCTGGTTATCCTAGCACCAAAATACTTGATTGTCGGAACATAGTGCACTACAATTTAAATAATTCTCATTTATACCATTTCATTCATATGATAGAGAAGCTAAGTAATGTTAATTGATATTCATAGATTCTGAAATCAGAGAACCTGTTACAGAATTCACTATTGATCATACAATTTGGGGAATGTACCTGTGAGTCTCATTTTTTATTTTTAGAAAATGATTTTGTAAAGAGGTATTGGCCACATTATTCTTGTCAAGTGAGTTTCCGAAAAACTTAATTTTTCTAGGAATAAGTAAATTAAATCATATATTTCTAAAACTCTAAGAGCCCTTGCAATAAATATTTTTGTGTTCACATGGATTGTAAGGTCAGGCAAAGGAATAAGTCCTTGTTTCATTCTTTAATAAGCTATGATAGATTCTTCCCTTGGAAGATAAGAAAAGAGTTATTGTAATTACATTATGAGTATTCATATACAAACTATATATAAGCTTCATATAAATGTATATAATATATATGTATATATATACACACACACACAAGTGTTTTTTTTGGGTATATCTGAAGGTAGAATCCATGGGTATACATATATTCAAAAATAAATACTTCCAGAGTTTTCCAAAATAGTTGCATTAAATTACATTCTCATCAATGATGTACCCCTGCTTCATACTCTTGCCAACGCCTTGTACTTTGAAACTTTTTAATTTTAGCTATCATTGTGATTTCTATTTTTATATCTTCAGTGACCTGTGAAGCTTAGTACTTCTTAATCTCTTAATGTGTTTGTGGGTCATTTGAATGACTTCATGTGAAGTGTAAGTTCAAGTATATTGTCCAATTTTAATTGGATTATCTATCTTTTCACTAATGATCTGTGGGAAGTCTTTGTGTTCTGAACATGAGCCCTGTGCTTACTATATGTTATAAATATTTTCTTCTATTCCGTGGATTGAATTTTCACTTCTTTAATGATGTTCTAGATAAACAGCAATTAAGTTCTTAGTTTTATGTTGTTTCAGTTCCTTTTTTCAAAACTTTTTGTGCTGTTTCAGTTCCTCTCCCTCCAAGGTCATAGCTACTGCCATCATTTAAGATTCTGCAAAGCTTGTTTTTATCTTTCATACTTAGATCTAAAACCTACCTGCATTTTTGTTTTGTTTGTTTTAGTTTTCTTCACACAGACAGACAATTGATCCAGCATCATTTACTGAAAACACCAGTGCCTTTGTCTTGGTTCAAGTCTGTGGCTGAGGGTGGGGTGGGGGAGGAGGCGGCCGTGTGCATTTCTGTATTTCTCTTTAAACCGTGCTCTTTCATGGGTCTGTTGATTTGTCCTTGCCCCAGTACAGCATTGACTGACTGTATAAAGTCACTGTGACTTTATAGGTCCCAGTATTCCATAGAGTAAGTCCTTTTATACATTGTTCAACATGGCCTCGACTCTTCTTGATGTTTTGTAATTTCACATGAAATTTGTAAGATTATCAATTTCTGCACATAAAAAACCTTCCTTAAATTCTGATTTGGATTTCATTGAACCTGTGGATCAGTTTGGAGAGATCTGCAATCTTTACAAAATGCTTATTCCATAAAAAGGTGTGTATGTTCCAGATTTTTGGAAACTTGCTTTTTATAGATGTCATCTACAGAGATTTTAATGTTTTCAACATGCATAAGTGTGTTGTCAATAATAACTGAAACTTATTATATTGAAGTGTAGTTGATTTACAGTGTTTTAGGTGTATAACTTATTGATTCAATATTTTTATAGATTATACTCCATTTAAAGTCATAAAATATTGGCTATATTCTTTGTGCTGTACAATATACCCTGGTAGGGTACTTATTTTCTATATAGTGGTTGAACCTTTTATTTCCCACCCCTATCTTGGTCCTCCCCCCTTTCCTAAATCCATTCTTTATTTAAAATGGTCTTACATGAAGCTTGCATGTGGCTAGATAGTACTTATTTGGTACATTTTAGTTGGCACAGAAACTGAAATTTCAGTCAATATTGGTAAACCACATACTTCAAGTTTCAACCCTTTATTTTAACTTCCTACTTCAAAAATGGGGGGATTAGTTTTCTTACTATCCCTCATAATTCTTCTTCTATAGCAGCTGATTTTTGTTGGTTTTTCTAATACTATTTTTACATTGCCAAGATTTGTGCTGTTTACATTCTGTTAAGCCACCATCATTCCCAGTTTTCACTGTTCTTTCTCTATTTAAATGAATTTAATGCTGCACAGTAGTTTTGTTCTCACAACTTATGCATATATCCAAAATTTATAATTGAGGAATAACTTTTTTCAGAATACCTCATAGGGACATATGAGTTCTTGCATGCATAAAAATTGCATCGTTTGTATATAATGACTATTTATTGTTATTACTCTATTACTAAATGTATTATAGTGATGACTGCCCCCACCCCGCTCCTGGAGCTTCTGCACGCTGAGCTGTCACTGGGCTCTTTTGTCCCTCAGCAGCTTTCTCATCGCCACTTCCCAGTGTGGTTCAGATTAGCCCAGCTCAGTTGTGTGAGAGGAAGCTGGCGGTGTGGGAGGCTTCGTATGCAGGCATTACCTCGAGATGAGGCTCTGCTGTACCAAAAGAATGGGAGAACCTTTATTACCTAATAGGTGATGTTACTGATAGAGTAACCTCTGTTATGGAAACCAGAATTCTAGTAACAGTTGCAATAAAGTCTTTTTCTTATTGAAAAAGTGTATGGGATAAGTTTACAATATAGTTATTTCTAATTGAATCTTCCCTAGTCTGTCATTTAATCTGGATAATTTTTAGACTCAGAAATAACAGTACTCGATAGGAATATTTGTCCCACCACAGAACAGGATAGAGTGAGTGCCAACTCCACCGACAGTGTTGGAGAAGTACTGTAAGTCTCTCTAGCTCACTTACAGGATGGCCTGGGTAAAGAAGTACACATACCACTGAAATGTTCATTTTCTGGGCTGCTATTACTTTATTGAGTCTATTGGAAAGGAGAAATTGCATTTTTGCTATCAAAATTGTCTTCCCTATTTCAGTGCTGCATTATTTAAGAAATTTAATCTACCTTCACTATTATTTTAAAAAATATTTTAATTGAAATGAAAATGATGGCAATGAACATGAAGATAAAATCATTTATTAATTCAGACAAACAAGTAACTAACCTAAACAGTCAAGATGTTACCATATCTATTTTGCACAGTATAATATATATTCTGTAGTTGTAACAAAACTTCCTAATATTACAAACTTATGTGTATTTATATCCACTGCTTCAAATGAAATCATATTATAGAAACACAGAAATCTAGGATTGTCTCTCAATTTTGTCTAAGTCATTGTTTTTAATGGGCAACTACTCTCATAATTGATGGCTTTGCAATTTGATTTTGTAAAGCTGAAAATGCTGCCACATGTGTCTCCAAAATTCCTTCTTAGTTTGTTTCCTTTCCTATAAATTAATTTTTCCATAAAGAATTTCACTGAAACTTTCTTACAAGCATCACATCAAAGCAGGTAAAAGACATTAATTTATTTAGCTGTTGCTATTTTTTCAACATAATTACATGTTCTGTATCTTTAAGCATATTAAAGCATACCCTATGGAAACACTGTATTTAAATTACATGAATTATTCATAGCGTTTTTGTAAGAAAGCAGTTTTCACATTACTAAATTCTAATTGCGAACTTCAGTAAACTAGAATGCATGTCCTGATCAATAGATAGAAGCTGATGATAGAAGGTGCTAATATAGAGACAGGCAATAGAGAAGCCTGAATTCATAAACTGAAATAATTTTAAGAGTTTGGATATTGCAGTTTTTGATATCTCTTTCAGATTTATGACCTTGAGAAACTTCAAAATTTGTGTGGATACAATGTAATGCCAAAATGTTACTGATACATCTATTTATCTATCTATCCATCCATCCATCCACACACACAGACATATATATGTATATATATATATACAGACATATATGTGTATCTATATAATTACAAACAACTTCCTTATATTAAACAAATACTTGTTGAGTGCCTATTTCACCTAGAATTCAGCAAGTTATTATAAGAAACAAACATGTATATGACATATTACCCACTTAGGAGATTTTTATAACCAGACTCAATTTTAGCTAAGTCATCTCAGTTAAAATAAATGGCAGTTGGTACCAAACCCCACCTCATCTTGATTTTATCTTGAGGATTACACAAATCTTCCTAGTAAGAATATAACTCTTTACTGTTAGTTTTGTCCAAGCCAGTTACCTTAATCTATTCTTTATATTGATCTACTTGAATTTCCTAGGACAGAAAAAGACCCTCTTGGTGGTAGGTAACCTGTGGAGATAATGGACATGGTGCTGGTTTCATGGGTATATGCTTATCCCCAAAGGCATCAAGTTGTGTACATTAAATAAACACAGCTTTTTATATGTTAAACATATCAATAAGGTTTTTTTTTTAAAGGAAAACGACCTTCTTTGTAGGCTGCTTGTCACCTAGATTTGTTTAATTTTTAATACTGTGTAGGTAAAGACATCTCTGTGTTATGGAAGGTGCAGGCCTAAATGTCAAGTCATTCTTTCTTATCATTCATCAAGGAAACAGAAGTCTCTCTCAGGGCCCCAAAATGAAATTAAGAAGGAAACAGTAGATTAGAGGCAAAGTGACGAATTTGTATCTTTTGGTCAATTAAAATCAAATATGTAAGAAGATGTCTAGGACGGAAATGCTAAATAGTGGGTGTTAGGAAAGTTACTTCCTCATGAAACCTTTTGGATCCTGGGAAGCAAGAAACACAGGCAAATAAGGTTTTAATCACAAATTTGCAGTCAGCTCCTTTCAGTTAGATGGTAGACAGATCAAGGCTGTATGTAGACTAAGGGGACAGATTTAACCCAGTAAATAAGGGGCTGTATCGATTGTAGTCAAATTATACGTCAGCTTCACGATATTTCCCTTTCCATCAACTATTCCTGTCTTTCTTGGTATTTAATATGAATTTGAGATAGGGATAAACCTAAGGATAGTTTAACTTAAGGATAAACTTACACCAAGATTGACAAAATTTTATTAAAATGTGAGGGTCAACATGATAAGGGTAGGATAACTGAAGGGTGGGACAACTTCATAAAAAAGATGAACTTGAGATTACAGTCATGATTTTTGAATTAGAGATCATTTCCCACTGGATGTTTTCTTACAGTGAAAAGTCCTGATTCTTTCTTCACTTGTTTGCCTTTTATAGATGATGATGATGGTGTTGGTGATGGATACAGATAGAAAGATGATAGATTTGACTGAGGACTTCCGTGTCTAGGATATGTTATAAGAAAATAATAAAAGATAAAAAAAAGTGTAGAACTTAATACATGGCATATTACATACAGTCTAGTTAGAAGGGAATGTATTAAATAAATTAAAATATCTGTATGTAATAAAATAGTTGCAAATGTTTAAAGTATGTTGCATAGAAATATTTTGACATGAAAAATGTATATAATGATTCTAAATGAAATAAATAATACTGTCAATATAACTTATATTATGAAAATGTATACAGTGAATAATACAAAACTCTATAAAAATAATTAGCAATGGTCACTGTTGGCCATATGTTTCAGGTAAGTATTACCTCTTTAGCCTTTATTGAATGTCATGTTTTTCTAAGACTTATGAACTCTTGATGTCAAAATCTCATATGAAATAGGTGCCACTTTATTCACACAATGAGCCAGATTACTGAAACTTTAGTTTGTAAGTCTAAAACGTCTAAGATACTCTAATTACCTAATACAAAGAAAAACAAACCCCAAAAAAAGATAATTTGAGATTCTACATATAATTTTGTCTAAAAATAATCTACCATATAAAATTGAGATAATTTTTTAACAGTGATGTTAATTTAGCAAAATAGATTTGGTTCACTAAAAGAAGTCAGTAAGGTATATTAAGATTAGGCAAGCAAAATTGACTCCATTATTGCCTTAACAGCATACTTACTGTCCCAATTTATATCCTCTGTTAAACAAGGATAGTAGAGGACAGTAGAAATTTGGCAACAATAATGATAAAAATATTTTTGACACCTAATAAATCTAGATATTGCTTTGAAAAGATTATTCTTCAATAGGAACCAGATATTTTTAGTGAAATAATTGATTCTAAGCTCAAGTGGGAAATCTTCAAGATGAGTATAGGATAATTTTTTAAGCCATAAAGAAGAAAGTACTTAAAATTATGGATTAATAACTTTATAATGGGAATAACTTGGACACACCACCTTAACAACATAACCCACATTAGTATCACCAATACTGAGATTAATAAACATTATCTATATATTCATGAAAGGCATTAGGGTTAGGTAGGACATACTTTTTTCCAACCAAAAATTTACTATCTGAACTAAAACATGACAGTCAATGAAAAACTCCAGTTGAGAGACATGACACAAAACAGGAGCTCATACTCTTCAAAAATATCACTGCTAAGGCAAGAAAGTTGAAGTAACTTTAAGATAGAGGAGATAAAATATATGTGATACTGGATTTGATTCTTAGACCAGAGGGGCTGAAAATGCTGTACTTACAATAGTGAATTATGTTAATGTTATAGCTCCTGATTTTGGTAATTACATTGAAGATAAATTAGTGAATATCCTTGTTCTTGGGGTAAATAAACAGTTTAGGGATAAGTTGGCTTTATGGTTGCCCTTAACTCTTCTGTAGTCCATAGGAAGTGAACCATATATATATACAAAATAAATGTATATATGCAAGATTGTTTGCAAACATGAAAAAATTAGTAAAATGTATATACTATGATTATTTATAATTCCTGATACTTACCTGAAAATTTGATTACTCCTTAGGAAAAAGTATAAAAACAAAAAGGCAAAGACGCATTGGAGGAAATATCTCAGTGAAGTAGGGACAGTCCCATAAACTTGCTCTGAATTCACTTCAGATTAATAACTCCACTTTTCATTCATATCCAGCTCTGACCTTTCCATCACACTTCAGTTCAGTACCCACTGTCATTAGGAATGGAGGGCAACCAATCATGGATCGCAGAATTCATCCTGGTGGGATTCCAGCTCAGTGAAGAGATGGAATTGCTCCTCTTCATTATCTTCCTCCTGTTATATACCTTCAACCTGCTGGCAAATGGCATGATCTTCAGACTCATTTGCCTGGACCCCAGACTGCATTCCCCCATGTACTACTTCCTTTCTCATCTGGCCATCACCGACATATCCTATGCTTCTAGTAATTTACCCAATATGATGGAAAACCTAGTGAAACACAAAAAAACAATCTCCTTTTTCTCATGCTCTATGCAGATGATTTTCTATTTGGCTTTTGCTTCTGTAGAATGTCTGATTTTGGTGGTGATGTCCTATGACAGGTACGTGGCGATCTGCCACCCCCTCCAGTACACTGTCATCATGAACTGGAGAGTGTGCACGGTCCTGGCCATCGCATCCTGGGCATGTGGATTTTCCCTGGCCCTAGTACAAGTAAGTCTCTTTCTAAGATTGCCCTTCTGTGGGCCCCAGAAGGTGAACCACTTCTTCTGTGAAATTCGATCTGTCCTCAAAGTGACCTGTGGTGAAACCTGGATCAATGACATCTTCCTCTTTGCTGATGGTGTTTTTATCTTAGTTGGGCCCCTTTCCCTGATGCTGGTGTCCTATGTGCACATCCTCTGGGCCATCCTGAAGATCCAGTCCAAGGAGGGCCGCAAGAAAGCCTTTTCCACCTGCTCTTCCCACCTCTGTGTGGTGGGGTTCTACTTTGGCATAGCCATGATGGTTTACTTGGTCCCAGAGAGTAGTCAACAAGAGGAGCAACAGAAAGTCCTTTTCCTCTTTTACACTTTCTTAAACCCACTGCTGAACCCCCTTGTCTACAGTCTAAGGAATGCTCAAGTGAAGGCTGCCTTCCACAGAGTATTCCAGAAACAGAGGACAACATGAAGGAGGGTAGAATTATGGTTAGTGGATTTTCCCCCTAATACTGAAGAAAATTCCCCTACGAGAAACACATGACTTAAGGATGAAAATTATCCAAGAGTAACACCAGCAAGATGGCAGAACAGGAGTTGCCAAGCCCCCTGCTCCATGGAGATGACGTACATAGATGAAATTGTCTTTGTGAGAGCGCCAGAAGGCAGGTAAGAGGTTGCAGCATCCCGAACTAGCACAAAGCCGAGAAGAGAGATACAGTAAAGCTTTTAGGCAAATGGATGGCGTTTTGCCTGCCATGGCTGCTTCTCCTCCCTGACCCAGTGTGTTGGGATCAGGAGGAAATTCCTAACTCCCAGCTCTCCCTCAAGAGAGAAAGATAAGAATGGCCCACGCATCCTACTTTTTAGATTTCCGAGGTGTGAAGGAGTCTGAGGGTCTCTTTTCTGTCTTGCCTGCCTCAGAGGCCTCATGGGAGTGGCAGTTTGGACTCCTTATCGGGACAACTGAGAGACATGGCAGGCACTTCAAATTTTTACACAATACAGAGATTTTTTTTGAGATTTTCACAATTCTATTAGATGGACAGTGGCATCATATTCTTGTTTTAATAGGAAATTCCTTGATGACATATGATGATGAATGTGTTTGCAAGTGCTTCCTTACCATCTGTCTGTCTTCTTTGGTGAGCTGTCCCTTTACATCTTCTGCCCATTTTTATTTAATAAACTTTATTTTTACAGCAATTTTAGATTCACAGCAAAAATTGAGTGGCAGGTACAGAGATATCCCATATACTCTGCCTCCACACATGCATAACCTCCCCCAGTATCAACATCCCTCCACAGAGTGGTCATTCATTGTCATTCATAAACCTGCATTGACACATCATTGTCACCCAAAGTCCGTAGCTTCCATTAGGGTTCACTCAAGGTGTTCTACATTGTATGTGTTTGGACACGTGTATAAGTACACGCACCCACCATTATGTTATCATACGCAGCAGTTTCATCACCGTAAATATCATTACTAATCCCTGACAGCCACTGACCTTCTTTAACTGCCTTCGTAGTTTTGGCTTTTCAGAATGTCATATAGTGGGAGTTACAAATATACAGTTTTTTCCACATTGGCTCCCTTCAGTCCCTTCGTATGCATTTAAGATTCCTTTATGTCTTTTTTTATTGATAGTTCATTTCTTTTTAACGTAGAGTACTATTCCAGTGTCTGGGTATACCACAGTTTATTTGCCTACTGTTGGACATCTTGATTGCCTCAAGTTTAGGCAGTTATGAATAAAACTGCTTTAAACATCTCTGTGCAGGTTTTTTTGTGGACATAAATTCTCAGATTCTTTGGATAAACATCAGGTAGTACAAATGGTAGACTGTACTGTAAGAGTATGTTTAGTGTGAGGAAACCGTGAAGCTGTCTTTCAAAGTGACTGTATCATTTTGCAATGAATGAAAATAAACTCCCCTCAGAAATACATGAAAGTTGGTTTAGTTCAGTGATGACAGAAAGAAAGAAATGTCAGTTCACAGAGTGCGAAGCAATGATATATGGAAATCAGTTATCAGATATATTATTAAAGAAGCTACTGGGAACGTCTCCACCAGGTAATATAAAATGAGAAATAATACGCTTTTTAATGTTGGGAAAAATTTCTTTTTCTTAATTGTAAGTCTGAAAAATGAGATCTTCCAAGAAGTAAGATCATCCTTTGCATAATTACACAAAAATATCACAGATAGTTCTATTAAGTTACCTAAGCCTGCATTTCTCGGAGATCCTCTAAAAGGAGCACATAACCGGAATTTGTGTTAAAATTAAATAAAACCATGAGGAATTAAATACCATTATGTGGACAGAGAGCGTGAGTGTGTGTGAGTGTGTGTTTCAGTCAAGGAAACGAAGCTGATGATGAGCAGATTGAATTGAAAACAGCAAAAAGACATCTCCGCTATGATAAGTCTTTCCCAAACTTATGTCACAACGACCAACAGTGAAACAGTGTGCAGTGTGATTGGGCAGGAGATGAAAGGAGTTATCAGGACCACAGAGCAGGCAGCAGCATGTAACAGGAACTGCTAAGAAAGCTTCGAATTTATCTCAGCTTATATAGTGAAAAGAATCATTTTCCTTCCAAATACACAAAAAAATACAATTTTCCTTCAGAAAAACACAAAAGTAGTAGTCTGTGAGAATAGCAGAGTGAAGAATTCCAGAAATTCCCTGAACCAGAGAAGTAAGAAGGACACTGACAAAATTTGTCAAAATCATTTTTTCATAAGCCAGAAATCAGAGGCTTGCAAAAATCTACTGCATGTTCTTCGAAGAAAAACCGCTCCGTTGATAGGAACAGTGGGCTGTGTGGGGTTTTCCTGTGCACTGTGCCCATCACCGTCCCTCCAGCTCTGTGGCAGACTAGAAGACCAACAGCCCTGCCGTCATGGTTCCATCTGGTATCACTGCAGTGTGTGGAAGGGGTGGCCAGGGTTGGAGGAACCAGAAACCTATGACACAGAGAAAGGAAACCGCAGTTACATTATAAATGTTGATGTTAGGATGAGAACCGAGCACATCGCGGATCCTGTAATCATAGGCCCGAATACAAATTTGGAGTCATGACTGAATTTTACATCCAACATCTGAAAATACAGTGAATATTTATAACTAGCAATACAAAAATACGTGTAAACTGACAACTGTCACCAAAGACAGCTAGGAGAAGGGAAGAAATAAACAGAAGCATTAAGTACATGAAATTACATTTTCAAAAAAGTGTGTAGTATGTACTAGTATTATATACCAAGCACTTTCTTGATGACAGAGGAGGGACAGCATAAGAAGAAAGCTTCTAGTTGACGCCTTCTAGGGAGCTTCAGGGCACTGGCATTACTCTAGGTGACAGGAAGTCAGAGACCTGCTGATTCACACTGATGTGCAGCAGGTGAACATTTACTCTGGACCACCGCATCTGGGGAAGAAGCCTGGCTTGAGATACTAATTTATACACACACCAGTACATGAAGCCTGTTGCAACTACTGGGATTCATGAGGGCCTATGGAAAGTGAACAGAAAAGAGATACAAACATAAACCCCGAAGAATGCCAGTTTATACAGATACAAGGACGGAAATGAGGAATCAGCAGGAAAGTGGAGCAAGCACAAAGGCAGGAAGACCACTGGGGGAGCATCATGATCGCCATGCGAAAAAAGGGTTTCCAAGGGTGCCGGTGACTCTGGTACGTGCCCTTGGCAGGTCAACTCAGGTGATGACTGAGAACTGACCATTGGATACAGCAAAGAGATAATCGGTGTCTTTGAGATAAAGAATTTCGCATTCTGACCAGAAGTGTTCAAGAGAAAATAGGAGCAGAGACATTTGAGACAGAAATTGCTGGAGAGAATTTCTTAAGTCGGCCAAGTGGGATGGGACTCATGTAAGCTGTAGTCTGACCGTCACTGAGAAAGAACAGGTAACCCCGTAGAAACAGCAGAGAAGTTGGGATAAATGCATGAATTCAGTGACTCCGTCAGTGTATTAATTGGGACTGGAGAGATTGTCATCTGACTGCTTCCATGGTCTCAGTTACTCTGACTCAGTAGCCAAGACTATGGGTGGAAGGACTTAAGAGAGGTTTAAAGAAAGAGAAAGCAGGAAATAAATCAGCTGAGAGAAAAGGCTAAGCAAATATCCTATGATTTCTGGAAGCAACGAGGGCCAAGTCGACATGAATACTGATGAATTTAAGGGACCTGAGTCATCACGTTTGTGTGTTGTCCTCTAGATCTGCAGATGCAGGCAAAGCCATGCATCATCTAAATTCAATGTGTCAATTAATTTAGAGGAAAAACATTTTTGAGTGGGGCCAAGTATGGAAGGACGAGATAAAGCAGGAAAGCACTGAGGAAATAGCATTCCATCTCCATGAGTTTCCAAGTAATGAATAATATTTGCACTGGAAACTTTCATAATTATTACACATTAACGCTTCAGCCAGCAGAGGTTGTTCACGCCCTGGGAAAGATGCAGTCCTTTGAGGGGCTTGCTTAACAAGCTCCACGGGGGTCGCACTTATTACATCACGAGTCTTCCCACAAGTAATATGGAGAGGAAGGAACAATTTGACGATCAAGTACATAATATTCATATCCTTGGGGACTGTACTACGGAACATAAAATATGACTTATGTGTTAAATTTTTATACCAGGATCCCCTTGCGTACAGACATCTTTGCTGTTCTCCCTGAGTTTTTATTTCTCTGCATGAGCAGGTGCACAGTCATGGGCACGCACACACGCACACACGCACACACACGCACTCTTAAAGATAGCAAAGAAGGAGAGCCAAGAGAGTTGGGGCACTTTTTGCAATACCTGTGGGAAATGCACAGAATAGTGAGAAGACACTTCGTAATTTCTTCCCTGGACTCCACAGGTACGTCTTTGGGGAATGGCTGGTTTTGTCTTGTCAGACTAAAAGCCCTCACGTATATAGAGGCTCCTGAGCACCCATGAGCCCCGTCCTCTCCGTCAAGGGAGAAAAGGTAGATGGGACTCACCACCCTCTGAACTCGCTTCGGGGAGCAGGCGACTTGGCTCCAACCACTCCCCGTCCCTGTGAGTTTTCCTCTGCATTCAAGCCCAATTTGAGAAAAATACCAGAAATAGCACCCCATTCCCCTTTTGTACAAATCTTTATCTTTACATTGATTAATGGTTCACAGAAGAGCAGGACCGAAGGCTGGCATTAGGTTTAGGAAGAAGGAAAGCCACCTCTGTGAAGACCCCTTTCTTGAAGTGTGCTGGGGTCTCAGAGTGACACCTGATACCCATGCTGTCTCAACATAGCTTCCTTACTCCTCTGAGAGCCCCTCCCCAGTCACGCTGACGGGAAGGGGCTGCTGAAACTCGCTGTCCCTGAGTCATGGTGTGAAACTGAAAGGGCATAAGAGCCATTTAACCCTGTTGCCTCCTTTTACAAATGATGAAGCCGGAGATGATGTGTGACTTGTCCTTCACTGCCTTTCACTTCTTCCTCTGCTGAGGACCCTGTGCTCCCACCACATCCTGGAAATGCCCCCCTGCCAGGGAAGTGAGGACCATTGAAAGCCTTTTCTTTGCTGCCCAGGAGGGAGGTGGTAGTAAGTGGCAGGAAAAGCTTATAGCTGCTTGATCAGAATCCGTTATTCTTTCTCCTCGTAGCAGGGAAACTGGTCCAGCTGTCTGTTGAGTTTAACCTGATTGACTTTCCAGAGTTTCTTTCCAGGGGTGATGTCCTCATCTGGCACCCTTTGTCACCTCCTGGGGTGGGATAACATGCCTACCACTGCATCAGATTTGGGGGGAAGTTCTAGGTGGTGAAAATAGGGTAAAATATCCCTACTACAAAGACAGTTTCTCTGCCTCACGTGTGTTTGTACCTGGCAAATTCTGAGTGAATATCTTTGCTTTTATTGTCTTCACCTTTACTTGTCAGAACTTTTAAAATAATGGAATAATTGAAAATATATCGTTCTTAAATTTTACCAAGTGCAAAAAGAGAATCAAGGAACTCCTGTCAGTGTTTATAATGTTACAATGAGGCATAGGATTTCTAACACCTTCATCTAAACAGCAAAAATTGGATTATTTGCAATCCATTTTTCAGCATTAAACACTTAAGATTCAAGTTACTGATTCTGAGGCTAACAGGGTTTTCATGTTCATATTAGTGTGACTTTTTGCTGTGTAGAAGTCCAGAAGTGATGGTCTGCTAACAGGCAATGACTGGAAGGTCGTTCTAGGGAGCCCCCTCCTGAGCTTTTAGGGTGTCAGAATCCGGTGAGGTTGTAGGAGGTGCTGGAGCAAAGGGGTTCACTTCTGCAGCAAGTCAAGGAAGCACTGATCACTCTGCAGACACCAGGTTGGATATGAGAAGTTTCAGGAGCAACAAATATAAAGAGAATGCCCTCTGATAATCATCTTGTAATACAATATTTATTAATGTTTATTATTTTCTTACTAAATAAGCTTTTCTACGTATATATTAAAATTAGGTAGTAACTTAAATAGATTAACTGACTCTCTTAAAAGACATATTCTTATATATTGTGCAATGTGACAGTTGTATCCTTTTAATCTATCATGACAGCATGCCTGAAATGTAGAATGAAGTGTAGACGTATTTAATGTACTGGGGACTGGACTTAGAAGCTGATACCAGACGAATGGGAACTCCCATGAGAGACAGTGAAGAAAGACAGGCATTTGAGAGCATGTGTCTGCAAGGCAAAGAAACAGGGGTGTTGTCAGGGTCCTAAATGTCAGAGGAACAAAAGTGTTGAGTTTTGATTTATCTATAAGTTTGTGAATATGTATAGTAAGCTGATTCTACATTAAACTAAGTTGCTCAGTCCCTAATTAGACAACTGAGGACAGAAAGGCAGACCAGACTAGCAGTAAAACCCCCAGCCACTCCGGAGGCTTTTAATTCTTGTGCTGACATAAATAACACGTGATGTTTATGCTTATATTAGTTGTAAAATTAGTAATGAAAACTTGGATTGTTAGAGGCATGCACTGAAATTGGACGAGGGCCTTAGGATCCTTTTACTAGCTGGCTGACTCAACCTGCTTGAGAGCCTCGTAAACTATCATGAAATAGGAAAACCTCTGGTCTGCTCTCCCTGGTGCACGATACAGACATTTGTCACTTTAAAACGTTAATAAAGCAACACCTGCAATGTGCTGTATTTGGTCTATATTCGCTCATTTTTTTTTAATTTAGTGCTCATATCTGAAACCAGTGTCCAATGCTCTATTTTTTTATTCCACTGGGAATAATTAAAACTTAGACTTTTCTATAGTTTGAGGCTTTGAAGGATGAGTGTTGTCTTTGGTGAGTGCCCTTGAAAGTGGACTTTGTCCACATTATAAACTCTGTCCCACCATAATCTGCCTTCCTGTTGTTGAAAACCTGCTTAACACTTTTCATGTGATAAACAGGCTAGAAACTTGAGTTCATTTACATAGATCTGCTGCATCATTCTCAACATACATTGATACACTTAAGTGTTTTTCATTTTATTATGACTTAGTAGTACCTCGTATATGCCCATCTGTGCTTTGGTCTGATAGCAGTATTGCTACTACCATTCACTGTTGGCATGAAACATGTTTTTTCATTATTTTATTAATCAGTGAATCAGTCTTGTTTGCTTCGGGATGCGTGTGTATGTTGCAGTTACATTTAGATGTGGCTGTTGTAAGGAGCTTGTGACTAGATCTGTTGTTTTTAACTTGATATGATCATCTGTATCTTTTGATGGATAAATGCATTCGCTTACAGTTAATACAGTAATGGATGTACATAGGCTTTTTTCTATCAGCGTATTTTTTGTTTTCTGAGTATCAACCAATGTTTTGGCTTCTTGTTTTCTGTTTTCTACCTTCTACCCTCTTTTCTGGATTGATAATACTTTCAATTGCTCCATAATTTTGGAAACCATAAGATTCTTTATCATTTTTGGATGCTGTTCTTCATGTGGTAACATCAAAATAAGTGACTTATTCTAATAAACTTAAAGTTATCCAGTAGGATGATCCTCTTCAAGGATTCAGCACCCTTTACTTTCAGATACTTCTCTTACTTCATTTACTTATTTTTCAAATTTTACTTTGATCATTTGTAAATAGCAAAATGGTTATTGTATAGCCAATAGGTCATTAAATATGAGACGATGTTTTATTACAATGTTTATTCAATATTATTTGTATGTATTTGATTAATTGTAAATTCACTTCTGTCATTTGAGGAATAATATGTATTAGTATACTAAAGAGCTTTAGGCTCTAAACTTTCATAATTTGTATACAAAATACACTCACTTTGTTCTCATTCATACAAGGGAGCTCTTACAGATATAAAATTCTTGGTTGAGAGCTTCCCTGCTTCTTGGTACATTAAAGATAGTACCTTACTGTCTTCAGACCTCCTCCTACTGATGAGAAATCTGTCAGTGAAATTGCTGTTTGTAGGTAGGTATTTTCTCTTACTGTTAGTGATTTTAAATATTTCCCTTTAATGTTGGAACATTTAAATACTAAAATAGTGCAACAAACCTTTTTAAGAGGTAAATGAAATTATAGCTTTTATTAAATACTACAAAACGTATGAAACAAAAACTGCAGTTGTAATTTGTTATGCCAACCCTAAGAAACTTTTTTGCAAAGAGGAAAACAACAAGCATTTAATTGTTCATTTATATTTATTGAGAAGTTATTTTTATTTCTCTTAATCTCATGTTTTTCATTTAAAGATTTGTTTTATCTTCAATTGTGAGAAGTTCTCCAATGTTTTTGAGTGCATTTACCTTTATTGTACTCTTTCAGAATACATTTTTATCAGTTTGGAGACTTAGTTTAATCTTTCTTCAGTTGTGGTACTTTTTGGTGAAACTTCTTCAATTATTGCTTCTTCATTATATCCTTTATTATCTATCTTTGGACATTTCATCCTGGTTATGTACAGCCTCTCATTCATGCCTGTAAACTGAATTTTCAAGGATTTATCTCTCTGTTGTGCACCTGGAACTAACATAGTGCTGCAGGTCAATTATACCTCACTTAAAAAGCAAACTAACAAACAAAAAACCAGACTCATTGAAAAATAAATCACACTTGTAGGACTAGAGGCAGAGGCAGGAGAATGGAATTGGATAAAAGTGGCCCACATGTACAAACGTTCACTTATACACAAGTACTAGGAGTGTAACGAACAGTGTGATGAATGTAATTAACACTGACATATGTTGGATGTGAAAGTTAAGAGAGTAAATCTCAAAGTTCTCACAAGGAAAAATAGTTTTTCTTTTACTTTGTATCTATATGAGAAGACGGCTGTTCACTACACTTATTGGTGTAATAGTTTCATTGTGTATGTAAGTGAAATCAGTATGCTGTACACCTTAAACTTATGCCGTGTTATTGTCAATTATAACTCAGTATACCTGAAAGAAAAATAAATGGATAGAATAGAATAAAACAAAACATCTTTAAAAATAATTTATCCATGTCTATGTTGAGATCTAGGTAGATTCTTTAATACACTCGCTCAGTGCATTATTTCCCTCTGTCATTTTCAGATGTTTTATCCTCTTTTTTGAGTATGAAAAAATGAATGACTCCACTTACATGCAGGATGTCTCTTAGATCCTTTTATAACATGCAATGACTGTTTATTCCCACTTTCTGTATTGCTTATAATTTATCAGGAATTTAAGTAAACACTGTGCTTTCATTGACCTATTGTAACTTTTAACCATGTTCTTGTTAGATTCTTTGTAAGCTATTCTATATATTTTATTTCATCTTGAGTGAATATGACGTTGCAATTATTTAATTTGTACGTCTTTGGCATTAAAATTGTTTGTTTGTTTGAAAATTGGTTTTTAAAACACATTTTGAGTCTAACAGTTTTATTAATACTATTTGATTTTAACTTTGATTTTTGTTACGTGGTTTTGAATTTTTGTTTTCTTCACCCTGCTCCATGTCCCTGTGATGCAGAGGCATATCATATATGGATGTTCCAGGCTCAGTAATCCAGCGAGCCAGCAAGTGTACTGACTGCTGTACATGCACATTATCCAGCCGTGCTTCAGATATTTTCAACCTCCAGTCATATTTTTGTAAATGGCTCATTTTATATGTTGGGGTATGTCTTTATCCCTCATCCAGGTCACTTACAACTCTGATGACTTCCTGCCTTTACAGAGCCTGAAGTTTAGACAGCAGTGAGGGGTTAGGACATTTTCAGATCCCTTGTGAACATTTTCCCAGCCCTGGCCATGTGTGTGGCCCTCTAGTTACCCAGGAAGATCTTGAAGCTATTCACATCACTCATTTACTAAATCATCTTATTTCAAGTCTTTCCACTCAGGATTTTAAAGTTAGTCAGTCTGTTGTTACCAAATGCTGTTTCTTGCACTCACATGGCAACAGCTAATATTTTTTTTGCCTTTAAATGTTTTCAGCACATGGCTTCTGGGTCTCTGCCTCAGCCCTGGCAGAGTTTTGAGTTAAAGGAAAGGCAAGTCCTTTGAGCAGATCCTTCAAGGAGCCACCAAACAGGTCAAATAAAACAACCATTATTATTTGACTGTAAAGTCTCTTCTGCTCCCTCTGGTACTGGGTGTGTACCAGCAATGCACACTGCCTTCTTCAGGGCGGCCCTGGGCTAGGAAGTGGGGGGTGGCGTCAGGCAGGGTGAGTTCAGTTGCTACAATTCCCTCCCACTGACATTCAGCCATGTTTGTTTGTTTGTTGTCTATATTAAGCATTCTTCTGGCTGCTCTAGCTTTTGATTAGATCCCAGAACTTCATAGAAGTTTATTCTGACAGATTTTTCTATTTTATTTGTTGCTTTTATGGAGAGAAATAATTTTTATTTTTCTATTCCATTTTTTTACCAGTGTTCCTACATGGTGTTAATATTTTCTTGATCTTCTTACTCAGATGTAGTCTTAACCTGTTGGTCTGTAAAGACATTTAATGTCTCACTTAATGACCATTTTCAGTCCCGTACTGTTTTGTTTGTTTTGTTTTTTAACAGAATCTTTCAGTTTATGTATGTGACTACGTACTGCACATGGGCCTAATTTATCGGTACAGTGGAGTGACGAACTCTGGGTGGAAAAAAATGGCTAATGAAAGTCAGTAGTTGCACTTTTCCATCAAAATGCATGGAAACTAGAACTTTGTAACTCCCACCAGTCCCTGCTCAACATATATCCTACTGTGACGAATTTAGTTCCGTCTTGTTCTAGGTACCAGATGGCATTGCCAGTATTCTTTGTACAGTCAATATCTACTTAGCTTTACAAATGTATGTGCTTCTGTCATTGATCTTGATCTCTTTTTACAATGTGAACTTTCTTTCTGGGATCATATCGTGTCTGCCTGAAATGAAATCTTAGAATCTCCTTCAGTAATGATAGTTGAATCCAGACTGTCTCAGCGCATGAATAGCTTTCGTTGTTTTCCATAGAAGAGTTTGTGGTAGGGTATGTGGTCTCTCATCTTGCCAGAAACTGAAGTCTAAATCTTAATGTGTATAAAGAATATTCTTTAAATTAGACCATTGATTCTTAACTTCCCACTTCAGAAATGGGGAGATTTGTTTTCTTATGATTTCTCATAATTCTCCACTCATACCTGCTGATTTTTGTTGGTTCCTGTAATACTATTTTTACGTTGTCAAGATTTGTGCAACTTATGTTTTGTTTAGCCACCATCATGCCCACAAGTTTGACTGTTCTTTCTCTAATTGAATGAATTGAGTGCTGCATGAGAATCCTGTTACTGCTGTTTGTGGGCATATCTGTAATTGCAATTGGCTGAGAGATAGTTTTTTCAGAAGAATACCATAGGGGCATACTTTATGAATTCTTACATGAATCTCGATTACATCTATATGTGTGTATGTATATATAATGAGTATATACCACTGTAATTATATTACTAAATACACTGTAGTAATGGCTTCCACATCCAGCCTGTGGAGCTTTAGCGTGGACCTTCTGTCCTTCAGCGGCTTTCTCATCATCTCTTCCCACTGCGGTTGAGTAGTGGTCCTTCAGATTAGTCCAACTCTATTGTTTTTGCATAATCTGGAAGCAGTAGAGGCCTCATGTGCTGGCGTTTCCTCTGGAGAAGTCTCTGATACGGACAAAAGAATAAAGGAGCTTATCTTACTCAAGTGAGAAATACATTGATAGAGTAACCTGTGATACCGGAAGTCAGAATTCTGATAACAGTTGCAGTAAATTCTTTGCCTTGCTGAAACTATGTCAGTTCTGCAGTATACTTATTTCTTAGACACTTCCCTAGGCTGTCATCTAAAGTGGCTTATTGATGAGACTCAGGATTACTGTTTTGATAGAAATATCTGCCCTACCACAACATAGGATAGAATGAGTCCCAATCCCACTGCCTAGAGATGGAGAAAGAGCTTAAAGTTTCCCAGCACACTTACAGGACTGACTGTGTAGAGAACCACATATGCCCATCACTCAAACCTTTGAGCTGCTGTTGTTTTAATGCCTTTACTGGAAAGGAGAAAATTTATTTAGGCAATCTGAAAATATATCGGTAAGCAGAAAGGAAGGAAGGAGGGAAGGAAGGCAGGAAGAAAGAATGTAGATAGATTTGACTGAGAACTTTCATATCCTGGCATTTAGTATAAGAAAATAATAAAATGTATGCAAAAATAAATGTGTAAAATTTAGTCACCATAGAATTATGTTGCACCAACCTCGTTAGAAGGTCATATATAAAATATCCATGTGCAAAAAATAGTATGCATATGTTTAATGTATGTTGCAGAGAAATACTTCACATGCAAAATGTACATGGTATTATTCTAAATAAAATGAATAAAGAAAAACTGTTTATATAATTTTAATAATGTATATGAGAATATTTTTACAGTGAATAATGGAAAACTATATCCACAAATTATTAACAATGAAAACATTTGGCTGAATGTTTCACATATGTATTATCTCTTTAATAACTTATCGATTTCATGTTTTCTAAAACATTTGAGAAAACTTGATGTAAAAGTTATATATGAGGTAGATGCCACTTTATTAACACAATGCACCAGATTACTGAAATTTTAATAGATAAGTCTAAAATTTCCAAAAGCCTGTAATTGTCCAAATACTAAGAAAAACAAACAAAAAAACCCCCAAATAATTAATAAGATTTTGGGATTGTAAATCTGCTTTTTCCAAAAAACTACTTGGCTCTCCAAAAGAAGTCAATAAAAATGTGTTAGGATTAAATGGGTAAAGAATCCATTATCTCCTTAACAATTTATATGCTGTCCCAAATTATATAATACCCTATTAAATGAAGATATCAAATTTGCAATAATTTTGATAAAAATTGTTTAATACCTAATAAACAGATATTGCTTTGAAAGGAAACAGAAATTTTAGTGAAATAACTGATTCCAAGCTGAAGTGGGAAATCTTGAAGGTAAGTATAAGATAATTTGTTAAGCCAGAAAGAAGAAAGTACTTAAAAATGACAGATTAAGAATTTTCTAATGGAAATACCTGGGAGACACAACCTTAGCCAATGATATACATTAACACCATCCATACCGGGACAAATTAACATTATCTGTGTATTAATGGGAGGCATTAAGAAGGACCCTTTTTTTTTTGCCAAAAATGTTTAATATGAACTAAAACGTGGACAATCAATGGAAAACCCCAACTGAGGGACATGATACAAAGCAAGAACTCGTACTCTTCAAAAATATCAGTGAAATGGCAAGAAAGGCTAAGTAACTATTTAATATCAGAGAAAATGAGTATTATATGTGATATTGAACTTGAACCTTAGACTTCACAAGCAGAAAATGGTGTATTTAGACTAGTGAATCATGTTAATGTTAATATCCCGATTTTGGTAATTATACGGAGAACAGATTAGTGAATATCCTTGTTATTGTGGGAAAAATGAAAAGAATTTAGGAACAAATTACCAATATGTGAATATGGTTGCACTTGATTCTTATGCGGTTTACAGAAAATATGATGGACATATAGAGAAAATAATAAGGCAAACAGTAAAAAAAATTTGGTAAAATGTATATAATAGTATGTTTTATAATTCTGATAGTTATCTGAAAAGTTGAATTACTTCTCAAGAAAAGGTAAAAAGAAAAAAGAAAAGTCAGAGAAATATTGGCCAAAAAAATACTCAGTGTATTAGGGACAAGAACACAAACTTCCTCTGACTCACCCCAGATAAATAACTCTACTTTTCATTAATGTCTGGCTCTGACCTCTCCATCACACTTCAGTTCTTTACAGACTGTCGTTAGGAATGGAGGGCAACCAATCATGGATCGCAGAGTTCATCCTGGTGGGATTCCAGCTCAGTGAAGAGATGGAATTGCTCCTCTTTGTTATCTTCTCCCTGTTATATACCTTCAACCTACTGGCAAATGGCATGATCTTGGGACTCATTTGCCTGGACCCCAGACTGCACACCCCCATGTACTACTTCCTTTCTCATCTTGCCATCATTGACATGTCCTATGCTTCCAGCAATTTGCCCAATTTGCTGGCAAACCTAGTGAAACACAAAAAAACGATCTCCTTTGTCTTATGCATAATGCAGATGTTTTTTAATTTGAATTTTTCTTCTATAGAGTGCCTGATTTTGGTGGTAATGTCCTATGACAGGTACGTGGCGATCTGCCACCCCCTCCAGTACACTGTCATCATGAACTGGAGAGTGTGCACGGTCCTGGCCATCGCATCCTGGGCATGTACACTTTCCATGGCCATAGTACAAGTAAGTCTCTTTCTAAGATTGCCCTTCTGTGGGCCCCAGAAGGTGAACCACTTCTTCTGTGAAATTCAGTCTGTCCTCAAAGTGACCTGTGGTGAAACCTGGATCAATGACATCTTCCTCTTTGCTGAAAGTGTGTTTATCTTAGTTGGGCCCCTTTCCCTGATGCTGGTGTCCTATGTGCATATCCTCTGGGCCATCCTGAAGATCCAGTCCAAGGAGGGCCGCAAGAAAGCCTTTTCCACCTGCTCCTCCCACCTCTGTGTGGTGGGGTTCTACTTTGGCATAGCCATGATGGTTTACTTGGTCCCAGAGAGTAGTCAACGAGATGAGCAGAAGAAAATCCTTTTCCTGTTTTACACCCTCTTCAACCCACTGCTGAACCCCCTTGTCTACAGTCTAAGGAATGCTCAAGTGAAGGCTGCCTTCCACAGAGTATTCCAGAAAGAGAGGACAATGTGAAGGAGGGTAGAATTATGGTTAGTGGATTTTCCCCCTAATACTGAAGAAAATTCCCCTACGAGAAACACATGACTTAAGGATGAAAATTATCCAAGAGTAACACCAGCAAGATGGCAGAACAGGAGTTGCCAAGCCCCCTGCTCCATGGAGATGACGTACATAGATGAAATTGTCTTTGTGAGAGCGCCAGAAGGCAGGTAAGAGGTTGCAGCATCCCGAACTAGCACAAAGCCGAGAAGAGAGATACAGTAAAGCTTTTAGGCAAATGGATGGCGTTTTGCCTGCCATGGCTGCTTCTCCTCCCTGACCCAGTGTGTTGGGATCAAGAGGAAATTCCTAACTCCCAGCTCTCCCTCAAGAGAAAAAGATAAGAATGGCCCACGCATCCTACTTTTTAGATTTCCGAGGTGTGAAGGAGTCTGAGGGTCTCTTTTCTGTCTTGCCTGCCTCAGAGGCCTGATTGGAGTGGCAGTTTGGACTCCTTATCGGGACAACTGAGAGACATGGCAGGCACTTCAAATTTTTACACAATACAGAGATTTTTTTTTGAGATTTTCACAATTCTATTAGATGGACAGTGGCATCGCATTCTTGTTTTAATAGGAAATTCCCTGATGACATATGATGATGAATGTGTTTGCAAGTGCTTCCTTACCATCTGTCTGTCTTCTTTGGTGAGCTGTCCCTTTACATCTTCTGCCCATTTTTATTTAATAAACTTTATTTTTACAGCAATTTTAGATTCACAGCAAAAATTGAGTGGCAGGTACAGAGATATCCCATATACTCTGCTTCCACACATGCATAACCTCCCTCAGTATCAACATCCCTCCACAGAGTGGTCATTCATTGTCATTCATAAACCTGCATTGACACATCATTGTCACCCAAAGTCCGTAGCTTCCATTAGGGTTCACTCAAGGTGTTCTACATTGTATGTGTTTGGACACGTGTATAAGTACACGCACCCACCATTATGTTATCATACGCAGCAGTTTCATCACCGTAAATATCATTACTAATCCCTGACAGCCACTGACCTTCTTTAACTGCCTTCGTAGTTTTGGCTTTTCAGAATGTCATATAGTGGGAGTTATAAATATACAGTTTTTTCCACATTGGCTCCCTGCAATCCCTTCGTATGCATTTAAGATTCCTTTATGTCTTTTTTTATTGATAGTTCATTTCTTTTTAACGTAGAGTACTATTCCAGTGTCTGGGTATACCACAGTTTATTTGCCTACTGTTGGACATCTTGATTGCCTCAAGTTTAGGCAATTATGAATAAAACTGCTTTAAACATCTCTGTGCAGATTTTTTTGTGGACGTAAGTTCTTTGGGTAAACACCAGGTAGTGCAAATGGTAGACCGTATTATAAGAGTATGTTTAGCATGTTAGGAAACCGTGAAGCTGTCTTTCAAAGTGACTGTATCATTTTGCAGTGAATGTATGCAATATATGAACGTTCCTCTTGGTCCGCATCCTACTCGGTGTTTGGTGTTGTCAGTGTTCTAATTTTTAGCCATTATTTGCTGATATTTCATTGTTGTTTTAATTTGTGTTTCTCTGATGATAGAGATGTGGAGCATTTTTTCATATGCTTCTTTGCCATCTGTATATCTTCTTTGAAGTGGTGCGTGTTAGTTTTTGGCCCATTTTTAATCGAGTGGTTTTTTTTCTTTTTGCTATTATGTTTTAAGAGTTCTTTGTATGTATTGGAATCAAGTCATTTTTCCTACACGTGCAAAGGTTTTTCTCCAGCCTGTGGCTTAACTTTTCATATTCTTACCGGCGTTTTTCACAGAGTAGAAGTTTTTAAATTTAATGAAATGCAACTTATCATTTTCTGTTTTAACTTTGAAGAGTTTTTGATTTTCAGTTCAAGGTTGTCATTTTCTATTTTGGAGGGAGGAAGAGTGGATACTTGTTCTAAATGTCTTCCAGTTCCCGCTGAGGCAAGATTTAACATTAAATCTTTTTTTTTTAATATTAAAAACAGTAATCGTAAGAGCAAGGCTTACAAATAAGTCTTCTATCTAAAGTGCAGCAGCCTGATTGACTGAATGATACTTTTATATCACTGATGATTAACTTACACAAAATTAGGAGTTGAAGCTACACCTGGGAGCAAAGAAAGGGTGAGTAAATGCTTAATGAAAGGAAATTTCTGAGAGCCTGAATTTGCCTGTACTTACTGGGAAATAAATCCAAGTGAGAAATAATAGTTAGGGCCAAATCTCAAGGACCTAGTGTGGGCAAAAAACTAAAACAAGGCAAAATTAAGTGTTCACTGCCTGTAGGTAAACTGCAAGAAACACTGAAGAAAATATTTTTTTCCATTTGATAGAAATGCTCCCTGATGGTAATGGGTATGATTATTTCCTAGGTGAGTTTGGATGTTATTTTGTCGTTGGTTTTCAGAAGTGTGACTGTGATATGCCTGAGTGTTGCTTTAGTGCCATTTATCCGGCCTGTGATTTGCCGAGCTGTCTGTATCCAGGGAAACGTAACCTTTATCATGTTGAAAAATCCTCTGAGATAATTCCCTCAAAATTTCCTTTTGTGTCATTTAATTTATTTAATTTCAATTTTTTTCTTCCAGTGTTATTGAGATACAATGGACGTAGAGCACTGGATAAGTTTAAGGTGTAGAGCATAATGATTTCACTTACATAAAATGTGAACTTTTTATTACAAGTTTAGTAAACATCCAACATCTCATATAGGTTAAAAAATTAAAGAAATAGAAGAAACATCTTCCTTGTGATGAAAAATCTTACAATTTTCTCTCAAGAACTTTCATACATAACATTACAGCACATTAATTATGTTTATCATGTTGTGTATCCCTTCCCTCACACCTTGTCTTATAAGTGTCAGTTTGTAACTTTTGACTACCTTCATCTAGTTCCCCCAGTCCCCACACCTCACATCTGGTAACCACAAACCTGATCTTTTTTTATGAGTTTGATTGATTGGTTGATAGTCTGCTTTTCAGATTTAATTAACCTAACACTGTGTTAGTTCCTGCTACACAATATAGTGATTTGATATTTCTATAAATCTAAAAATGATCACCATGATAAGTCTAGTTGCAGTTTATCAGTATATGAAGATATGTCGAGTGTATTTCCCACTTTGTACCTTTCATAATTTGTCTATTTATTTATTAACTGGAAGTTTCTACCTTACAATTTCTTTCACCTCAATTTCTTTTTTCTCCCTACTCCACCCCCTCTGCCAACCATCTGTTCTCTGTACCTATATCTTTGTTTCTGTTTCCTTAGGTTTGTTCACTAGTTTCCGGTTTTTTCATTCCACATGTAAGTGAAAATATACAGTATTTGTCTTTGTCTCACTTATTTCACTTAGCATAATAGCCATAGGTCCAGGCATGTTGTCTCAAATGAGAGAATTTCATTCTTTTTTATGGCAGAGTAATGTTCCATCCCCTTGTAATATAATGTTACATCCCCTTGTAATTCTTGCCTTTTGATAATAGTCATGCTAACAGGTGTGAGGGAACACCTCACTGCAGTTTTGATTTGTATTTTCCTTATGATCAGTGATGTTGTGCACCTTTCCGTGTGCCTGTTGTCCATCTCTATATGTCTTTTTGAAAAACAAAATGTCTATTCAGATTCTCTGTCATTTTTCTTAAACAAGTTTTACAATTTTTCGATCTTGAGTTGTATGAGTTCTTTGTATATTTTGAATATTAATTCATTAATGAATGTTTCATTTGAAAATACTGTTTTCCATTCAGTAGGCAGCCTTTTCATTTTGCTGATAGTTTCCTGTGCTGTGCAAAAGATTTTTATTTTGATGTATTCCCATGTGTTTCTTTTGGCTTTTGCTTCCCTTGCCTGAGATGACATATCCAAAAAGAAAAAAACAACCACTGAAATCAATGTCAGAGTACTACTTATGTTTTTTAGAAGGTTCTTTTTTAAACTAAAGTATAGTTGATTTATAATATTAATGATTTTCATTTGTACAGCATAGTAATTCAGTGTTTTTACAGGTTCTATTCCATTAAAAGTATTACGAGGTAATTGCTGTAATTCCCTGTGCTGTGCAGCACATCCCTGTTGCTCACCTGTCTTACGTACAGTGGGCGGGACCTCTTAATCCCCTGCTCATCATCTGCCCCTCCCCTCTGCCCTCTCCCCTTTGGTAACCACTAGTTTTCTTTCTATCTCAGTGAGTTTGTTTCTGTTGTACATACACATTTGTCTGCATTCTTTTTAAAGTTCCATGTATAAGGGATAACATACAGTATGTATGTTTCTTGTTTAACTTAATTCACTAAGCTTAATATTCTCTTGGTCAGTTCATGGTGCTGCAAATGGCAGAATTTTATCCTTTCAGGTAGCTGAGTAGCATTCCATTGTGTGTGTTATGTCCTTTATTCATTTGTCTGTTGTTGGCACTTTGAGTGCTTTCATAGTTTGAGTATTGTAAGTAGTGCTGCTGTTGGGGTACATATTTCTTTTTGAATTTCTGTTTTATTTTTACCAGATATGTACCCAGGAGTGCAATTGCTGGATCCTATGGTAGTTCTATGTTCAGGGTTTTGAGGAAACTCCATACTGTTTTCCATACTGACTGCATCAATTTAGTTTCCCACCAAGAGTGGACAAGTGTTTCTTTTACTCTACATCCTCTCCAGCATGTGTTACTTGTAGACGTTTTGAGGATAGCCATTCTCACAGGTGTGAGGTCATTCTCACTGTGGTTCTGATTTGCATTTCTCTAATAATTAAAAATGCTGAGCATGTTTTCATGTACCTCTTAGCCATCTATATGTCTTTTTTGGAAAATGTCGATTCAGGTCTGCACATTTTTTGATTGAGTTGTTTTATTAATATGGAGTTATATGAGCTGTGTATATTTTTTAGACATTAACCCCTTACCGTTTATTTCATTTAGAAATATTTTGTCCTGTTCCGTAGCTTTTCTTTTCATTTTGTCCACGGTTTCCTTCACTGTGCAAAAGCTTTTAAGTTTTATTAGGTCCCATTTGTTTATTTTTGCTTCTATTTCTTTTGCATTAGGAGACAGATCCAAAAAATAGGCTACTGTGTTTTATGTCAAAGTGTATTCTGCCTGTGTTCTCTTCTAGGAGGTTTATGGTTTCAGGTCTTACATTTGATTAATTAAGCCATTTTGAATTTATTTTTGTATATACCATGAGAGAGTAGTCCACATTGATCCCTTTTCATGTAGCTATCCGGTTTCCTCAACACAATTTACTAAGGAGGCTGTCTATTCCCCATTGTGTCCTCTTGTGTCCTTTGTCATGGATTAACTGCCCATGTAACTGTGGGTTTATTTCTGGGCTCTCTATTGTGTTCCATTGATGTATGCCTCTTGTTGTACCACTATTATGCTGTTTTGATTATTGTAGCCTTGTCGTATAGTTTGAAGTCAGGAAGTGTGATACCTTCAGTTTTGTTCTTTATTAAGATTGTTTCATCTTTGGGGTCATTTGTGTTTCCATAAAATTTTTAGGATTACTTTTTTTCTAGTTCCGTGAAAATTCCAGTGGTATTTTGACAGGAGTTGCACTGAATCTGTAAACTGTCTTCAGTAGTTTGGACATTTCAACAATATTAATTCTTCCCATTTATGAGCACAGTATATCTTTCCATCTGTTTGTGTCATCCTGAATGTCTGTCATCAGTGTCATAAAGTTATCAAGTCTTGTTGTGTTTCTCTCTGTGTTCATCTTCTTTGGTAATCTCTGCATTTCCTGAACCTGGATGTCTGTTTCCTTTCCCAGGTTATGGACGTTTTCAGCTATTATGTCTTCAGATATGTTCTCTGCCCCTTTCTCCCTTCTGCTTTTGGGAACCCTATAATGCAAATGTTCGTTCACTTGATATTGAGCAAGATGTCTCTTAAACTGTCCCCACTGCTTTCCTTTTTCTGAACGTCTTATGCTCATTACCTTGAACTATTTCTTGGCTAAATTGCTTATCCCCATTTCACTTAGTTCTTCTTGCATTTTATCTTATTCCTTTGTTTGGAACTTACTACTCTGTTGCCTCATTTTGCCTAACTGGACGTTTTTCTCTCTCGTGTTTGGTAGGTTGGTTATGTTTCCCAACGTTGGAGATGTGGCTTTTGTGAAGATATCCTGTATGTTCCAGCAGCACACTGCTCTCTGTCCCTAGAGCTACCTGCTCTAGGGGTTCCACTTGTGTGCCTACATGGGTCCTTGTGCTGAGGCAGGGTTCACACGTGGAGGTCTGGCAGGCATTGCCGACCCCTCGTTCTGCTTGTTGCTAGGCCCTGCCTTGTGCAGAGCCCAATAGCCACTGATGGGCCGGACATGGTCAAGAGACACCTGACTGCCAAGTGCCAAAGGGGCCCTGAGCTAGTGCTGCTCTGCTGGTGGGTAGACACAGGTTCCGGGGTGGGTAGTTGTGCAGCCTGGGATCCCAGATCCAGTGTCAGCCTGCTAGTGGGTGGGGCCAGTTCCTGACATGACTGGCTGTCTGGTCAAAGGTGTCTTGGAGCTCTCATTGGTCTGCTAGTAGGAGGGGCTGGGCTTCAGGGCACCTGGAGCCAAAGCTTGCACATTGCTGGGTGAGGCTGTTCCCAGGGCTAGTGCCAGCTTGCTTGTGCATGGACCCCGGCTAGGGAGGGCTGGGTCCCAGGGAGACTCTGGGCTCAGAGGGTCTTAAGGCAGTCAGCCAGCTCATGAGTGGCACAATGTCGCTGCTTGTCCTGAGGCATCAAAGTACTGGTGGTGTAGGCTGGTGAATGGGGCCAGGTCCCAGGATTAGTATGCAAGAAGGAGAAATCTAAAATGAGGCTAGCCAGCCTTGATGTCCTCATGGGAGAATGAGCTCCTAAAAGTAGCTGCTGCTAATGCCTATGTCCCTAGCGTAACCTCCATTTGCCTCCTACCTCTCCAGGAGGCCAAGATTAGCAGGTGATCCTCACGCAGGCTCCTTTCAAATTACTGCATCTACCCTGGGTCACAGAGTTTGTGAGATTTTGTGTGAGCCCTTTAAGCCTGGAGTCAATTTCCCACAGCCTTTTAGAAACAGCCCTGTTAGCCTTCAAAGCCAGATGTTCCGGGGCTTGTCTACCTGGTGCAGGAACCCAGGCTAGGGAGCAGCTTGATGTGGGGCTCAGACCCCTTGCTTCCTAGGGAGAAGCTCTGTGGTCACAGTTATCCTCCTGTTTGTGGGTCGTCCCCCTGGGGGTGTGAGGGTTGACTCTAGTATCTCCCTCCCCCTTCTACCCGTCGTGTTGTGGTTCCTTCTTTATATCTTTAGCTGTGGAAGATCTGCTAGTCTTCTGATCTTTCGCATCAATACTTGCTCTGTCAACACTTAGAATTCTGCTGTGCCTGTGGGAGGAGTGACTCAGGGTCATCCTGCTCCAGCATCTTGGCCACTCCTGTGTCATTTTATTTGACTTTTTCCTGAGGATGGTTAGCCTTTTTTAAACACATCCCCATACATCTTTCAGACTCGTCTCCATGTTTTCATTATTTTTCTTTGAATGCTTTTCCTCGAATGTTTTCTGTTGATCTTCATTTGAATTTGTTGATCCTGCTCTCAACTGGATCCGGTCTGCTGTTAAATCCACCCAATGTTTTCTTAATTTCACATATTATTATTTACTCCTTAACAATGAATATATGGTTATTTCCATAGATTCTCATTCTTCATTGAAATTATACTTTTAAAATTTTGTGTGTCTTTGTTCCCATTTTCTTTGATATAAACGACAGTTATTTTGAAGTCCTTCTTGTAGCTTCAATATCTTTGTCATATCTGAGACCTTCTCTGTTCGTTCTTTTATCTCTCAGGTATTGATAATTTTCTTCCTTTTCACATTTGGAATGATAAATTACAAAGTCTGTAGACTTTTATCAATATATGAAGATTAATGAGGCTTTGTATTTTCTCTATAAAGCTTATTAAACTTGAAGTTCACCTTGTTCCTTTTAGGGCTTGGTTTTATACTTTTTTTATTGGAGCACAGTCAGTTTACAATGTTGTGTCAAGTTTTGGTGTTCAACTCAGTGCTTCAGTCATATGGGAACATACATATATTCATTTTCATATTCTCCTTCACCATAAGTTCCTACAAGATATTGAATATAGTTCACTGTGCTATACAGTATAAACTTGTTGTTCATCTATTTTTTTGGTTTTAGATTTGTTAACATAAATGTATTTCAGTTACATTTTTCGAGTTAGGACTTGAGCAATGTTTGAGAAAACGTCCTCCACGTATTTTGAGGAATCTTTTTCAACATATACACTTCCTCTCTAAAATCTCACCCCCTAAAATACCAGCTTTCTTCCTTGCCCTTTACTCCAACCTCTGCTGGGATTTCAGCTCCCTCTACTTTCTTGAGCACTGTTTGGAAAATAGCCCTTGGAAGAAAGCCTGTGTGAACGTGAGGCTTACGTGGACTTCCCGTTAAACAAGTGCTACAACGTGGTCCTAGCCGTGTGCTTCTGCAACGCGCGCAGTCAAAGCCTGGACTCGCTTCTGATGGCACTGATGATTTCCTTTCTCAACAAAGCAGTTAAGTGTTGTGGGAAAACAGTTTTTGTAGTCAATTGATGTTTAGCACATGACAAGTATTTTTAAGCTCATTAATAAGTAAATGAGGAAGAAAATAATAGATTGCACCAGTTTGAAGAAGGCTTGGAAGGGCACATACACATATTTATACAGGCAACAAACTGCACCACATAACAGTTTTCTTTTTATTATGATGTCTCTGCGAGTCGATAGGTAAGTTGCAGGGGCAATATTATGCTGAGTTATATCCTCAAAGATATGATTAGTCAGAAATACCAAGTCATGAGCCTGACACGTAAATATTAGACAAGTTGATTTGAGTCTGTTAATCACAGATAGCTATAGTGAGAATAATTAGCTCTTATTGCTAAATTGTGTTCCCCACACAAATATAAATGTTGAAGTTCTAACAGTCAGTTCATCAAAATGTGACTGCATTTAATGCTGCATATTTAAAAGGTAACTAAGTTAAAATGAGGTCATTAGGATGGGCACCAATATGATATGACGGGTGTCTTTTAGAAGAGGTGCTTAGGACTCAGACACACACAGAGGAAAACCATATAAAGTCACAGTGAAAGGACTGCCATGTACGAGCCAAAGAGACAGAGGTTTCAGAAGAACCCAACCCCCTTAACCCTTGACCTTTGACATCCAGCCCCTAGGACAATAGAAAGCACATTTCTGATGTTGGAGGTACATAGTCTGCGGTACGCTGTGATGGCAACTCTAGAAAACTAAAGGTTTAGTTCAGTGATGACAGAAAGAAAGAAATATCAGTTCACAGAGTGCCAAGCAATGATATATGGAAATCAGTTATCAGATATATTATTAAAGAAGCTACTGGGAATGTCTCCACCAGGTAATATAAAATGAGAAATAATACGCTTTTTAATGTTGGGAAAAATTTCTTTTTCTTAATTGTAAGTCTGAAAAATGAGATCTTCCAAGAAGTAAGATCATCCTTTGCATAATTACACAAAAATATCACAGATAGTTCTATTAAGTTACCTAAGCCTGCATTTCTCGGAGATCCTCTAAAAGGAGCACATAACCGGAATTTGTGTTAAAATTAAATAAAACCATGAGGAATTAAATACCATTATGTGGACAGAGAGCGTGAGTGTGTGTGAGTGTGTGTTTCAGTCAAGGAAACGAAGCTGATGATGAGCAGATTGAATTGAAAACAGCAAAAAGACATCTCCGCTATGATAAGTCTTTCCCAAACTTATGTCACAACGACCAACAGTGAAACAGTGTGCAGTGTGATTGGGCAGGAGATGAAAGGAGTTATCAGGACCACAGAGCAGGCAGCAGCATGTAACAGGAACTGCTAAGAAAGCTTCGAATTTATCTCAGCTTATATAGTGAAAAGAATCATTTTCCTTCCAAATACACAAAAAAATACAATTTTCCTTCAGAAAAACACAAAAGTAGTAGTCTGTGAGAATAGCAGAGTGAAGAATTCCAGAAATTCCCTGAACCAGAGAAGTAAGAAGGACACTGACAAAATTTGTCAAAATCATTTTTTCATAAGCCAGAAATCAGAGGCTTGCAAAAATCTACTGCATGTTCTTCGAAGAAAAACCGCTCCGTTGATAGGAACAGTGGGCTGTGTGGGGTTTTCCTGTGCACTGTGCCCATCACCGTCCCTCCAGCTCTGTGGCAGACTAGAAGACCAACAGCCCTGCCGTCATGGTTCCATCTGGTATCACTGCAGTGTGTGGAAGGGGTGGCCAGGGTTGGAGGAACCAGAAACCTATGACACAGAGAAAGGAAACCGCAGTTACATTATAAATGTTGATGTTAGGATGAGAACCGAGCACATCGCGGATCCTGTAATCATAGGCCCGAATACAAATTTGGAGTCATGACTGAATTTTACATCCAACATCTGAAAATACAGTGAATATTTATAACTAGCAATACAAAAATACGTGTAAACTGACAACTGTCACCAAAGACAGCTAGGAGAAGGGAAGAAATAAACAGAAGCATTAAGTACATGAAATTACATTTTCAAAAAAGTGTGTAGTATGTACTAGTATTATATACCAAGCACTTTCTTGATGACAGAGGAGGGACAGCATAAGAAGAAAGCTTCTAGTTGACGCCTTCTAGGGAGCTTCAGGGCACTGGCATTACTCTAGGTGACAGGAAGTCAGAGACCTGCTGATTCACACTGATGTGCAGCAGGTGAACATTTACTCTGGACCACCGCATCTGGGGAAGAAGCCTGGCTTGAGATACTAATTTATACACACACCAGTACATGAAGCCTGTTGCAACTACTGGGATTCATGAGGGCCTATGGAAAGTGAACAGAAAAGAGATACAAACATAAACCCCGAAGAATGCCAGTTTATACAGATACAAGGACGGAAATGAGGAATCAGCAGGAAAGTGGAGCAAGCACAAAGGCAGGAAGACCACTGGGGGAGCATCATGATCGCCATGCGAAAAAAGGGTTTCCAAGGGTGCCGGTGACTCTGGTACGTGCCCTTGGCAGGTCAACTCAGGTGATGACTGAGAACTGACCATTGGATACAGCAAAGAGATAATCGGTGTCTTTGAGATAAAGAATTTCGCATTCTGACCAGAAGTGTTCAAGAGAAAATAGGAGCAGAGACATTTGAGACAGAAATTGCTGGAGAGAATTTCTTAAGTCGGCCAAGTGGGATGGGACTCATGTAAGCTGTAGTCTGACCGTCACTGAGAAAGAACAGGTAACCCCGTAGAAACAGCAGAGAAGTTGGGATAAATGCATGAATTCAGTGACTCCGTCAGTGTATTAATTGGGACTGGAGAGATTGTCATCTGACTGCTTCCATGGTCTCAGTTACTCTGACTCAGTAGCCAAGACTATGGGTGGAAGGACTTAAGAGAGGTTTAAAGAAAGAGAAAGCAGGAAATAAATCAGCTGAGAGAAAAGGCTAAGCAAATATCCTATGATTTCTGGAAGCAACGAGGGCCAAGTCGACATGAATACTGATGAATTTAAGGGACCTGAGTCATCACGTTTGTGTGTTGTCCTCTAGATCTGCAGATGCAGGCAAAGCCATGCATCATCTAAATTCAATGTGTCAATTAATTTAGAGGAAAAACATTTTTGAGTGGGGCCAAGTATGGAAGGACGAGATAAAGCAGGAAAGCACTGAGGAAATAGCATTCCATCTCCATGAGTTTCCAAGTAATGAATAATATTTGCACTGGAAACTTTCATAATTATTACACATTAACGCTTCAGCCAGCAGAGGTTGTTCACGCCCTGGGAAAGATGCAGTCCTTTGAGGGGCTTGCTTAACAAGCTCCACGGGGGTCGCACTTATTACATCACGAGTCTTCCCACAAGTAATATGGAGAGGAAGGAACAATTTGACGATCAAGTACATAATATTCATATCCTTGGGGACTGTACTACGGAACATAAAATATGACTTATGTGTTAAATTTTTATACCAGGATCCCCTTGCGTACAGACATCTTTGCTGTTCTCCCTGAGTTTTTATTTCTCTGCATGAGCAGGTGCACAGTCATGGGCACGCACACACGCACACACGCACACACACGCACTCTTAAAGATAGCAAAGAAGGAGAGCCAAGAGAGTTGGGGCACTTTTTGCAATACCTGTGGGAAATGCACAGAATAGTGAGAAGACACTTCGTAATTTCTTCCCTGGACTCCACAGGTACGTCTTTGGGGAATGGCTGGTTTTGTCTTGTCAGACTAAAAGCCCTCACGTATATAGAGGCTCCTGAGCACCCATGAGCCCCGTCCTCTCCGTCAAGGGAGAAAAGGTAGATGGGACTCACCACCCTCTGAACTCGCTTCGGGGAGCAGGCGACTTGGCTCCAACCACTCCCCGTCCCTGTGAGTTTTCCTCTGCATTCAAGCCCAATTTGAGAAAAATACCAGAAATAGCACCCCATTCCCCTTTTGTACAAATCTTTATCTTTACATTGATTAATGGTTCACAGAAGAGCAGGACCGAAGGCTGGCATTAGGTTTAGGAAGAAGGAAAGCCACCTCTGTGAAGACCCCTTTCTTGAAGTGTGCTGGGGTCTCAGAGTGACACCTGATACCCATGCTGTCTCAACATAGCTTCCTTACTCCTCTGAGAGCCCCTCCCCAGTCACGCTGACGGGAAGGGGCTGCTGAAACTCGCTGTCCCTGAGTCATGGTGTGAAACTGAAAGGGCATAAGAGCCATTTAACCCTGTTGCCTCCTTTTACAAATGATGAAGCCGGAGATGATGTGTGACTTGTCCTTCACTGCCTTTCACTTCTTCCTCTGCTGAGGACCCTGTGCTCCCACCACATCCTGGAAATGCCCCCCTGCCAGGGAAGTGAGGACCATTGAAAGCCTTTTCTTTGCTGCCCAGGAGGGAGGTGGTAGTAAGTGGCAGGAAAAGCTTATAGCTGCTTGATCAGAATCCGTTATTCTTTCTCCTCGTAGCAGGGAAACTGGTCCAGCTGTCTGTTGAGTTTAACCTGATTGACTTTCCAGAGTTTCTTTCCAGGGGTGATGTCCTCATCTGGCACCCTTTGTCACCTCCTGGGGTGGGATAACATGCCTACCACTGCATCAGATTTGGGGGGAAGTTCTAGGTGGTGAAAATAGGGTAAAATATCCCTACTACAAAGACAGTTTCTCTGCCTCACGTGTGTTTGTACCTGGCAAATTCTGAGTGAATATCTTTGCTTTTATTGTCTTCACCTTTACTTGTCAGAACTTTTAAAATAATGGAATAATTGAAAATATATCGTTCTTAAATTTTACCAAGTGCAAAAAGAGAATCAAGGAACTCCTGTCAGTGTTTATAATGTTACAATGAGGCATAGGATTTCTAACACCTTCATCTAAACAGCAAAAATTGGATTATTTGCAATCCATTTTTCAGCATTAAACACTTAAGATTCAAGTTACTGATTCTGAGGCTAACAGGGTTTTCATGTTCATATTAGTGTGACTTTTTGCTGTGTAGAAGTCCAGAAGTGATGGTCTGCTAACAGGCAATGACTGGAAGGTCGTTCTAGGGAGCCCCCTCCTGAGCTTTTAGGGTGTCAGAATCCGGTGAGGTTGTAGGAGGTGCTGGAGCAAAGGGGTTCACTTCTGCAGCAAGTCAAGGAAGCACTGATCACTCTGCAGACACCAGGTTGGATATGAGAAGTTTCAGGAGCAACAAATATAAAGAGAATGCCCTCTGATAATCATCTTGTAATACAATATTTATTAATGTTTATTATTTTCTTACTAAATAAGCTTTTCTACGTATATATTAAAATTAGGTAGTAACTTAAATAGATTAACTGACTCTCTTAAAAGACATATTCTTATATATTGTGCAATGTGACAGTTGTATCCTTTTAATCTATCATGACAGCATGCCTGAAATGTAGAATGAAGTGTAGACGTATTTAATGTACTGGGGACTGGACTTAGAAGCTGATACCAGACGAATGGGAACTCCCATGAGAGACAGTGAAGAAAGACAGGCATTTGAGAGCATGTGTCTGCAAGGCAAAGAAACAGGGGTGTTGTCAGGGTCCTAAATGTCAGAGGAACAAAAGTGTTGAGTTTTGATTTATCTATAAGTTTGTGAATATGTATAGTAAGCTGATTCTACATTAAACTAAGTTGCTCAGTCCCTAATTAGACAACTGAGGACAGAAAGGCAGACCAGACTAGCAGTAAAACCCCCAGCCACTCCGGAGGCTTTTAATTCTTGTGCTGACATAAATAACACGTGATGTTTATGCTTATATTAGTTGTAAAATTAGTAATGAAAACTTGGATTGTTAGAGGCATGCACTGAAATTGGACGAGGGCCTTAGGATCCTTTTACTAGCTGGCTGACTCAACCTGCTTGAGAGCCTCGTAAACTATCATGAAATAGGAAAACCTCTGGTCTGCTCTCCCTGGTGCACGATACAGACATTTGTCACTTTAAAACGTTAATAAAGCAACACCTGCAATGTGCTGTATTTGGTCTATATTCGCTCATTTTTTTTTAATTTAGTGCTCATATCTGAAACCAGTGTCCAATGCTCTATTTTTTTATTCCACTGGGAATAATTAAAACTTAGACTTTTCTATAGTTTGAGGCTTTGAAGGATGAGTGTTGTCTTTGGTGAGTGCCCTTGAAAGTGGACTTTGTCCACATTATAAACTCTGTCCCACCATAATCTGCCTTCCTGTTGTTGAAAACCTGCTTAACACTTTTCATGTGATAAACAGGCTAGAAACTTGAGTTCATTTACATAGATCTGCTGCATCATTCTCAACATACATTGATACACTTAAGTGTTTTTCATTTTATTATGACTTAGTAGTACCTCGTATATGCCCATCTGTGCTTTGGTCTGATAGCAGTATTGCTACTACCATTCACTGTTGGCATGAAACATGTTTTTTCATTATTTTATTAATCAGTGAATCAGTCTTGTTTGCTTCGGGATGCGTGTGTATGTTGCAGTTACATTTAGATGTGGCTGTTGTAAGGAGCTTGTGACTAGATCTGTTGTTTTTAACTTGATATGATCATCTGTATCTTTTGATGGATAAATGCATTCGCTTACAGTTAATACAGTAATGGATGTACATAGGCTTTTTTCTATCAGCGTATTTTTTGTTTTCTGAGTATCAACCAATGTTTTGGCTTCTTGTTTTCTGTTTTCTACCTTCTACCCTCTTTTCTGGATTGATAATACTTTCAATTGCTCCATAATTTTGGAAACCATAAGATTCTTTATCATTTTTGGATGCTGTTCTTCATGTGGTAACATCAAAATAAGTGACTTATTCTAATAAACTTAAAGTTATCCAGTAGGATGATCCTCTTCAAGGATTCAGCACCCTTTACTTTCAGATACTTCTCTTACTTCATTTACTTATTTTTCAAATTTTACTTTGATCATTTGTAAATAGCAAAATGGTTATTGTATAGCCAATAGGTCATTAAATATGAGACGATGTTTTATTACAATGTTTATTCAATATTATTTGTATGTATTTGATTAATTGTAAATTCACTTCTGTCATTTGAGGAATAATATGTATTAGTATACTAAAGAGCTTTAGGCTCTAAACTTTCATAATTTGTATACAAAATACACTCACGTTGTTCTCATTCATACAAGGGAGCTCTTACAGATATAAAATTCTTGGTTGAGAGCTTCCCTGCTTCTTGGTACATTAAAGATAGTACCTTACTGTCTTCAGACCTCCTCCTACTGATGAGAAATCTGTCAGTGAAATTGCTGTTTGTAGGTAGGTATTTTCTCTTACTGTTAGTGATTTTAAATATTTCCCTTTAATGTTGGAACATTTAAATACTAAAATAGTGCAACAAACCTTTTTAAGAGGTAAATGAAATTATAGCTTTTATTAAATACTACAAAACGTATGAAACAAAAACTGCAGTTGTAATTTGTTATGCCAACCCTAAGAAACTTTTTTGCAAAGAGGAAAACAACAAGCATTTAATTGTTCATTTATATTTATTGAGAAGTTATTTTTATTTCTCTTAATCTCATGTTTTTCATTTAAAGATTTGTTTTATCTTCAATTGTGAGAAGTTCTCCAATGTTTTTGAGTGCATTTACCTTTATTGTACTCTTTCAGAATACATTTTTATCAGTTTGGAGACTTAGTTTAATCTTTCTTCAGTTGTGGTACTTTTTGGTGAAACTTCTTCAATTATTGCTTCTTCATTATATCCTTTATTATCTATCTTTGGACATTTCATCCTGGTTATGTACAGCCTCTCATTCATGCCTGTAAACTGAATTTTCAAGGATTTATCTCTCTGTTGTGCACCTGGAACTAACATAGTGCTGCAGGTCAATTATACCTCACTTAAAAAGCAAACTAACAAACAAAAAACCAGACTCATTGAAAAATAAATCACACTTGTAGGACTAGAGGCAGAGGCAGGAGAATGGAATTGGATAAAAGTGGCCCACATGTACAAACGTTCACTTATACACAAGTACTAGGAGTGTAACGAACAGTGTGATGAATGTAATTAACACTGACATATGTTGGATGTGAAAGTTAAGAGAGTAAATCTCAAAGTTCTCACAAGGAAAAATAGTTTTTCTTTTACTTTGTATCTATATGAGAAGACGGCTGTTCACTACACTTATTGGTGTAATAGTTTCATTGTGTATGTAAGTGAAATCAGTATGCTGTACACCTTAAACTTATGCCGTGTTATTGTCAATTATAACTCAGTATACCTGAAAGAAAAATAAATGGATAGAATAGAATAAAACAAAACATCTTTAAAAATAATTTATCCATGTCTATGTTGAGATCTAGGTAGATTCTTTAATACACTCGCTCAGTGCATTATTTCCCTCTGTCATTTTCAGATGTTTTATCCTCTTTTTTGAGTATGAAAAAATGAATGACTCCACTTACATGCAGGATGTCTCTTAGATCCTTTTATAACATGCAATGACTGTTTATTCCCACTTTCTGTATTGCTTATAATTTATCAGGAATTTAAGTAAACACTGTGCTTTCATTGACCTATTGTAACTTTTAACCATGTTCTTGTTAGATTCTTTGTAAGCTATTCTATATATTTTATTTCATCTTGAGTGAATATGACGTTGCAATTATTTAATTTGTACGTCTTTGGCATTAAAATTGTTTGTTTGTTTGAAAATTGGTTTTTAAAACACATTTTGAGTCTAACAGTTTTATTAATACTATTTGATTTTAACTTTGATTTTTGTTACGTGGTTTTGAATTTTTGTTTTCTTCACCCTGCTCCATGTCCCTGTGATGCAGAGGCATATCATATATGGATGTTCCAGGCTCAGTAATCCAGCGAGCCAGCAAGTGTACTGACTGCTGTACATGCACATTATCCAGCCGTGCTTCAGATATTTTCAACCTCCAGTCATATTTTTGTAAATGGCTCATTTTATATGTTGGGGTATGTCTTTATCCCTCATCCAGGTCACTTACAACTCTGATGACTTCCTGCCTTTACAGAGCCTGAAGTTTAGACAGCAGTGAGGGGTTAGGACATTTTCAGATCCCTTGTGAACATTTTCCCAGCCCTGGCCATGTGTGTGGCCCTCTAGTTACCCAGGAAGATCTTGAAGCTATTCACATCACTCATTTACTAAATCATCTTATTTCAAGTCTTTCCACTCAGGATTTTAAAGTTAGTCAGTCTGTTGTTACCAAATGCTGTTTCTTGCACTCACATGGCAACAGCTAATATTTTTTTTGCCTTTAAATGTTTTCAGCACATGGCTTCTGGGTCTCTGCCTCAGCCCTGGCAGAGTTTTGAGTTAAAGGAAAGGCAAGTCCTTTGAGCAGATCCTTCAAGGAGCCACCAAACAGGTCAAATAAAACAACCATTATTATTTGACTGTAAAGTCTCTTCTGCTCCCTCTGGTACTGGGTGTGTACCAGCAATGCACACTGCCTTCTTCAGGGCGGCCCTGGGCTAGGAAGTGGGGGGTGGCGTCAGGCAGGGTGAGTTCAGTTGCTACAATTCCCTCCCACTGACATTCAGCCATGTTTGTTTGTTTGTTGTCTATATTAAGCATTCTTCTGGCTGCTCTAGCTTTTGATTAGATTCCAGAACTTCATAGAAGTTTATTCTGACAGATTTTTCTATTTTATTTGTTACTTTTATGGAGAGAAATAATTTTTATTTTTCTATTCCATTTTTTACCAGTGTTCCTACATGGTGTTAATATTTTCTTGATCTTCTTACTCAGATGTAGTCTTAACCTGTTGGTCTGTAAAGACATTTAATGTCTCACTTAATGACCATTTTCAGTCCCGTACTGTTTTGTTTGTTTTGTTTTTTAACAGAATCTTTCAGTTTATGTATGTGACTACGTACTGCACATGGGCCTAATTTATCGGTACAGTGGAGTGACGAACTCTGGGTGGAAAAAAATGGCTAATGAAAGTCAGTAGTTGCACTTTTCCATCAAAATGCATGGAAACTAGAACTTTGTAACTCCCACCAGTCCCTGCTCAACATATATCCTACTGTGACGAATTTAGTTCCGTCTTGTTCTAGGTACCAGATGGCATTGCCAGTATTCTTTGTACAGTCAATATCTACTTAGCTTTACAAATGTATGTGCTTCTGTCATTGATCTTGATCTCTTTTTACAATGTGAACTTTCTTTCTGGGATCATATCGTGTCTGCCTGAAATGAAATCTTAGAATCTCCTTCAGTAATGATAGTTGAATCCAGACTGTCTCAGCACATGAATAGCTTTCGTTGTTTTCCATAGAAGAGTTTGTGGTAGGGTATGTGGTCTCTCATCTTGCCAGAAACTGAAGTCTAAATCTTAATGTGTATAAAGAATATTCTTTAAATTGGACCATTGATTCTTAACTTCCCACTTCAGAAATGGGGAGATTTGTTTTCTTATGATTTCTCATAATTCTCCACTCATACCTGCTGATTTTTGTTGGTTCCTGTAATACTATTTTTACGTTGTCAAGATTTGTGCAACTTATGTTTTGTTTAGCCACCATCATGCCCACAAGTTTGACTGTTCTTTCTCTAATTGAATGAATTGAGTGCTGCGTGAGAATCCTGTTACTGCTGTTTGTGGGCATATCTGTAATTGCAATTGGCTGAGAGATAGTTTTTTCAGAAGAATCCCATAGGGGCATACTTTATGAATTCTTATATGAATCTCGATTATATCTATATGTGTGTATGTATATATAATGAGTATATACCACTGTAATTATATTACTAAATACACTGTAGTAATGGCTTCCACATCCAGCCTGTGGAGCTTTAGCGTGGACCTTCTGTCCTTCAGCGGCTTTCTCATCATCTCTTCCCACTGCGGTTGAGTAGTGGTCCTTCAGATTAGTCCAACTCTATTGTTTTTGAATAATCTAGAGGCTTCGTGTGCAGGCGCTTTCCCTGGAGAAGGCTCTGATATGGACAAAAGAATAAAGGACCGTATGTTACCCGAGAGAGAAATGCATTCATAGAGTAACCTCTGATACCGGAAATCAGAATTCTGTTAACAGTTGCAGTAAACTCTGCCTTGCTATGTAAGTTTTGCAATATAGTTATTTCTTAGAAACTTCCCTAGGCTGTCATCTAAAGTGGATTTTTTAAAACATTTTTTATGAGTTATAGTCATTTTACAATATACAAAGTCCTACTGTATACCACAGCTAACTATATTCAATACCTTGTAATGGCATGTAATGAAAAAGAATATGAAATATAAATGAGTCACTCTGCTGTATACCAGAAATGAGCACAAGATTGCAAATTGACTATGGGTAAAAGAAAAGAAAATTGATTAAAAAATGCATTGCTAAATAAATAAATAAATAAAGTGGATTTTTTAAAAACATTTTTTACAGATCTATAATCATTTTACAATGTTGTGTCAAATTCCATTGTAGAGCACAATTTTTCAGTTATACATTAACATACATTTTCACATTTTTTTCTCTGTGAGCTACCATAAGATCTTGTGTATATTTCCCTGTGTTATACAGTATAATCTTGTTTATCTGTTCTACAATTTTGAAATCCCAGTCTATCCCTTCCCACCCTCTGCTCCCTTGGCAACCACAAGTTTGTATTCTATGTCTATGAGTCTGTTTCTGTTTTGTATTTATTCTTTGTTTGTTTTGTTTGTTTGTTTGTTTGTCTGTTTTTAGATTCCACATATAAGCGATCTCATATGGTATTTCTCTTTCTCTTTCTGGCTTACTTCACTTAGAATGACATTCTCCAGGAGCATCCATGTTGCTGCAAATGACGTTATGTTGTCGGTTTTTATGGATGAGTAGTATTCCATTGTATAAATATACCACCTCTTCTTTATCCAGTCATCTGTTGATGGACATTTAGGCTGTCTCCATGTCTTGGCTATTGTAATAGTGCTGCTGTGAACATTGGGGTGCAGGTGTCATCCTGAAGTAGGGTTCCTTCTGGATGTATGCCCAGGAGTGGGATTCCTGGGTCATATGGTAAGTCTATTCCTCATCTTTAGAGGAATATCCACATTGTTTTCCACAGTGGCTGCACCAAACTGCATTCCCACCAGCAGTGTAGTAGGGTTTGCCTTTCTCCACAGCCTCTCCAGCATTTGTCATTTGTGGATTTTTGAATGACGGCCATTCTGACTGGTGTGAGGTGATACCTCATTGTAGTTTTGGTTTGCATTTCTCTGATAATTAGTGATATTGAGCATTTTTTCATGTGCCTTTTGATCACTTGTATGTCTTCCTTGGAGAATTGCTTGTTTAGGTCTTTTGCCCATTTTTGGATTGGATTGTTTGGTTGTTTCTTATTAAGTCGTATGAGCTGCTTATATATTCTGGAGATCAAGCCTTTCTCTGTTTCATTTGCAAAAATTTTCTCCGATTCCGTAGGCTGTCTTTTTCTTTTACTTATGGTTTCCTTTGCTGTGCAGAAGCTTGTAAGTTTCATTAGGTCCCATTTGTTTATTCTTGCTTTTATTTCTATTGCTTGAGTAGACTCTTCTAGGAGAACATTTTTGAGATGTCTGTCAGATAATGTTTTGCCTATATTTTCTTCTAGGAGGTTTATTGTATCTTGTCTTATGTTTAAGTCTTTGATCCATTTTGAGTTGATTTTTGTGTATGGTATAAGGGAGTGTTCTAGCTTCATTGCTTTACATGCTGCTGTCCAGTTTTCCCAACATCATTTGCTGAAGAGACTGTCTTTATTCCATCGTATATTCTTGCCTCCTTTGTTGAAGATTAATTGACCAAAAGTTTGTGGGTTCATTTCTGGACTCTCTATTCTGTTCCATTGGTCTATATGTCTGTTTTGTACCAATACCATGCTGTCTTGATGACTGTAGCTCTATAGTATTCTCTGAAGTCTGGGAGAGTTATTCCTCCAGCCTCTTTCTTTCTCTTCAGTAATGCTTTGGCAATTCTAGGTCTTTGATGGTTCCACATAAATTTTATTGTAATTTGTTCTAGTTCTGTGTAATATGTCCTGGGTAATTTGATAGGGATTACATTAAACCTGTAGATTGCCTTAGGCAGTGTGACCATTTTAACAATATTGATTCTTCCAATCCAAGAGCATGGGATATCTTTCCATTTTTTAAAGTCTTCTTTAACTTCCTTCATCAATGGTTTATAGTTTTCTGTGTATAATTCTTTCACCTCCTTGGTTAGATTTATTCCTAGGTGTTTTATTACTTTGGGTGCTATTTTAAAGAGGATTGTTTCTTTACTTTCTTTTTCTGTTGATTCATCATTAGTGTAAAGAAATGCAACTGATTTTTGAACATTAATCTTTTAACCTGCTACCTTGCTGAATTCTTTGATCAGCTCTAGTAGTTTTTGTGTGGAAAGTGGATTATTGATGAGATTCAGGACTACTGTTTTGATAGAGATACTTGCCCTACCACAACGTAATATATAATGAGTCCCAATCCCACTGTCCAGAGTTGGAGAAAGAGCTTAAAGTTTCCCAGCTCAGTTACAGGGCTGACTGGGTAGAGAACCACATATGCCCATCACTCAAACCTTTGAGCTGCTATTGTTTCAATGCCTGTATTGAAAAGGAGAAAATTTATGTAGGCAATCTGAAAATATATAGGTAGGCAGAAGGGAAGGAAGGAGGGAAGGAAGACAGGAAGAAAGAAAGTAGATAGATTTGACCGAGAACTTTCATGTCCTGGCATTTAGTGTAAGAAAATAATAAAATATTATGCAAAAATATACATGTAAAACTTAGTCACTGTAGAACTGTGTAGCACCAACCTCATTAGAAGGTGATATATAAAATATTCATGTGCAAAAAATAGTGTGCATATGTTTAATGTATGTTGCACAGAAGTACTTGAAAAGGAAAATGTACATGATATTATTCTAAATAAAATGAATAGAGAAAACACTGTTTATATTATATAATTTTAATAATGTATATGAAAATATTTGTACAGTGAATAATGGAAAACTATATACACAAATTATTAACAATGCAAACATTTGGCTGAATGTGTCACATATGTATTATCTCTTTAATGATTTATCAATTTCATGTTTTTCTAAAACTATTGAGAAAAATTGATGTAAAAGTTAGATATGATGTAGATGCCACTTTATTAACACAATGCACCAGATTATTGAAATTTTGATATGTAAGTCTAAAATTTCCAGGAGCCTATAATTGTCCAAATACTAAGAAAAACAAAGGAACAAAATAAGCCAGATAATTAATAAGAGTTTTGGGATTCTAAATCTACTTTTTCCAAAAAAAACTACTATGTAATATTGAGAATATTTGATTTGATAGTAATGTTAACTTAGTAAAATAGATTTGGCTCTCCAAAATAAGTCAGTATAGATGTATTAGGATTAAATGAGTAAAGAATCCATTATCTTGTTAACAATTTATATGCTGTCCCAAAGTATATACTACCCTATTAATTGAAGATATCAAATTTGCAATAATTATGATTAAAAATTGTTTAATACCTAATAAACAGATATTGCTTTGAAAAGGAACAGATATTTTAGTGAAATAACTTATTCCAAGCTGAAGTGGGAAATCTTGAAGGTAAGTATAAGATAATTTGTTAAGCCAGAAAGAAGAAAGTACTTAAAAATGACAGATTAAGAATTTTCTAATGGAAATACCTGGGAGACACAACCTTAGCCAATGATATACATTAACACCATCCATACCGGGACAAATTAACATTATCTGTGTATTAATGGAAGGCATTAAGAAGGACTCCTTTTTTTTTGCCAAAAATGTTTAATATGAACTAAAACGTGGACAATCAATGGAAAACCCCAATTGAGGGACATGATACAAAGCAAGAACTCGTACTCTTCAAAAATATCAGTGAAATGGCAAGAAAGGCTAAGTAACTATTTAATATCAGAGAAAATGAGTATTATATGTGATATTGAACTTGAACCTTAGACTTCACAAGCAGAAAATGGTGTATTTAGACTTGTGAATCATGTTACTGTTACATATCCCGATTTTGGTAATTATACGGAGAACAGATTAGTGAATATCCTTGTTATTGTGGGAAAAATGAAAAGAATTTAGGAACAAATTACCAATATGTGAATATGGTTGCACTTGATTCTTATGCGGTTTACAGAAAATATGATGGACATATAGAGAAAATAATAAGGCAAACAGTAAAAAAAATTTGGTAAAATGTATATAATAGTATGTTTTATAATTCTGATAGTTATCTGAAAAGTTGAATTACTTCTCAAGAAAAGGTAAAAAGAAAAAAGAAAAGTCAAAGAAATATTGGCCAAAAAAATACTCAGTGTATTAGGGACAAGAACACAAACTTCCTCTGATTCACCCCAAATAAATAACCCTACTTTTCATTAATGTCTGGCTCTGACCTTTCCATCACACTTCAGTTCTTTACAGACTGTCGTTAGGAATGGAGGGCAACCAGTCATGGATCGCAGAGTTCATCCTGGTGGGATTCCAGCTCAGTGAAAAGATGGAATTGCTCCTCTTTGTTATCTTCTCCCTGTTATATACCTTCAACCTGCTGGCAAATGGCATGATCTTGGGACTCATTTGCCTGGACCCCAGACTGCACACCCCCATGTACTACTTCCTTTCTCATCTTGCCATCATTGACATGTCCTATGCTTCCAGCAATTTGCCCAATTTGCTGGCAAACCTAGTGAAACACACAAAAAAGATCTCCTTTGTCTTATGCATAATGCAGATGATTTTTAATTTGAATTTTGCTTCTATAGAGTGCCTGATTTTGGTGGTGATGTCCTATGACAGGTACGTGGCCATCTGCCACCCCCTCCAGTACACTGTCATCATGAACTGGAGAGTGTGCACGGTCCTGGCCATCGCTTCCTGGGCATGTGCATTTTCCATGGCCCTAGTACAAGTAAGTCTCTTTCTAAGATTGCCCTTCTGTGGGCCCCAGAAGGTGAACCACTTCTTCTGTGAAATTCAGTCTGTCCTCAAAGTGACCTGTGGTGAAACCTGGATCAATGACATCTTCCTCTTTGCTGAAGGTGTGTTTATCTTAGTTGGGCCCCTTTCCTTGATGCTGGTGTCCTATGTGCACATCCTCTGGGCCATCCTGAAGATCCAGTCCAAGGAGGGCCGCAAGAAAGCCTTTTCCACCTGCTCCTCCCACCTCTGTGTGGTGGGGTTCTACTTTGGCATAGCCATGATGGTTTACTTGGTCCCAGAGAGTAGTCAACGAGATGAGCAGAAGAAAATCCTTTTCCTGTTTTACACCCTCTTCAACCCACTGCTGAACCCCCTTGTCTACAGTCTAAGGAATGCTCAAGTGAAGGCTGCCTTCCACAGAGTATTCCAGAAAGAGAGGACAATGTGAAGGAGGGTAAAATTTTGATCCAGTGGACTTTTCCCCTTAGGATATGTGATTGCTGCTGTAAAAAATCAAGAAAACTCCCCAATAAGAAGCATGATTTACTTGCCCAAGAGAACATGAACATGATTGCAGAATATGAATCCCTAAGCCATCATTCCTCAGTGGAGACAATATATAGGCCAGATTTCCTTTGTGGAAACAGAAGGAGTCAATAGGTTGCAGCACCTCAGACAAGCACAAAGGCAAGAAGAGATACAGTAAGTGTTTAGACATTTTGATGGCATTTTACCTGCCCATAACTACTTCCCCTCCCTGGCGCAGTATGTCAGGATCAGGAGAAAATTCCCAAATCTCAACTCTCCCCCAAGAGGGAAAGAGAAGAATGGACCATACATACTACTTGGTAGCTTTTCAGAGAATGTTGTTTCCCTTTTCTGACTCAGCACTGATGGACATGGCAGTTTTTTAGTTCCTTGTTGGGGCCACTGATAAAAAGGGCAACCAATCAAAGTTTGCACAGCTGTATAGGATTGTAGAACATCAAAGAAACACCAGGGGGAGCAAGTTTGCACAAGCTTCAGAAAAAAACAAACAAACAAAATCAGGGCAACCTCTTTTACCAGGAAAATACACGCACTGTCTCAGAGAAACTACATCCCCAGACAAGCTTGGCGAGATCCTCAGAATCTCTAGCAGGGCTAATTGCTGAAGATCTTCACAAACTCAATCAGTAAAAACTTGGAGAAGTAGCTGTTTTTCCAAAAGCCCAAATCTCAAAGTTCACAAGGTATACAGTGAAACAGGGACCTATCAAAGGAACAAAATAAATCTCAAGAAACATCCTAAGGAAATGTAGATTTATGAGTTACCTTGCAAAGAAACCAATATAATCATCTTAACAATGTTTAGTATTGAAAAGAATATGGATGACAACTAAACAAAATGAGGAACATGATACATGAAGAAAATAAATATATCAGAGATAAAAACTGAAAAAAAAAAAAACCAAACAGAAATTCTGAAACTGAATTGAGCAATTCACTAGAGAGGCTCAAGAGCAGAAATTAGGAACTAGCTGGAAACAGATGAAAATAAAACACAACATACCAGAAATGGGATGCTGCCAAAACAGTACTGAGAAGTTAATTTACAGCAGCAAACGCATGCATTTAAAAAGAGAAAAGATTGCAAATCAACAATGTCACTTTACCTTTGAACCAGAAATAGAAGTTGACAGAAGAAAGGAAATAATAAATACTAGAATATATATAAACAAAGTAGAGAATAGGATAAACAGTCAATTGGTAGAAAAAAATCAGTGAAACCAAGAATTGGTTTTCTGAGAAATTCAAAATATTAGCAAACCCTTAGCTAGACTGACAAAGAGATATATTTAGAATATTCAAATTCACAGGAACACAAAGTAGAATTGTAGTTACAAGGGACTAGGAGGGAACAATGGGGAGTTATTATTAAATTGGTGCAGAATTTCAGTTTGGGATGAAAACATTATGGAGATGGATGTTGATGATGGTTGCCCACAGTGTGAATGACTTAAGTCACCAAACTGTACATTTAAAAATTTCTAGAAAGGCCGGTTCATGATGGCAAAGTACGACCCTGAGCTCATCAACTCCTATGAACACACCAGAGCTACAACTGCATAAGAAGAGCTCTCTTTGAGGGCAAACTGAAGTAGAACAACTCTTGAACAACTCTTGTACAACTGAAGTAGAAGAACAGCTCTTGAACAACTTTTGTATAATGAAAAAAAAAAACACCAAACATGTAAGAGGGAAAGAAAAGTGATCTACTGGGGACCACACCCCCAGGGGGCATCTTGGAAGAGGAGGGGGATATGACAAGATGGGGATCCTTCCCAAGGAGCAAGGAGTTCAAGCACCATGTTGGGTATCACATCCCTGGTGTCCAGCACCGGGAAGACAAGCTCCCTTTGCTGGTTTTGTAAACAAGGCTTATGACTTAGAGAACCTCAGGGCTATAGGAAATCTTTACTTCCCTATTAAGGTGTGCACACATGGACTTGACTGCTCCCAATTCCAGTGCAAAGGCAGCAAATTAAAAAATGCCTTGTGCTCTGGCCAGACTGCCAAAATGACCCCAATCCCTCTGGCTCCATCCCCCGCTCCCACCACCAAACTGGTGGTGCCATTGTGATTCAAGGGAAGCCCCAGCCCATGATAAGCCCTGGATCTAGTCCCCTGGACTCAGCCCCTCCCACCCTTGCTGAGGCAGTTGCTCCTAGTGTGACCCAGAAGAAGCCTCAGCCTGCATCAGACTCCAGCTCTAACCCCACTCACCCTTGGCTTTAGTTCTACCCCAAGCAAGGAGATGGCACCAGCATATGCCTTCCCCTGCAAAAAGCCTCAGGCTATACTTGCCTTACATCCAGTTGTTACACAAAGACAATGGGCACATGGAGACTGCATAAGGATTCTCCTGCACACACAACTTCAAGACTGGAGTAGGCATCTATTTTGCCTAATTTCAGAGACAAAGTCAAAGAACATGAGAAGACAAATATGTTCCAAATGAAAGAACATGATAAAAACTCAAAGTAAAACCATAATGAAATGGAGATAAGTACCTGAGAAAGAGTTCAAAGCAATGGTCATAAAATGCTCACTGATCTCAGGACTAGAATAGAGGGACACAGTGAGAACTTCAAAAAAGAATTAGAAAATATAAAAAATACAAATCAGAGCTGAAGAATACAATACCTGATATGAAAAATAGACTAGAAAAAATCAACAGCACATTAGGTGATACAGAAAATGCATAAGTGACCTGGAAGACAGAATAGACTCTGGTTGGAAAATCACTCAGTCAGTACAGCAAAGAGAAAAGAAAGTAATGCAGATAGTTTAAGGGACCTCTGAAACAATAATAAGCATTCTAACATTCACATTATAGGGGTCCCAGAAGGAGAAGAGGGAAAGAAAGAAGCAGAAAATGTGTTTGATTATGTAATGGCTGAGAAGTTTCCTAACATAAAAGAAACAGACATCCAGGTTCAGGAAACACAGAGTCCCAAGAAGATGAACTCAAAGAGATCCACACCAAGACAGATCATAATTAAAATAGCAAAATTTAAAGATAAAAAGAATTTCAAAGGCAACAAGAGAAAAACAGTCACATACAAGGGAACCTCCATAAGACTATCAGCTGATTTTTCAGCAGAAACTTTGCAGGTCAGAGGGAGTAGCATGATATATTTAAAGTGCTGAAAGGAAGAACCCGTATTCAACAATACTCTATCCAGGAAGGTTATCATTCAGAAATGAAGGAAAGAGAGTTTGCCAGACAAGCAGAAACCAAGAGTTCATCACCATTAAACCAACTTTACAAGAAATGTTAAGTGGTCTTCAGGCGAAAAAGAAAGAACCAAACAAGAAGTAAGAAAATATATAAAAGAAAAAAATCTAACTGGTAAAGGTAAATATATAGTAAAGGCAGTGGATCAACCACTTAAGTAAGCTAGTGTAAAGGTTGAAAGACAAAAGTTGTAAAATCAATTATAACTAAAATAATCAGTTGAGGAATACAAATTAAGATGTAAAATATACCCAAACACAACACTTGTGGAAAGGGGAGTAAAAAATCTAGAGCTTTTAAAATGTGTTTGAACTTAAACAGCTATCACTTTAAAAGAAATATATATAGGTCAGTATATATAAACCTCACAGTAAGCACAAACTGAAAACCTACAATAGATACACACACACACACACACATACCAGAGAGAAAGAAATCCAAACATAACACTAAAAATCATCAAACGGCAAGTGAAGAGATTAGAAGGATAGAAGTGATAAGACCTACAAAAACAATCAGAAAACTAACAAAATGGCAGTAGTTACTTGTCAATAACCACTTTAAATGTAAATGGACTAAATGCTCCAGTCAAAAGACATAGGATGGCTGAATGGGTTTTTAAAAGACCAATCTATATGCTGTCTATAGGAGACTTACAACAGAACTAAAGTCACAAAGGGATTGAAAGTGAAGGGATGGAAAAAGATACTCCATGAAAATTGAAATGAAAAGAAGCTGAGGTAGCAATACTCATATCAGACAAAACAGTCTTTTTAAAAAAGTGTATAACAAAAGACAAAGGTATTATATAATAATAAAGGAGATGATTTAAGAAGGTGATATAACATTTGTAAACATATATGCAACTAACATAGAAACACCTAAATTTAAAAGCAAATATTAACAGACATAAAGGGAGAAATTGACAGTAATACAATAATAGCAAGAGCTGTAATATCCCATTTACATCAATAGGTCATCCAGACAGAAATCAATAAACAAACAATGGCTTCAAATAACATCGTAGGCTGGATGGACTTAACATATTGACAGAACACTCTGTCCAAAAATAGAAGAATACACATTCTTTTCAAGTGTATATGGAACATTCTCCAGGAGAGATCACAGGCTAGGCTACAAAACAAGTCTCAGTAATTTTGAGAAGACAGAAATCATCAAGCGTGTTTTCTGACCACAACAGTATGAAACTAGAAATCAGTTATAGGAAGAACACTAGAAAAAAATACTAACACAAGGAGACTAACCAACATACTACCACAAAAGCCAATGGGTCAATGAAGAGATAAAAGAGGAATCAAAAAAATACCTTGAAATGAATGAAAATAGAAATACAACTATTCAAAATCTATGAAACATAGCAAAAGAAGCTAAAGAGGGAAAGTTATTGCAATATAGAGCTCCCTCAAGAAAAGAAAATTCTCAAACAACCTAATTTCATAACTAAGGAAGTTAGAAAAACAATGAACAAAGACCAAAATTAGTAGAAGGAAGGAAATAATAAAGATCAGAGTGGAAATAGAGACCAAAGAAAACAATAAAAGAGATCAATTAAACTAAAAGCTGGTTCTTTGAAAAGGTAAACAAAATTAATAAAACTTTAGCCAGACTCATCATGAAAACAAGAAAGATTGCCTATATAAATAAAATCAGAACTGAAAGAGGAAATGTTACAAATGATATCAAAGAAAAACAATTATAAGAGAATACTATGAACAGTTATACACCAACTAACTGGACAACCTAGAAGAAATGGAAAATTTCTAGAAATGTAATTTTCCAAGCTAAACCAAGAAGAAATAGAACATCTCAAAAGATCAGTTATTAGCAATAAAGTTAAAGCAGTAAATAAAGCACTCAACAAACAAAAATCTAGGACTAAAGAGCTTCACAGGGGAATTCTACCAAACATTTAAAGAAGAGTTAATACCTGTTCTTCCCCAACTATTCCAAAAAATTGAAAAGAACAAAACACTTCCAAATTCATTCTACAAAGCCAGCATTGCCCTGATACCAAAATCATACAAACACACTACAAAAAAGAAAATTACAGGTCATTAACCCTGGTTAATACAATTTAAATAGATACAAAAACCCTCAACAGAATATTAGCAAACTGAATTCAGTAATACTTTTAAAAGATCATGCATCATGGTCAAGTGGAATTTATTCTAGGAAATCAAGGAGGGTTCAATATCTACAAATCAACATGATACACCACATTAACAAAATGAAGAATAAAATCACATGGTCATCTTAGTAGACTCAGAAAAATCACGTGACAAAATTCAACATCCATTTATGATCAAAACACAACAAAGTAGATATAGAGGAAATACACCTCAGCAAAATAGAGCCATTTATGACAAACCCACAGCTAACATCACAGTCAGTGGTTAAAAGCTGAAATCTTTTCCTCTAAGATCAGAACATGACAAGGAAGCCCACTCTCATTATTGCTTTTTAACATAGTATTGGAAGTCCTAGCTACCACAATCAGAAAAAAATAAATAAAATGCATCAAAACTGGAAAGAAGTAAAACTGTCACTATTTGCAAATGACATGATACTATATGTAGAAAACCCTAAACTCTCCACCAAAAAAACTGTTAGAACCAATAAATTAATTTAGTAAATTAAAGTTGCAGGATACAAAATTAATACATAGAAATCTGTTTCATTCCTATACACTAATAATGAGCTATCAGAAATAGAAATTTTAAAAATCCCATTTATGACTGCATCAAAAAGAATAAAATACCTAGGAATAAATTTAGCCAAGGAGGTGAAAGAGTGGTACTCCAGAAACTATGAACATTAATAACATAAATTCAACATGACAGAAATAAATGGAAAGGTGTCCCATGTTCATGGTTTAAAAGAATTAATAGTGTTAAAATGTCCATATTACCCAAAGCGATCTACAGATTCAATGCAATCCCTCAAAACATCATGGCATTTTTCACAAAACTAGAACAAATAATCCAAAATTTGTATGGAACCACTAAAGACCCCAAATAGCCAAAGCAATCTTAAGAATGAAGAACATAACTAAAAATATTACACTCCCTGGCTTCAGATTATACTACAAAGCTTTGGTAATCAAAGCAATATGGTACTGGCACAAAAACAGACACACAGATCAATGGGACAGAATAGAGAACCCAGAAATAAACCTATGCACATATGGTCAATTTATCCATGATAAAGGAGGCAAGAATATACAGTAGGGAAAAGACAGTCTCTTTGATTAATGGTGTTGAGAAAACTGGACAGTTCCGTACAAGAGAATCAAACTGGATTGCTTTCTCACACCATATACAAAAATAAACTCAACGTGCATTAAAGACTTAAATGTGAAACCATAAAACTCCTGGAAGAAAACATAGGCAGTAAGCTCTTTGAACTAGGTCTTAGCAATAGTTTTTGGACCTGTCTCCTTGGGCAACAAAAGTAAAAGGAAGGAAGGAAACAAAAGTAAAAGTAAATAAATGGGACCCAATCAAAATAAAAGACTTTTACACAGCAAAGGGCATCAAAAAATGAAGAACAACTTATTGAATGGGAGGAGATATTTACAAACAATATTTAAGATAAGGGGTTAATATCCAAAATATATAAAGAACTCATACAGCTTAATATAAAAAATCCAATTAAAACATGAACAGAGGACCTGAATTCTCATTTTTTTCCCAAAGAAAATGTACTGATAATCAACAGGCCTATAAAAAAGACGTTCGACATCATTAATCATCAGGGAAGTGCAAAACAAAACCACAATGAGATGTCACCTCACAACTGTCAGAATGGCTATCACCAAAAAGATAAGGAATAACAAGTGTTGCTGAGGATATGGAGAAAAGGGAACCCTAGTACACTATTGATAGGAGTGTAAATTAGTGCAGCCATTATGGAAAGCAGTATGGAGGTTCCTCAAAAAACTAAAAATAGAACTACCATACAATTCGCAATTCCACCATTGGGTAATTTATCCAAAGAGAAGGAAAACACTAATTCAAAAAGATGTGCACCCCAATGTTCATAGCAGTATTATTTACAATAGCCCTGGAATAAAAATAATCTAAGTGTCCATTGACAGATGAATGGATAAAGAAGATATATACATGTATCTATGTATATAATGGAATATTAATCAGCCATAGAAAATGAAATCTTGCCATTTGCAAAATGTGAATGAATCTAGAGATTATGATGATTAGTGAAGTAAGTGGGACAAAGACTCAATGTTTTCTCTTACATGTGGAATCTAAAAAAATGAAATAAATATATATAACAAAACAGAAATGGACTCACAGATACAGGCTAGGGTTGGAGCCAAGTGTGAGGCAGGGCTTCCCTTCTGGTTCCTGGCCATCATCACCCTCCCAGGGGTGGGGTCAAGTCCCAAGTTGCTGGAGCAGAAGCCCTGGGGTTGAGTCCGAGCTGACTCAGTTCCCTTTAAGTGTGTGCTCTTCCTTGTCCCAGCATGGGCACCCTTGCCCTAGAGGGGAGCAATGCTGAAGCAAGAGGGGCTGCTGTGGGTATTCAGGGGGGATCAGGGCATGGACTGTAATGATCTGGCCACCGTCAGAAATCCTGACTGTCTCTGATGCAGCACCAGTACAATCACCAGGGATGGCTACCCCCTCCCTCTCAGATGCTGCTCTCAGCACCTAACAGCTAAGCCTGTTCTTCGTCATGGCAGCCCTGGCTCCTGTGTGGAGCCGCGAGTGAAGAAGGCAGTGCTGGAATGTTTCCTTGGCCCAGGCTGGGCGGTGCCTGGACAGTGTCTGGAGTCCAGCGAGACACTCTCATGGTTTCAGTCCATCCGCTCTGCCCTGCCTCTTGGGAGCAGCAAGCTGTCATGCTCCTCACAGAGTCCAGGCTTCCCACGGGTCCTCCAGCCAGCCAAAGGGGCTTGTCTTCCTTTGCTGGAAGGCAGAGCCCAGTATGTGGCTTTGACAGCTCACTCCCCAGGGAGGGTCTCCACCTGTGTAATCTCCCTTTTCCCCGAGTCCCCTCTCCAGGGCACAGGTCCTGAACGTTTGTTTCTCTTCCCTTCCTGCTTGATTCTGTGTGGGTCTTTCTTACAACTTTGGTTGTCCAGGAGTCATTCTGCTGGTCTCCAGCTAGTTTTCAGTAAGAATTGTTCCACATATAGGTGTATTTTTCATGTGTTTGTAGGGGGAGATGAGTTCTGGGTCCTCCTACTCTGCCATCTTGATTTGAGTCCTCATGGACTTAATTTTTAGTCCAGCTTTAGGTTTATATAAAATTTGAGTACTAAGCTCAAAGAGTTCCACATACTCCCTCGTCCTTTCCCAATTTCTCATATGATTAATATTTTGCATTATTTGTAGTACATCTGTTAAAATTGGGAAGCCAATATTGATATATTATTATTAACAAAAGTTTATAGTTAATATTAGAGGTCACTCTTTGTGTTATATATTCCATCAGTTTTGACAAATGTATAGTGACATATATCCATGGTATCATACAGAATAGTTTCACTATTGAATATATATCACTGTTTCTGGTCTAAAAAGTGAGCAGAAGGAACATGAATCATTTCCAGGCTAAAGCAGTTATGAGCAGATAGGCATCTTCATTTGTTTCTCTGCCGTGATCCATCAGGAGAACTTGTGTTCCATTAGACACAGCTACAAGGTAATAGTGGGCTGCCTTCCCCATATTTGAATTTGAGTATAAATTATATTTTGCTGTACGAGACATTGAGAGCTCAGGGTGTGTCTGTTGGGTTGTGGCAGCTAGGTATCATGTAGTAGAATTAAAGGGAGTGTATACAAAGGAGCTGCCATTTGGAAAATTTCAAAAACCTAGAAAGTAAGATACTAAAACAAGGTGTGTTTGACACGTGTCAATTCTTTAAAAAAATTTTTTTTTTATTTTCATGGTTTATTGGAGTACAGTCAGTAAAAATGTGTCAATTTCTGGTGTACAGTGTAGTGTCCCAGTCATGTATATATATACACAAATATTTTTTTCATTAAAGATTATTGTGCTGTATAGAAGAAATTTGTTTTTTAATCTATTTTTATATATAGTGGTTGTCACTTGCAAATGTCAGACTCCCAAATTTATCCCTTCCCACCCCCTTTCCCCTGGTAACCATAAGATTGTCTGCAAGTCCATTTTGGTTTTGTAGATTAGTTCATTAGTGCCCTTTTTTTTTTAAGTTCCACATATGCATGATATCATTCAGTATTTTTCTTTCTCTTTCTGGCTTCACTCAGAATGATGATGTCCAGGTCCATTTATGGTGTTGCAAATGGCATTATTTTTCTCTTTTTTATTGCTGAGTAGTATTCCATTGTATAAATATACCACAACTTCTTTATCTAGTCATCTGTCAATGGACATTTAGGTTGCTTCCATGTCTTGGCTGCTGTATACGGTGCTGCTGTGAACATTGGTCAACCCTTTGAGATTCGAGGGCAGATAAATCAAGGCAGAGGGAAAATTGAGATAAGGTCTCGAGGCTGGTGATTAGGGGAGGATTAAGTTCTGCATGTTGTTAGACTGTCCCAGGTTGGATGTTACAGAAGTGGACACCAGGATGGAGTTTGGCATGCAGGATACTTATTAGGGATCAACACTTGCAGGAGGGAGGGAGAGACAGGAAACCTGCAGATATCAGTGCAACAAAGGCTCATTCAACCCCACAGCCAACTGTGACACACCTATGGCCCATGACTTTCCCCACGTTGGGCCAGAATGGTGGGGTCTCTCAATCCCCTCCACAATCAGTGGTGGGCTGTGGGCAGACCAGAAGCACATGACCTGAGATGGGGCATCACTGCAGTGTAGGCAGCCCTGAGGAGCTGATGGCTGGAGGCTTTCCCCTGGCACCCAGGGCGAAACTGTCCTCCCTTGAAGTCACGGCTTTTCATCTCTACCACACATGTTGAATTCAAGTTTGAGGAGTCTCTATTTTTCTTTTTGTTGTTGTTGTTTTCTTATTTACCATTTATCCAACAATTGTAAGAACAACCCCACAGTAGCAGATTATTCCCAATTTGACTTAGAGGTTTAAAGAGGACACTCATTCCCCAGGGAGGGTCTCCACCTGTGTAAGGAGCCAGCTGCGGGAGCCAGCATCACAGACATGCCCTCGGATGGGACAACTACCGGGAAGGATGAACTCAGGCTTACAAAGCCTCAACCACCCAGTCAACCATGTTTCTCACTGGGGATTCTTGCCCAGGTTAAGATTTAAATTACCTGTTCTGCTTGCTTTTACTTCTTTCTTAACAATAAAATTAAGGGTGTCCTTTGCCTCAGCAATTCCATTCCTAGGACTATATCCTAAGCTTTCAATTTAAAAAAATAGATAGACAGGCAGGCAGACACACACATATCACATGCACAAATTTTTAGGCTGCTATATTTTATTATTTTTTAATTGGAGTATAATTGAATTACAGTGTGTTAATTTCTGGTGTACAGTATAGTGATTCAGTTATATGCATTTTATAATCATTTTTTTTTCATAATCATTTTTATAATCATTTTTACCATAGGCTTTTACAAGGTGTTGAATATAGTTCCCTGTGCCAAACCACTAGCCAGGCTCACCAAGAAGAAAAGAGAGAGGACTCAAATAACCAAAATAAGAAATTAAAAAGGATAAATTAAAATCAATACCACAGAAATACAAAAACACAGTGTAAGAGACTACTAGGAACAAGTATATGGCAGCAAATTGGGAAACCTAGAAGAAACAGACAAGTTTCTGGAAATACATTTATATATATATATATATACAGACATACACACATGCATGTACATTTATTGGCCCATAACACATTGTGGCAAATGAAATGGACATAGTCCATAATCTAATTGTCAGAAAATGAGATTCACTAAGTTACATTGTATCTATGATATGGGAAAAAAAAAAAACACTCAACTGTTAAATACATGTCATAGGACATTTTTGACTGAGAAAAGCTTCATAAATGTTACTGCCAAAGGAAGAACAAAGGATAGGTATAATATTTGTTTCTTATCATTTAAAAAAATTTCTAATATGTAGCAGGTGAATATATATGCATTACAAAGACTAGATATTCATGTATCAAAATAATTCAGATACTTCCCTTTAGATCACAGATTTCTTGGTCATTTATATGACATTTTATTTTTCTATTTCTAAAAGGAAGTAGGAAATTGAATGTCATATCCTTAAATATGACTTGAATCTTATTTCCACTCTGAATCAGCCTTTTGAAACTGACCCGTGACCTAAAATTGTCAAGTGTCAGCAAATTTTTCATACTGAAATAACAGTAAGTAAAGGTATTGAAGTGAATAATTGAAGTTCTAGAATTGCAAGATTTTAAGCTAGAAGTAAATCACCACTTAATGTAAATACTGTTAAAGTAGTGAAATAATTAGATTCTCTATAGGGAAAGAGAAAAATTGAAGTAGAGGATCTGGACTAAATAACCTGCATTGCTCTACTACCCCACAATATTATTTTATACTATGCTGAATACTTTATTCATCCTTTGTAAATGTGGTTTAGAAATATTTGCTATATTAAGACTGAAAATAATTGAAACATAACAGAAAGTAGCATGTATTTCCTCTAAGTTCTTTTGAATTAAATAACTCCATTTTTATTAATTCTTTAGCTCTGAGCTTTCTGTCACCCTTCTGTTCTTGACAGACTTTCTTTAAGGAATGGGGGCAACCAAACATCGGTCATAGAATTCTTCTTGATAGGATTCCAGCTCAGTGCAGAGAAGGAAGTGTTTTTCTTCTGGATGTTTGTTATGCCTTAACCTGCTGGGGAATGGCATGATCTTTGGACTCATCTGTCTGCATCTCAGACTGCACACCCCAATGTACTTCCTCCTCTCACACCTGTTCATCACTGGCATGCCCTGTGCTTCCAACAGTGTCCCCAAGATGCTTACAAACTTGGTGACCCTGAATAGAACACTTTCCTTTGTTTCATGCATAATATAGATGTTTTTTATTTGACTTTTGCTCACACAGAGCCACCTGATTTTGGTGGTGATATATTTTGATAAGATCTGTGGTGATCTGTCATCCCATACATTACACTGTCATCATGAGCTAGGGAGTGTTCATGCTCCTGACCATCACTTCCCAGACAAGTAGAGCTATTCTGGCTCAGACACATGCAATTCTCCTTTTAAGGTGGTCCTTCTGTGAATCGTAGGAATTGGATCATGTCTTCTGTGAAATCCTAGCTATCTTCAGGCTGGCCTGTGCTGACACTTGGATCAATGAAACTGTCATCTTTGCTGTCTATGTATTTTTCTTAGGTCCTTTTTCTTGGTGCTGGTCTCCTATGCTAGCATCCTCTGGACCATCTTGAAGATCCAGTCAGGAGAGGGCTTAAGAAAATCCTTCTTTCACCTGCTCCTCCTACCACCGTGTGGTTGGGATTTTCTTTGGCACTGCTGTGATGGTCTATGTGGTCCCAGTACCCTCGTCAAAGAAAGAAATAAGAAAATGCTGTTACTGCTTCACAGTCACTTCAGTCCAGTGCTGAACCCCCTCCATGTACAGCCTCAGGGATGCTGAGGTGAAGGGTGCCTCCTGGAGGGCACTGCAGAAAAGGTCCATGTGAAGGGTAGATAGAACTTTGGGCTAAGTAGACCCTTTTTCCTTTGAGATATGGTTGGAGGGTGACTAAAGGTCAGAAAAATTACCTAACAGCAATGTTTGGTAAGAGAAGTTGAATTGTCCAAGATACTACATGAAAATAGGGAAAATTTTGATGCATAGGGTCATCTCTGGCATTAAGCATTTTTGTTCAGAGATGAGACATCCAGATTATCAATATGCGTAATGCTATAAAAATCTAAAGAGTACATTTTTTCAAGAAATAGATTAATATCTTATTTTTAATTCTTTTTGTTGTTTAATTATTGAAACAAATGCCACTACACTAAGTAACCAATTCAATCATAAGCATTCACATCACCTGATAACAAGCAATATTTTTCAGGGAAATGAACCCCCAGAGAGAAAGTTTCTGGCTAAAGAGTAGCTCAATAGAGAGGGGAAGGGTATAGCTCAGTGGTAGAGCACTGTGCTTAGCATGCACAAGGTCTTGAGTTCAATCCCCAGTGCCTCCACTGAGAAATAAATAAATAAGCCTAATTATTTCCCCTCACCTTCCCCCAAATTAAATAAATAAATAAATAAATAAATTAGAGTTTTTAAAAACAACAGCTCAATACATACAATCATTGAAGAACTAAGTATCTCTACAATACCAATTATGAGTCAAATGAAGAACAGATTGAGACTCACTGTTGGACAGATAATAAGTTTCAAGTGCTCTGACAAGAGCTGAAAAATATTTAGTATTGCACAAAAAAACCCCACTGTCTCACAACTTGTTATAGAAATCTTTCCATTCTTCCTTTACTTCTGCTTTCATTTTTACCTCCCACCTACATACCCTCTCCTAGTCTCCCATTTATGTTTTGCAATTTGTATAATTAAAGACAGATTTATGTTCTATTTACCTCACTTCCACAAAAATTTCAGAAACAAAGAGGAATATTACATAATAAAAGATTTAATTCACCAAGAAGACATAGCAAACTTAAATGTGTATCAACAAACAACAGAGCTTCAAAAGATGTGATGCAGAAACTAGTAGAAGTGAAAGGAGATGCAGACAAATCCACACATGGTGAGAGACTAGCACCCCAATTTCAACAAGTGATAGAACAACTAAAGAGAAAATCAGCAAGAATATGGATGAACTCAATGGTGCCATCATCAAAGAATCTAACCATCATTTATAGACCATTCCACCCAACAACAGCAAAATGAAGAGCTGCCAGGATGGACAGATCTATTCTAGACCATCAAACAAACAAACAAACAAAAACTCAACAAATTAAAAGAAATAAAAGTCAAATGGTGCAAGTCTTCAAAAACAATGGAATCAAACTAGAAATTAATATAAGAAAGATAGAAAAATCTCTACTACTTGGAAATACAAAAATACACATTTAAATAATCTAGAAGTCAAAGGGGAAATCTCAGAGGAAATAAAGAAAATACATTGAACTGAATGAAAATGTGCTGAGATGGAAACATATAGAAAAATACGTACATTAGCAAAGAGGCAAAGTCTTAAATGAATAACAGATGTCCTTACCTCAAGAACCTAGAAAAAGAGAAGCAAAATAAATTCAAGCAGAGGGTGGAGATTAATGAAGATAAGAACAGAAAACACTAAAATTTAAAACAAAAATATAGTTAAGTTAATGAAACAAAAAGCAGGTTCTTTTAAAGGATCAACAAAATTTAGAAACCTGTAGCAGAACTTAAAAGAAAAAGACACAACCTAAAAATATCAGAATGAAACAGGACATCACTGTAGACATCAAAGGATAATAAAGGAAATTATAAACAAATCACACATGTAAATTTGATCACTTATACAAAGTAGTATACTTCCTTGAAAAACACAAGCTATCACAACTCAGATGATATGAACAGATAATTTGCATAACCCTATAATATGAATTAAGAAAATTTATTTCATAATTTTAAAATTACCAAAAATCAAACTCAGGAAAACGAAGACTTATGTTTACACAAACACATACATCATCCTCCCCCCAAAAACCCTGTACATTTGTGTTTATAACAACTTCTTTTTGTAATAGCTCAAAACTGAAACAATCCAGATGTCCATCTGTCCATCAATAGGTGAATAGTTAGACAAACTGGGACACATCCATACCGTAGAATACTGCTCAGCAATACCAAGGAGCAGACCAGTAATACATTCATCAACCTGGATGAAACTCTAGAGAATTATGGTGAGTGAAAAAAAGACCAGTCACATAATATGCTGTATGATGCCATTTAAGTAACAATTTTGAAATATCAATATTATATAAATGGAGAACAGATTTGTAGTTAAGGACAGAGTAGGGGTGAGAAGGAAGTAGATGTGGGTAGAAAAGGCAACATGAGAGCTTCTTGTGCTGATGAAAATGTTACGCACCTTGACAATATCCTGATTTTGATATTGCATCATAGTTTTGAGAGATGTTCCCAACGGAGAAAACTGGGTAAAGAGTAAACAGCATTATGACAATACTACAATAATCATCTTTGTATTATTTCTTACAATTGCATGTGAACTTAAAATTGTATCAAGATAAAAGCTTAGTTAAAATGAAATAAAAATTTTAAAGTTGAAGCAAGTATTATAAACAATTCTTATACAAAAATTACATAACAATGCAAAGAACCTTAAATATCAAAACATTTTAAGAAAGAAGAACAAAATTGGAATCCTTATTCTTCTGATTACAAGGCTTAATTTATAATATTCAAGATAGTAGACACTGTTGTATTAGTTTAAGGGTAAATAAATAGAATAGAGAACACAGTAATAGATCTGCACATATTTAGTCTGTAAATTTTTGACAAAAGTGCCAGTACAATTCAGTGGGTAAATGATTCACTGTTGCAATTGGATATCTTTATAGGAAAAAAATGAAACTCAACCCCTGTCTCACACCATACACAAAGTTAATTTGAGGTATATCTTAGACCTAAACGTGAAAGCAAATACTTACTCTTCTAGGGGAAAGCTTGTGTTATGTTTCATAACCTTTGGGTAGCTAAAAGTTTTCTTAAATAGGAAGCCAAAAGTACTAATCATAAATGAAAAAATTTATAAGCCGGACTCCATTAAAATTAAGAATTTCTTTCCATCAGATGAATCAGTAAGAAACTGAAGAGGCAAACCACAATCTGGGGAAAAGATATACTCAGTATCTATACTGAACAAATCACTTACAGACTCTATAAAGACTGCCTACAAATCAACAAGAGGGGGAAAAACAGTTAAAAATTGAGCAAAAGATCTGAGTAGGCATTTCATACAAAAGGAAATCCAAAAGACCTGTGAACATATGATAATGTGTTCAATACAATTACTCACCGATAAAATATAAATAAAATCACAAGGAAATGCCACAATGACTTAAGTTACAAAATTAATATCAAGTGCTGATGGGAATGTAAAATGATAAAACCACACTGGAAAACTGTTTGGCAGCAATATCTAGTAAAAATAAATGAATGTCTGTCCTATGATTCAGTAATTCTGTTCCTGGGTATATACCCAGTTAAAACATGTATAAGGATACTCATAGAAGCTTTGCTCACAATAGCCAAAAGCTAGAAATAACCCAAATGTCCATGAACAATAGGATGTATAAACAAACTGTGGAAGGTTCATACTGAATATCATACAACATAAAACAAGAATGAACTACTGATACACACAACAACATAGACGAATCTCAAAAACATTACACTGGGCCAAAGAAACCAGGCACAAAAGCACCCCTACTGTGTAATTTATTTATGTCAGGTTCAATATCAGGCAAAACTAATCTGTGTGACAGAAGTCAGAATAGCGGTTACCTCAGAGTAGAAAAGTGATTTCAAGCAGTGTGGGGGTCAGGAATTTTCTGTTGTGATGGAGATACTCTATACTTTGGTCTGGATGGTGCATACACAGTGTATTAATATATAAAAATTCATTGAACTGTATGCTTATTATTTATAGCTCTAGCACTTAGGCCATTTAACCAGCAGACCACGCGATAAATATGTCTCTGGTAAGCCACAATAGGTGAATCATGGGACAGGCCGCACGGATTTAGCATCAAGGCTTTTCCATCTACAGCAGAAGGCAGTACATCTTTCAAAACACCATTCCTCACATGCCTCTGAGACTTGGTAGAGGCTAATCAAAGAGTATCAAGTAACTGTCAATCCAAAGTTGCTTGTCTTGAATTGAAGATGCTATCAGACCCACCAAATGAAAAATGACTGAGTGATCACAGCATCCATGCATCATATCATGGATGTGATGTAACTTAGGACAAGAGCAGGTGCAGAAGACAAAAGCAAGCTGGATGAACAGTTGACTCAGATCCCCATAGACCCGTATCACTGATGCCTCCCTCTAATTTATATATGTATGTATGTCTGTGTATATATATCTGTGTCTCTGTATATCTATATCTATGTATATAAAATTTCCAATTTCCTACAGCCAGTTGACAGTTTGGGAAAAAAGAGAGGCCTAATACAAGGAAGACTTGGTACAACATAGCTGCCACTCAGGTGGGAAGTCCTAAAGGTATCTGATGAGGGTAAATTTCTCACTGCCCATGGCTAGCCATTCACCTGGTTATCTACTTTGTGGAGAGAGAAGTTGCCTAAAATAAGAATATTCATGAACTCCTGGAAATTTTCAAATGGGTTGACTGGTTGGTCATGGGCCTGGAAGGAGCACAGCTGGAGTACTGGGTGAATGGCAGTGTGGGGAAGAGACATGGAACGAAGCACAAGGTATGTGAATCTGCATGCCCCACGTTCATGCCAACGAGAGACATCACTGCAGAAGAGGCATTAACCAATCAGGTACAGGATGACTCAGTCAGTAGATGACAGCCAGCTTCTGCTTTCAGCCACCCCAGTGATTGCACAGTGAGCACACCAGGCAGTAGGCATGGCAACAGAGATGGGGGCTTTGCATGAATCCAGTAGCACAGGCTGCCCCTCACCAAGGCTGCTCAACTGTGCCGAGCATCTGAGGGACCAGTGCCAGGCCCTCAGTGTGGAACCTTCCTCTTGAGGGAACCGGTAAGTCAGTCGGTGGCATGCTGGTTCCTTCTGCCCTATATAGGGCAGTGATTCATTGTGATCGCAGGCGATATACATCACAAGTGTGAGTTTCCCTTTTTTAATCTTGATCAGTACCTCTATTGAAGGGCTATTAGTGTATCTGAGTTCTAATATAATTTCCCACATAATATCAGCTCAGTCCAGCAGAACCATTTCACAGCAAAGGAAGTGACAAGGGGTAAATGACCAAAGGATTTACTAGTTCCAACACATACCATATTGCTCAGAAATTGTAGACCTGATAGAAGCTGTATGCTGACACACAGACTTAGGCACTGGATTGTTGATAACACCCTGTAGAACTGGAATGCTGCCCCTCAGTGTTTACTGTGATAGTGTACATGCCTACTCTGATAGGGAAAGTATGTATATCCATCCCGACCGTAAGGATGAAGAGGACAGGAGGTGGCCACGTGCTTTTACAGAGCTCTGTCTTTCCCATGAGAGCAAGACCAGAAATTACCAAAAAGTGAAATTTTCCTAAAGTAAGCTTTTCTCAGCCCTTGTGCCTTATTCGTTCATCTTCCAGACAGGCCAACAAGCTGTAGGGCATGTCCAACATGGACCCGTAACATGGATACCCATACATTTCCAGATCTCTGCCCAAGGATGTAGGTTCTGAGTGGCTATCTAAAAAGATCTAATGGTTAAGACCTTTGAATACAAGTTTGTTCTTCTGCAAGCTTCAGGGAAACTCCACTATGTACACTAAAAGAAATATGGCTTCGGGAATTAATGTCAAGTTTCACTGTCAAGCAATAACCATACTTGGATCTCTGTATCTCTTAAGTGCCTCCTGAATGTTTGGGAGCTGGAACAACATAAAAATTCACATAACTGTACCAAATTCATGTATTTGGGTATCTGTAATGTTCATGGGGTACCCAGGGTATGACTTAATACGTGTGTATCCTTTTGGTTAGGAAGTTACTACCTGTTCTTATCGTGACATCCACAGATCTTGCTGTTCCTCTGGTTTCCTCAGGGACAGAAATACAGACAGCCGACCCTCGTCAGTCTTGGAAGCGTAAGAGCGCTTGGCTTCTTCGTGTCTCTAGAGGGAGCCTGCTGGCGTAGGTAAGACCTATCGTCTCATGCCCTGTACAAAGCACTCATGACAATTGGGAGGGTGCTCTGTGGAGATAATAAAGGAATAAAGCCTTCTCTTCTCATAGGCAGTATGAAGACAAGATCCTTCCTCAAAGGTCTCAGATGAGCAGCAAGTCTTCCAGTACCGTCGGTATATCTAGCCACACCAGGTATGTTTGCCTCTTCTCCATGAATATTTGTACAACAATCATCTCTAGACACACAAGCTTCTTAATTGTCTTTGTGAATTCTAATCAAATGTATTTTAACATCATTTTCATTGCCTGTTAGCTTTTGCTGTCACTCTTCAATATAATGCAAAAGTACATTTTTACTGATGCTCAAGTTTTGCTCATTGATAGTTTAAATAATAGGCTGAGTAAAATATGCTTTTAATGTATTTGTGTATTAGTATAATCAGTATGTGAATGGTTATTCTTGACTGGTGCCTATTTTTAAGGTAAGGAAACAAGTGTGTGTGACTTTCTGGTAAACATTTAACATTAAACAAAAAATGGCTAGTACAACTTTAAAAAATCTAGGCTTAAAATATCATGTGTAAAGGGAAATCAAATGTCAAAATATATAAGGTAGAATATTCAGAGTTACAGGAGAAGCATACAGATATTCATTTATGTGCAGTATTGTGAGGTCAGAGTCTGAGCAGTGAGTATGAACTCAGAGTTCCTATCATTGATATCTCCACTCTCAGAACACTGGTAGGTCCATAATAGGAAATTAATAAATACCAAATTATTTTATTTTCAACTTTCTGGACATGACATTTATCACTGGACAAATAATAGGGGAGAAATAATACAAATGGAATGATTTTTAAATGGGTTTATAATTTTATAGTCATTTAAATTGAGAATTGTTTGTCATTTGTACTCTAAGACAAGATGATCTTATATGAAAGATGGAAATAAAATTTAAGCAAGAACAGCAATATCATGTTTATACTTATATTTAAATTGGGAACTCACAGAGTAAGATGATTTAGTTCAGTCTCTCAAAGAATTTAAAGACCTCTTTTGCAGCATCTTCCTAATCACCTGCAGAAACAGTGTCTACAACTAGGTATTTCTAGAGTGTTTATCAATATAAAGTCAAAATCTAACAGTTATTGTTTCTCTTTTTATGTTTAGATAACACAGTACAAATCCATTCAGTCATTCATATAAATTTTCATCTGAATATTGTGAAAAATTATATACGAAGAAATAGATTTTAGGCTGGATGTAAGTCTGCACTTGAACAAGAAGAGATTTTGTGCAATATTAGTTGTGGAGGTGGCAATAGATGTTGGAGTGGAAAGTGTGTTTCGACAGGCAGGTGAGAGGTTCATGTCTAATGGTGTATTTGAGCAATGGCGTGTCTCCCCTTAGTATACCCTGTCCTTAACTGAACGCTTTCAACTTGAGAATAGATGTATTGCAGCTTAAGGAATTGGGCATGTATGTCAGTTAAGGGTCATAGTTTTTGAAAAAACAGAAATAACTCTAATATAAGCAAAGAAAAGCAGAATTTATTTGAACAATATGAGTTAGCTCACTGAATGAACCAAAAACTATGTATTTGATTAATATGTGACAACATAATTATTTTGAAAATTTAGCGTTTGTTTAAAACATTAACAAGAAAGGAAACATATATGTGTGTGTGTGTGTGTGTGTGTGTGTGTGTATTTCTGTGTATGTATATATGTATTTCAGGGTTATCAAATAAAGTCTTTAAACATTCATTAAAAAACACAAAAATTCACTGAAAGTGTTTCTGAACACTTTTTTATACTACAGAAAGGTATATCACAAGTTAACCCAAATCTATTTTCAAAGACTTCTCTTAAACCATGGACATTAACTCCTTTTCCTCTGTCATAGGGATATGGGAGACAATATGACCTCTGTCACAGAGTTCACCCTCCTGGAATTTCCCCTTGACACAACCATTCAGGTGTTTCTCTTTGTACTCTTCTCCCTGTTCTTTGCCTTCACCCTGCTGGGCGATGGGGTCATCCTGGGGCTCATCTCCCTGGACTCCAGGCTGCACACCCCCATGTACTTCTTCCTCTCACACCTGGCCATCGTGGACATAGCCTATGCCTGCAACACAGTGCCCCGGATGCTGCTAAACCTCCTGAGTCCAGCCAAGCCCATCTCCTTTGCCGGCTGCATGACACAGACCTTTCTCTTTTTGACATTTGCTGTCACAGAATGTCTTCTCCTCGTGGTGATGTCCTATGATCGGTATGTGGCCATCTGCCACCCCCTCCGATATTCTGCCATCATGAGCTGGAGGGTCTGCATCACACTGGTGGTGATTTGCTGGACCATTGGGGTCCTTCTGTCTTCGATTCATCTGATATTACTTCTACCCTTACCCTTCTGTATGTCCCAGAAAATCAATCACTTTTTCTGTGAAATCATGGCCGTTCTCAAACTTGCTTGTGCAGATACACACATCAATGGTTTTGGCCGGGGCAATTTCTGTGCTAGTGGGACCCTTCTCCTCAATTGTAATCTCATATGTGTGCATCCTCTGTGCCATCCTTAGGATCCAGTCTGGGGAAAATCAAAGAAAAGCCTTCTCCACCTGCTCATCTCACCTCTGTGTGGTTGGACTCTTCTATGGCACAGCCATTGTCATGTATGTTGGGCCCAGATATGGGCACCCCAAGGAACACAAGAAATACCTTCTTCTCTTTCACAGCCTTTTCAATCCCATGCTCAATCCGCTTATCTATACTCTTAGGAACTCAGAGGTAAAGAATGCCTTGAAGAGAGTGCTGGGAATAGAGGGAGCTTTATGCAAAGATGGCATCGGGGTTGACAGTGACCTGGGGGGATATTATCTCAAGAGGTTCCAAGCCCAACTCAGTGTAAGAATTACCTGAGATTCTTATTAAAAATATCTGTCTCCTAACCTACCATTTGATCACTAATTCGGTAGGTGTGGGATCTATTTTAAAAATCTGTGCCTTTAAATATTATCAGTAGCAAATGTGATGCAGCTGATCCATGGACCAGGATTTGGAAGCCACAAATCTAGAACAGTGCCCTTTGTAATTTCTTCATTTAAGCTATGGTGCAGCCCCATATCTGCCAGAATGTTTTCCTGAAATCACTAGCTCCTGAAGAGAACTTTAAAAATAAATTCTGTGCTCAAATTAGCTTGAGAATTAGTGCATATTAAATGTCTCACTTTAGGGAACTCACAGTTCATATTAGCATAGTAAAAACTGTAAGAATTCCTGTGGTAAAGAATAATTCTATTCCAATTTTTAGCCAGTGTTTTTCAAACTTACCTGGTCACATGAATTTTCTTTCTTAATGCTTATTGCAGTTTGCTGGTACTAGAGATCTTGATGTGGATTGATTTGTTGTGAATACTGCCCATAACCACCCTCTACAGCAAAATGATTTTTTTCCTGTAAGGTGAGCCTCTAAAGAGGATATAGGTTTAAACACAGTATCCTAGATCAGTCTTTGGGATCACTATCTCTACTCTTTGATGCTGGATCATCTGGAGATAGTAAATCCAGCCGTCTGCTTCATCTTGGGTATGTATTCCTGGATACATCTCAGAGGATGACCTTGTTCAATTTCACACTCTCTTCTAAATCTGAGATTAAAAAACTTTATTCTGTATCCATTTCCCTATTTACACAGTACATGAAATCAGTCTGTGTTTTGTATCTCAAGGCTTTAGAGATAAAACCAAGTTTCTCACAGAAATCTGGAAGAATTTGCAAAGCTGATTACCTACACAGTGTACAAGCTTTAGAAAAGTTTAATTCCTTGTTTAGAAAATAGAGACATGGGAGAAGTTTTGTAAGAAAATGTTCACAGGAACAGGCGCATAATGAACATGATAAATAAAAAGGAAATGAATATAAGACAGAATGCCCAAGGGGATAGTTGATCCTTCGGAGATTAAGAACAAAACGAAACAGGGAAAGTATATGATTTGTTATTCATTGGTTATTCTTACAATGAACAAATCTCAAATGATAGCCTTACAAACTGGAATTTCCTGATACTCTGTATAGAATGCCATGTACATTACTACAATCTCAACAGACAGAGTTAAGTGAAGTGTTTATGCAGTTACAAAAATTTTCTCCTAATCAAAGAAAAAAATTCTAAGGTTTTTTGTGGCTAAATACATAAATAAAACTTAGAGAAATTTTTTAACTTTGTTTCTCTACTGCTGGAAGAAAATAACAGTGTTTTAAGGGGCATAAAATAAATTATATCTTCTACAAATTGTATTTTTTAATTATTACTTTGGGGTATAGTCAGATCTCAAGTACTTAAAAAGTAACAAAGCTTGGAGATGAGTAAAGGTTTTTAAGCATGGTTATAGGAATATTTTGGTTGTAAATTAAACCCTAGAATAAATTGAAGAAGGAAGTTCTATCAAGTTTTAGTGGAGTTAAGCCCTGCGGACCAATGAAGTACTTGAAGAATTAAAAGAAACTATTTAATTGCATCAAAGTGTTTTCATATTGTTGAACAAATATCATCATTTTAATAAAGGGATCAGTGTTCTTGTTTATGAAGCTAATGTTTAGTCCTTAACAAAGTTTACAGTTAATTGAGTCAGAAAATAGTGTTCTAACCTCTCTTAGTTCACCATTTCTATAGGAATTCTGATGATCAGTTTATGAAATTATAATTTGAGCATCAATGTTTATCCAGTGTGGGGCTTCTTGATTGAGAGTTTATGGTCACTAAAGACCCCTTGGACAACCCTCAGTGGCTTAATGGATCCTGGAAAATGTGAGCAAATTTCTCTGTGCATTTGTGGTGTGTGCAGACTGGAGAGGAGAATGACAAGGAGATTTTTAGCATTGATTTCTAAAGAGATTTATGGCCTCATAAAACATTAAGAATCACTGATGTATTAATGAAAGTTGTTCCTTTTTTTTAAAGATGGACATTGCAAACCTAATCCCATCAAGTGTTAAACTTCAAAAAAGAAAAAAGGAAAGTCAGAAATGCCAGAAAACCAGTTTCTCTTGAGGAGAACCTTAGAGGCTCAAGTGCTTGTCATCAGCTTGATACGTCAGGACACTGGTGTTCTGTCAGTTAACCTGGAATTGACCAGAACTGAGAGAACTGAATGCTTACAATGTTCACAGTCATGGTTAACCTGGATGCCAGTCTGAACCTTTATAATGGAGGATATTTCTTCCCAGGGAAAGGGTACCTGTACTCATCATCCAAGATTCCCCAGTTTTTCCTTCAAAAATCTGAGAAATGAATAAAAAGTAACATGGCTCAATGAACCTAGGATCAGAGGAAATACAGTTGAAGAATATTCAAGAGTATTTACTAAAATTAGAAAAAATTCCCCCAAATAGACCACAATTCTCATAATCAGAACCCAGGTGTTTACTTAGTGGATTTTCTGTGTCTTGGGCTGTGGTCAGTACCCTCTAACAAATTCTGCCTTTTTATTTTCCTGATTACCAGGATCCCAAGTGAAACATTGAACTTTTGACCCTTTAATACATAATTACTCCAGAAATATAATTAGTAATATTTTAAAATTGTCATTTTCCATAAATTACATGCCTGTCATGACATTCTGAAGATACATTCATCCTTGATTTGGATTTTTATTTCATCAGTTAAATGCCAACATTTTGCAAACCAGTTGCCAAGGTAATTTAGTTTGAGAGGCATTTATTTTATTTTTTTAACATTTTTATTGATTTATAATCATTTTACAATGTTGTGTCAAATTCCAGCATAGAGCGCAATTTTTCAGTTATACATGAACATATATATATTCATTGCCACATTTTTTTCTCTGTGAGCTACCATAAGATCTTGTGTATATTTCCCTGTGCTATACAGTATAATCTTGTTTATCTGTTCTACAATTTTGAAATCCTGTCTATACCTTCCCACCCGCTGCCCCCTTGGCAACCACAAGTTTGTGTTCTATGTCTATGAGTCTGTTTCTGTTTTGTATTTATGCTTCGTTTTTGTTTTTGTTTTTGTTTAGATTCCACATATGAGCAGTCTCATATGGTATTTTTCTTTCTCTTTCTGGCTTACTTCACTTAGAATGACATTCTCCAGGAGCATCCATGTTGCTGCAAATGGCATTATGCTGTTGATTTTTATGGCTGAGTAGTATTCCATTGTATAAATATACCACCTCTTCTTTATTCAGTCATCCACTGATAGACATTTAGGCTGTTTCCATGTTTTGGCTATTGTAAATAGTGCTGCTATGAACATGGGGGTGCAGGTGTCATCCTGAAGTAGGGTTCCTTCTGGATCTATGCCCAGGAGCGGGATTCCCGGGTCATACGTTAAGTCTATTCCTAGTCTTTTGAGGAATCTCCATACTGTTTTCCACAGTGGCTACACCAAACAGCATTCCCACCAGCAGTGTAGGAGGGTTCCCCTTTCTCCATAGCCTCTCCAGCATTTGTCATTTGTAGATTTTTGAATGATGGCCATTCTGACTTGTGTGAGGTGATACCTCATTGTAGTTTTGATTTGCATTTCTCTGATAATTAGTGATATTGAGCATTTTTTCATGTGCCTACTGATCATTTGTATGTCTTCCTTGGAGAATTGCTTGTTTAGGTCTTTTGCCCACTTTTGGATTGGGTTGTTTGGTTGTTTCTTATTGAGTCGTATGAGCTGCTTATATATTCTGGAGATCAAGCCTTTGTCGGTTTCATTTGCAAAAATTTTCTCCCATTCCATAGGTTATCTTTTTGTTTTATTTCTGGTTTCCTTTGCTGTGCAGAAGCTGTAAATTATAAATGTGTTGATTTTTACTTACTCTACTTTGAAATGGAAATTATGTCCAAATCCTAGTGGACCTTTCTATAACCATAATGGTTATAAATACAGATTGAAATAAGATGAGTGATTACAGAAAATGCCCAATACTGACAAAAAAAAAGAAAACCTCCCCATACAGGCAGATAATATAAATACTTCAGGACGTATTTATTGCAATCAAGAGCTGACTGTATTATGTATCTTATTTTCCTTTGTATATATTTGTTTTGTATGTGTTTATGTTTTACTCTGACCACTGTTAGAAGTTGTCCACAAGTTAAAAGCTGTATTACTTGATATGAAATTTTTAAAAATGTAAATTTGAGATGATGCATTTCCCTATGGTTAAGTTCGTTTGGTATCACAAACATTTATATTTAGTTTATTATCATAGTTCAAATTTTTTAACTTTTTATAACTGATGGTCAAATAGTGGTAAACATATAAAGTAATATCCTAAACTGTTACTTTCACAGTATTTCAGTTTTTATTTTGTGTGTTAGTTTCCTGATTTCCACATTTTCTGCAGGTCTCCTGGAACGTGAAAAAAAAAAAGAAAGAAAGAAAGTTCCCAATATTTACAGATTGCCTAACATGCACCAGGCATTTCAAACAATTAGGAGCCAGCTTTGATATCCCCAAACGTGTTTCTTCTCACAGTGATATGTTTCAGGTGGATGTGTCCTCAAAACTTGGTAACTGTGCCTACTTTCCCCTAGGTTATGTCACAGCCCCAGCAAGTCAGAAATCACATCATAATGACCTAATTAGTTTTTTAAATTGCATGATCAATTGCTTTGAAATTTCCAAAATATGCTCAGTATAAGAACACAGCAAGATTCAAATAAATATGACAACATCTGAGATAGCAGATCTTCTCCCAATCCCAGAAGAGGCAGGAAGCTTCTAGGGGAAGATGTCTTGAAGAAGGTCCTTTCCTCCCCTCCCCTGAGAGAGTGGGCTCATAACAGAGATTAGAGAGTGCTTCCAGTGTTGGTGATTTGTGTCCTAGAAAACCCTCCCTCAGCCAGATGCTAATACGCCCCTTGGGACATCTTGCTGGTTTGGACTCCCCCATCCACTCCCAGCCTCCATAACCAGTTCTCTCAGCATCGCCACACCTTGAGTTGTTACTTGGAATCAGCTGCTTTGTCAGGGTGTTTCTGCCCATCTCTGCTGCAACACAAGGGTCTCAGATTACACTGAGGAGAAGCTGAACTACAGAGGTTAAGGCCAGGAGCTTATTCGTTGTCACACTGGTTCTGCTTCCTTAAAGGTTCACTTGAACCGTCTGGAGACCTGGGAACTAGGGCAGTGCTAGGATGCATGAATCCAAATAATGCCAAGTATTCGGGGACTGTAATGAGTGGTGCTGTCTCAGGGGTGTGCTCTGGGTTTGCTAATCGTGTGTCCTGCTGGGGATGAGAACAGAAATAGAAAAAGAGAGTTGCTTCGAGTCTCCTTCCCAGTGGAGGTGGGCATGCATCACATCTCACAGCCCACCCCTTCCAGCGAGCCCTCAAGAGCTGCCAGCTAGCTTGAACCCGTCAGAGAATAAAGCCAACTTTTTTGAGGATTTGGTCCCATTTTCAATCAGGAGCAGAAGTAAGGGTTCTGCAGCTCCTACAGAAGCTCCCCAAAGCAGGGCTCCACTGAACCTTCAGGTGCTTGCCTATTCTGAGGTCCTTGGGTACAAATGTGGGCTCTAACCAGGTTGCCTTATTTTATCTTATCATCAGTTCTTCTTAGACATGCTGTAGCATGCAGTTTTTTTTATTATTATTAACTATCACTCTGTCACACTATTCTTTAAGTCTCAGAAAGAGAAAAAATACTCTATTAATGTTAAACATACACATTTATCATCCATTTTCTATGTGAATGGTTTCAGGGAAAAATCAGATGCACGTTTTATAAACAAAGTATATAAAAGTGTTGGATTCTGTTGATTTTGTTTTATGCTGGAGACATAACCATGTGATAAAGATTTAGTTGAAAACAATGACATTAAAAAAAGAAGTAAGAAATTTCTGTATTACGGATTTAGATGGAACATTTTCCTAGTCAAAGGGAATTATAGTAGGTATATTACGGAATGATATTACATTTCGGGAAAATCAGCATATTGGTTATTGTATAAATGATGCATTTAATTATTATAAGCATAGTCATAATACATATGAAGTCTGTGAGAACCTATTTATTGCAGTAGATTCTGAAGCCAAATGGATACTAAATCCATGTCTTATACTTACTTTTCATTAAGCATGGCATTAAAGACTATCTGGCAGCTAAAATATACTCAATAAATATGTGTGTTAGATTTTCTGTAGCTTGGAGGATAAGTTTTTATAGTGGTATAGAAAGAATAAAGAAAAGGGACCAAGATGTTATATGGTGGTGTAACGAGGTAGGAGAAAGATGCGATGGTCCATAATACTTTACATTTTCTTTTTAATTTAATGTGCACGTTTTTACATATCCCTGCTCTTTTTCCTGAAGCACATTTTTGATAAAATCTTCACAGATCTCAGAACCATCAATGTTCCTCACTATGTGCTTCTAGAGTGCCCAGTACAAAGAAGTGCTCAATAGTATGATCGATTATGATCGACTTTACCAGATTCTCACACTGTCATTATGTGGAAGTGACACTTAGCTCTTCTTTATGATCTACAGCAGTTCCCACATCCAGGAAAATTGCTTATCAACCCTTACCCCATAAGACAGTTTTGCAAAGTCTTGGCTTATAGCTCCGTTAGCAACAAGATGAATTATTTTTCATTTCTTCTTTATGACTTGCAAGTAAACACCCCTACAGTTCAGCTGAGCTGTAAATTAACAACAGGTGATTTCTTAGGAATGCTGGCAAGTTATCAATGCCTACTATGTTAGAAAAGATAGAACTTGCCAGCTCATGTCTTCAAGGTTTACTTTTTAAAATACAGATTTCATCAAGTTCTAATGTTTTGTTTGTATATGAAATGATTTCCTTCTTAGCTATTTACTTTAGAACTTCAGAGTTGCTTGGTTATTAAACAGGTAGTAATTTGCCATTTTTGAAATTCTGAAGCTGTACATACATAAACTAGTGGACATCACTATGCTTAAAGGACATGTTTGGAACTGGGATGTGTGTCAGTGTTGAGCCACCCCCTTCACCCCCACCATCCCATAGGTGATTTAAGCTGTTTGCGTTCCATTTGGTTGTTTTTAATATTGCATATGCAATGTAGGTATCAAATAAAAATAAGAAAATATAAAGGAGAAGTGTATTCAAAATTTAATTATCTAAAACACTTTATAAATCCTTTGGTTATTCTTACTAAGCTCAGGATTTTTTAAAAAGTTCTGTTTTAATACAAATCACCAGGGATGAAATTCTTCTGATTTTTCTATACTTTCTCTGGCAGGAATGAGCTAAACTTGATGTAATTATAGTAGAATATATTTTAAAAGACACCAGATCTGATGTAAGGATATCAATATTTAGATGTTTGTTAATTTGTTTATGTGTATTAATTTCTCATTCAACAAAATTTTATCAACTCCTAGGGGTTTAAAAGTGAACCAAATAGGGTTACTGTACTTAAAGAATGTTAATGTACTCTGTCCTTTTTCATCTGTCCTTCAATTTGGCTATCAGAAAAATCATGGTTTGTGCTGTATTTCTTTTTTCATTTATGTTTTCCCATGAAGGGAAAAGGAAAATTGAAAAAGGAAATTTGCTGTTCTATAAGTGAGTTGATTTAACTATATCTTTCCAAATACTTTCATATGCCCTATGTGTTTAAAAAAATAAATTTAGAAAGCTTCTCAAACACGGAAATTTTTAATATTAACTTAAAATCAAATAAGTACTGGTCATGTAGGAAGACTTTTTAATGTATTATTTCAATCGCATTTGTGTCTAGGCAACTTGACAATTAATGAGTAATGCTTATAAGAAAACAGGTATTTCATCTGTGGCTGTTAAGAAGGGATCCGTTTCTTTCCCTGAGTCGTGATTCAGTGATATTACCTTGGTCCAGGATCTGCCCCGACATTTTAGACCGGCTTTGGAAGGTGTTTAGGAACTGCTCCATGCTATCCAAAGCACAATCAGATAATGCATAAGCCAGAATACCTAAATGTTCATTTTTTTTAAAATTTGAAATGCAGTTGCACAATGAGCAAAGAATTCTACTGACCAATGCATTCCTTCTTTGCATAAATATCTACTCAAGAAGATAATTTATTACCCAATGGTGAATTGGTAAACATGCAATCAGAGCAGGAGGGGCTAATCAGGGATCTTACTGACTAGTGTTATTGAATACTGGTCATCCAAGCCATTCATCTAGACTGCAGACACAGATTTGCCAGATGACTAATATTTAGTCAACTGACCTGTCAACTGGTCAGGCTTCCCTTTCCCTGAAGGTCATTAACGATGCACCGGCAGTGCTGCCTCTCTGACATTACGTCCATGCTCCATCCTGACCATCTCCTTTCTGTTCCTTGTCTTTTTAATGATCACCATTCTAACAAGTATGATGTGATATCTCGTCCTGGTATTGATTTGCATTTCTGTGGCTTTAGTGATATTGAGTACATTTCATGTACTTGATGGCTATCTGCATGCCTTCTTTGGAAAAACATCTATTCCGATTCTTTCTCTATTTTTAGATTGGTTTATTTGATTTTTTGCTGTTGAGTTGTACAATTTTTCAGAAAAATATTTTGGATATTAAGCCCTTGTTCAATATGCATGGTTTGCAAATACTTTTTTCTGTACCTTATGTTGTCTTTTCATTGTGTTGATCATTTACTGTGCAGAAGCTTTTTGGTTCAAGATAGTCCTGTTTGTTTATTTTTTATTTTGTTTTGCTTGTGCTTTAGATATCATGTCAAAAAATTCACTGCCAAGACCCATGTCAGGGATCTTTTATCCTATGTTTTACTTATTTATTTATGGTTCCTGGTCATATATTTAAGACTTTAACCCACTGCTTGTTAATTTTTGTGAGTGGCGTAAGATAAGAATCTAGGGTCATTCTTTTATAGGTGAATATCCAATTTGCCCAGCACCATTTATAGAAGAGACTGCCTGCTCTCCATTGAGTATTCTTAACTCTTTTACTAAATATTAGTTGACCATATTTGCATGGGTTTATTTCTGTGCTTTCAGTTCTCTTCCATTCATCCATGTGTCTGTTTTTATACTAGTACCATGCTGTTTTGCCTACTGTAGCTTTGCAGTATAGCTTGAAATCAAACAGTAGGTTGCTTCGAGCTTTGTTCTTCTTTCTCAGGATTGCTTTGGCTATTTGGGGTCTTTTGGGATTTCTTTAAAAGTTATGATTGTTTCTCTAACTGTGTAAAAAAATTCCATTGGAATCTTGATAGGGATTGTATTGAATCTATAGATGGCTTTAAGTAACATGAATGCTTTAATATTAATTCTTCCAACCTATGAACATGGGATTTAGATACCAATAGTAACTCAATCATGAGTTCTACTGAAGTAAGTAAAATTGTTGTCTTTTCTAGGACAATTCTCATTTTTAAAGCTGTTCATTACTGATTATTTCTACTGCCCAGCAATTCTTACAGATTTGGATACATGTATCTCTGAGACAATCCATATTTTGTGATTATTTTCTTTGTAATCTGGTTTGGTATTTCTTAATTCCATCACAGTGCCAATGGTTCTAGGTAGGTAATAGCTGAAAATATAGTTCTCTCCTGTAAAACTGAATGTCAGAGTAACAATTTAGATTAATGAACACTTAAATTTATTTAGATAGATAAGCCTGTATTTCTTTCCTTCTTTTCTTCTTTCCTTTCTTATTTCCTTCTTTTTCTTTCTTTCCTTATTTATAATTCAATGAATTCTTTTTTATTGAAGTATATTTGGTTTACAAGTTTGTACTAATTTCTGGTATATAGCATGATGTTTCATAGATAGAGAGAGAGAGAGAGAGATAGGTAGATAGGTAGATAGGTAGGTAGATAGATAGATATCCTTTTCACATTCTTTTTCACTACAGGTCATTACAAGATATTGAATATATTCCCTGTGCTATACAGTAGGACCTTGTTGTTTATCTGTTTTATATATAATAGTTTGTATCTGCTAATCCCAAACTCTCAGTTTATCCCTCAACCTCCAGTTTCCCCACTAGTTTCCTTTGCTGTGCAAAAGCTTTTAAGTTTCATTAGGCCTCATGTGTTTATTTTTGCTTTTACTTTGCCTGAGGAGATAGATCCAAAAAAATACTTCTATGATTTACGTCAAAGGGTGTTCTGCCTATGGTATCTTCAAGGAGTTTTATGGTTTCTGGTCTTACATTTAGGTCTCTAATTCATTTTGAGTTGATATTTAATGCAATCCCTATCAAAATATCCATGACATTTTTCACAGAACTAGAACAAATAATTTGAAATTTTATACAGAACTGCAAAATACCCCAAAATGCCAAAGGAATCTTGAGAAAAAAGGACACAGTTGGAGGTATCATGTGTCTTGAGTAAAGACTATAGTACAAAGTTACAATAATCAAAACAGCATGGTACTAGCACAAAACAGACAAATATATCAGTGGAACAGAATAGACAGCCCAGAAATGAACCCACTTATGTCCCATTAGTCTATAACAAAGGAGGCAAGAATATACAATAAAGAATAGATAATCTCTTCAGTAAGTACTGCTGGGAAAACTGGATAGCTCCATGTAAAATAATGAGATTAGAACATTTTCTCACAACATGTACAAAACATTTACTACTTTAATTTCAAGTCTGACTGAACTGGTCCTTGTTACCTGTTTCATATAGAGTAGTGTGCATATGTTAATCCCAAACTCCTTATTTATCCCACCCCCTGCCAATTTCCCCTTTGGTAACCATAAGTTTTTTTTTCTATATCTGTGAGTATGTTTCTATTTTGTAAATAGGTTCATTTGTGTCATTTTTTTTAGATTCCACAAACAAGTGATAAATGGTATTTTTCTTTCTCTTTCTGGCTAACTTCACTTAGTATAACAATCTCTAGGTCCAAGCATATTGCTGCAAATGGCATTATTTTATTCTTTCTTATGTCTGAGTAGTATTCCATTGTGTGTGTGTGTGTGTGTGTGTGTGTACCACAACTTCTTTATCCAATCATCTGTCAGTGACATTTAGGTTGTTTCCATGTCTTGATGATTGTAAATAGTGCTGCTATGGACATTGGGGTGAATGTGTTTTTTCAAATTGGAGCTTTCTTCAGATACATGCCCAGGAGTGGTATTGCTGAATCATAGAGTAAGTCTATTCTTAGTTTTTTAAGAAATCTCCGTACTGTTTTCCATAATGGCCACACCAAACTGCATTCCCACCAGCAGTGTAGGAGGGTTCCCTTTTCTCCAAACCTTCTCCAGCATTTATCATTTGTGGACTTTCTAATATGGCCATTCTGACTGTGTGAGGTGATATCTCAATTCATTGAGTTCTTTAAAACGTTTACCAATAACTTTCCACACACTAAAAATTTATGCAACATTAAAATAGATGTCACATAGCTTTCTGGTTCTCTCTTTAATAGTGAAATGGAGAAAAATCAGACAATGGTCACAGAGTTCACCCTACTGGGATTCTGTCTTGGCCCTAGGATTCAGATGCTTCTCTTTGGACTTTTCTCCCTGTTCTTTGCCTTCACCCTGCTGGGGAATGGGGCCATCCTGGGGCTCATCTCCCTGGACTCCAGGCTGCACACCCCCATGTACTTCTTCCTCTCACACCTGGCCATCGTGGACGTAGCCTATGCCTGCAACACAGTGCCCCGGATGCTGCTAAACCTCCTGAATCCAGCCAAGCCCATCTCCTTTGCTGGCTGCATTACACAGACCTTTCTCTTTCTGAGTTTTGCTCACACCGAATGTCTTCTCCTGGTGGTGATGTCCTATGATAGGTATGTGGCCATCTGCCACCCACTGTGATATTCTGCCATCATGAGCTGGAGGGTCTGCGTCACCCTGGTGATGACTTCCTGGGCCTGTGGCTCCCTCCTGGCCCTGGTCCATGTGAGCCTCATCCTGAGACTGCCCTTCTGTGGGCCTCATGAAATCAACCACTTCTTCTGTGAAATCCTGTCTGTTCTCAAGCTGGCCTGTGCTGACATTGGGCTCAACCAAGTTGTCATCTTTGTTGCTTCTGTGTTTGTGTTAGTCGGGCCCCTCTGCTTGGTGCTGGTCTCCTACACACGCATCCTGTTCTCCATCCTGAGGATCCAGGCAGCTGAGGGCCGCAGAAAGGCCTTCTCCACCTGCTCCTCCCACCTCTGCGTGGTGGGGCTCTTCTTCGGCAGTGCCATCGTCATGTACATGGCCCCCAAGTCTCCACACCCCGAGGAGCAGCAGAAGGTCCTTTCCCTGTTTTACAGTCTTTTCAACCCTATGCTGAACCCACTGATCTACAGCCTGAGGAATGCAGAGGTCAGGGGTGCCCTGAAGAGGCTACTGTTCAAGGAGATTCATTTTCAGTTGGAGTGACATTTGAATCACCAGGTTGAGTGCTCCAATATTGCTTAAATCCAGAAAAGTTACCTACTCTTTTCTTGCATGTGACTTAATAACATAAGAGCAAGCCTTCCCTCTTCCTTTGAGGGAAAGATTTTAGATATATTGCATTCATTGATTTTTCTATCAGATATGACTTTATCAGATATGATTTTTCTTTTATTGCTCTGAATTGAATATCTGTGAAATTAAAAGTTATTCTAAATCATTTTCTGAGTCCCAAAAGTTGAATAGTCTTTCCACTTCCTTACCCTAACTATATAAACTCACTAACTGCATAGGTCACAAATTAGGAGAAAAAGACAAAAAGATGCAGTGGCAGGATCTCCAAAACCTAGAGGTACACTTGTCCGCCCTCCCAAAATTGCACTTCCCTTGTTCAGGAGTGCCTCAGGGATGCCTAGTTGGTTGCATTGCATGATGTTGAGAAATTTCACATGAAAATTATTGACTCATATGAGGGATGATGAGCAGGTTGAGTGAGGAACATAATTAATACAAGTATTTAGGAGAAAGCAGAGTAGATAAGAGGAACGCCTGTGGGCAGTGTGGGAACAGTCATGTTGTTTACAACTCTGGGGGTGAACTGGTTCGCTCATAGCCAGCAAGAGGGTAAAACTGGGCATTCTTCCCTTGAATAGGCTGACAATAGACACCAAAGAAATAGTTGGGGTTGTTATATAGATTCTCCAGAAAATTTTGAGTGTTGAGCTGTAAGTTAAGCAGGTGTACAGACTATCTCTGTATACGGTTTTCAGTGTCTTTTCATCAACACTTCCATAGCAAAATTTTACCAGATTGTGTAAGCATGTAGTACGGTATGGCTGGCTATTCTGCCTGATGGTGGATTCATTTTACTGATGAATTCTACTTTCCAAATCCAGTGGTCAGGAATGAGTCTCACATATTTTAGGTGGCTTTTTCAAGTGTTACTATAAAATTCACTTTCCAACCTGCCCTGAAACAAGGATGTCGATTTGCTTCCAGTCTTTCTCACTTTCACAATTAAGAGTGAACACACGACTTGTTCAGAAGAGTAAGTCTGCACCCTTCATTGGGGATTAATAATTGCTCAACCCAACTCTTAATTACTGTGTGTGGGCAGCAAAGCTAACTGAATGTAAAAACCAAATGGGTTTTTACAATAATAGTTAACCCTTGAATTAATCACTTATCCAGTGCTGTACCCTCCATATTGATACAGATCATTTACATGGATCATCCCATGTAGTCATCATAACAAAATTCATGAAGAAGTTCCCATTAACAGTCTATTTCATATATACACATTTCAGAAAATAGCAAATGTCAGACTTTAACCTTGACAGTCTGGTTCCTGAGTCCTCTGTACTTAACCATAACAATGTAGTAAGTCAATATAAATGTTATCAAATAAAGAACAAGGCTAAGTTATCCCAAGGAAGGATGTGTTAACTGGAGGAGGGTCTCCATACTGCTTCATGTGTGCCCAAGTGAGCTGCTGCTCTGTGCTTTCTAAGGCGTGGAAGATTGGAAATTATTTATGAGGGGCTGGTTGTCCTGGACAGTGAACCCTATGGGCAGAATTGCAAAAAATCATTGAAATTTTGGAGGAATGTGGACCATGAAGAAGGTGAGAACAAAGGCTTTTCTCACTGAGATTGGTGATTTAATTCAGCTAAGACCCAAAACCAACACACCAAGACACTAACACGCTCTGTCTCTCCCTCTGTCTCTCTATCTCTGTCTCTGATTCTGTCGCTCTGTCTCTCTCACTGTAGGCCAGTCACGGCACTTTACGTGTATTATCTCACTTAATCCTCAAAACAGCCCTTTGAGGCAAAAGACAATCCCCACTTTACAGTTAAGGAAACTGAGGCACAGAGAGATTGAGTAACTTGCCCAGTTCACAGCTAAGGACAAATCACTTGAGGACTGAACTGAGGCAGTCTGCTCCCTGAGCCCACAGCCTTAACCACTGGGTAACACGGCCTCTGTGGAGCTCATCTGTGGGTAAAGTTCCGGGACCTCTCGAGGGTGAAACAAACCAGTGACTAACCCCAGTGAGGGCATGAGGCTTTACACAGAAAAGGACTGACATTTGCTAAAGAAAGCAGCTTGACTCCAAACTGATATGTGAAAAGTGGGTGTAGTAACGAGAGAATGGTGGTTCCAAGGGTCAGAGGTGGCGGAGGGCTCTGGAAATGAGCTGCGCGATGAGAGAGGAAACAGTGGAAGGAAAGGTTGACATTACAGTTCCCCACTGGGGTTTCACCAGTGGAGGAGAATTAGAATGGATGTTTGGTAGTATTTTACCTAAAAAGACCCCTACCTCAAGACAAAGGAATTCAGATTTCATTTTCAGTGTTCACAGTTGTTAAAAGCTTTCAGGTAGTATTTCCTGAGCACTGCTCAGGAAGGTATCAAGTTCCACATATAAGATGAAGAGCTCCCTGAGGGCAGGAACTGGACTCTGTTCATCACTTTTTCACCAACCCCAGCACACTGCCTAGCATCGAGTGAGCACTCCACATCACTGTTCTGGTGAATTTATGAGCCTTTATCAGCTGACTACTTACACACACTTTTCAGTATTGAATTATCTTTTGATTTTTCACATTTTAAAATTACCCTTATTTGCAGAACGTAGTATGGTAGAAAATAAAGCAAAAATGTATTTAGTACCACCTGTGTACCAGACACTGTATTAAATTCCTTAGATGTGATCCTCATATCAAAGCTGTGAAGTAAGTCCTAACAGTATTCTCATTTATAGAAGAGAAATTGACATGTAGAGATTTAACATACTCCATGTCACTAAAATGTCAAGTAGTGGAATCAGAATTCAAATCGAGTCAATCCAATCTAGCTAGTTTAATTGTGAATAATTTTTTTTGAAAAGGACCTCTGATACTTACATCTTCAGTGGCTAGACCAGACCTGATTTTTTAGTAGTCTCTCAATAAATCATGACCAAATGAAAAAATGAATAATCATTTAGCCCAAACTTCTATCTGAAAAGAAAAAAAAAAAGGTATGGAGCTCCATAAAATATGTAATGTAAATATGGCAACCATTAGTCTTTCAGATTTAGGCATCTTGCGTATTAGTCACTTTTAGTTCCGTATGTACTCAGTTCTTGCAAAAATTTCTTATGGGGTGAATATTAATAATTAATTACACCCTACTTGCCAGTGATCCAAAGGAATTGCAAGCATATTAAGATTACCTAATAAAAAAGAGCTATGAATATTCATTTCTGTCATGTAGAACAGAGGTTATGCGTCTTTCAAAAAGAGCACGCCGCATAGCCAAACATTGTGATTATGATACGTCAGAGGGCGCTTGTGTAGCAGGGTAGCCACGTAGAGGGTGTTAACCGTCCTATGTATTGCAAGATGGTGGAGAGTTAGAAGCTGTAACTACTGAAAATGAAAGGTATGGGCTCCTGTGGGTGGGAACCAGTTCACAAGTGCTCGGAATTGGATCCCACAGTGTCTTCAGCATGTCACATGGGCACTGCCAGTCACTGACCTGTCGGACGACTGTTGTTTGCTGGGTAGTGTAGACCAGCACTTCTCTAGTGTTAGCACGAGAACTCGGGTCATCTGAGGATCTTGCAAGAACACAGGTTCTGATTCAGCAGGTCTGAGTGGGATGGGCAGAGATTTGCATTTCAAACAATCTCTCCTGTCTTGCTGCTGATACTGATCTACAGACCACACTTTGAATATTTATGCTATAGAGAAGCATTGTTAAACCTGTGGTTCTTAGGAAGAAGAGGGGAGAAAATGCAAGAAGAGTCAGAATATGGTCTCACAGGGGGTCGTGGCTGTGATGCTTGACCCCAGATCACAGGGAAAATGCCACTTTTCCTTGGTGGCTCGCTTTGATCTGTTTTATTTGTTTTGCTTGTTCTCTGCTGTTTGTTTTTTTTTATTTGAGTCTCTCTGTTGGACCAGGAAACAAGGTGCATTTCTGAGCATAGCCTGGGTTAGTTCTCAGAGGGCTGGCCTGGAGCCAGGACACCTGGGTTTCTATTCCAATTCTACCAGGTTGCTGTGTGACTTTAGGAAAGTTACGTAACTGCTGTGGGCATTAGTGGCCCCACTGTAAGATGAAATGCTGGACTAGATGACCTACAGTTTCCTCTCAGTTCTCTAATTCTATGCCTGTCTACTAGCTTTCCAGGATTTAGGTTTTTGTTTTTTTTTTCTTTTACGTGAGACAAAATAAAATAGATTATTTTTAGAATTGAATAGAATTAATTCCTGAGCCTTGCACATAATAGGAGTTCTAAAGTAACCACCAAGTTATGAATAATATACTTCAATTAAGGATCTTAGAACTATGAATGGCATAAGATCTTCCACATGAATTGTCCTCCCTAAGAAAAACCAGGGTTTTGATATCCTGCTGAAAAGATTAAGAATACCACTCATTTGCTAAGAGTCTCAGATCTCCTGTGCTGGTGTTACACAGTTGGTATAATGATATTAATAGCTTGCATTAATTGAGTGCTTATTCCATATCACGTGCTAGTCTATGAGGGTACATGCATTATCAACCTCATCTTCACAATTGCCAGAGGAAAGATTTACTATCATATTCAAGTTATACATGAAAAAAGTCAAGGCACAGAGAAGTTAAGCACCTCTCAAAGGTCACACAGTTAGACACAGCAGGACTCTCATCTGGGTCTTCCAAACACCAAAGGCCATGTCTGTAAGTACTCACTTACACTCAGTGGAGACTCCTCTATCTACAGTTAACTAAAGCTCAAGAGGAATAAGAAGGCTGAAAACCCACCCTAAGAAAGGGGATGGTAATATCCCTAACATAGTTTCACGTGTATAAAAAACAAGAGGGTAAAATACAGATCCAGGAGACATTAGGCAAATATGCAGGTAGAGACACTCAGACTATTCACAGAACAAATATGAGTCACCAGTAAATAAGAAAGTGTTTCTATCCTCCGTCAGGAAAATCTACTTTTAAAAGGAGGGGACACGTTTTTGCCCAACAGATTGTGAAAAAACAAAAGTTAATACTATGTATTGTTGGCGAATATGTGCGTCAAAGTAGTCACTCAAACATCGTTGATGGAAGTATAAACTGGTACTGATTTTGGATGCAAAAAATTTAGAAATATCTACTCAGTACTTAAAATGTGAATGGCAATCCTAAGAATCTATTCTAGAGATATAATTAATTAATGTATGTAACTGCACAAAAGAAATGTACCAGAATTTTAATCTGAAATTTACTGCAAAAAATCCAAATAATTTAATATTTATTAATTTTGGAGTTACTAAATTGTGATTAGCATGTAATGCTACTGTTAAGGAGAACAAGTGTTATCTAAAATGGGCTGCAACAGAAATTACACATCGAATATAGTTACATGAAGAAAGTAAGCCACATTTTAAAAATTCTTTCTCATTTTGTAGGGAAAACTCCTGGATGTACATGAATTAATACAGATGTGGGTGCATGTGGGCATGTGTGTTTACATATTTCTACATATAAAAATGATGCACACTGAGCAGTCAACACAAGCTGCTTTTGGAAAGAGGACTGAGCTATGAGAAATAAATACTTTGTTTTTCTATAATCTTACAGCAAATATGTACTAATCTTAGAATTTAAAAAAAAAAAAAAACCTCTGAAGTCACCCCTGGTCCCTTAAATTCTCAAATGTGTATCAGTACCCATCCCTCAGAAATCAAAATTAAATGAAACAATTATTAAAAACAATTTAGAACTTTGCTGGCCTGACTGCTAAAAACGTGTTTCTTTGAAAATCTTTTTCTTAATTATTCGATATTATGCTGCAACGTTTAAGTAACCTATGTTATTAGTTAATTGGAATAAGAAATCAAATAATGTACAAAATAAGCCATGATTCCCCAGACTCTAAGGCAATTACATGACATAAACAAAAAGTTAATATATTGCACAGTAATTTGATATGCTTTACAATATGAATTAATCTTGGGGACTCCTAATGCTTCAATCTTAGACTTACTAGCCCTTCCTCATTCCTTTTATTTCCATAATAATGTAGGGGTCAAGCTGTAAAGGATGAAACCTCCAAGTCACATCAATTTAACAAAGTTAAAGTTTACTTCTTGCTCACATACAGTCCTGTGTTGGTATGCCAGACAGCCTTCCATGTGCTGATTCAGGGAGACAGGCACTTTCCATCTCCAGGCCCACCATCCTCTAGGGCCTTGGGGACCTCCACTTCCAGCCAGTGATGGGAAGAGAGATCGTGCAGGAGGCATAACCCGCTTCATCCGCACTGCAGCTCTGCAAGTGGCACAGGTCTCTTCTGCTTACATTTCTTTGATAAGAACATGACAGCCCTCCCCGGCCCCCCTCAAAGTAAGAGACTGGGAAATGCAGCCACGTGCGGGCACTTAGCTCCCAGAGACAATAGTGCATAAGGAAGAAAATTGCACATCTTTTAAGGACCCATGTCTTCCTTAAGGAAACACGAACAGCTGACATAAATTAACCCTAAAAATAGCCCTCATAAATTCTGCCTCTTCCCTGTTAAAGATCACAAACTCCATCCTTTTAACTCAAAATTACTAATGAAATACAATTTTGAGCATTATCATTTTCATTGTTAACCACACATTCAGCCCTAAAGATACATTCACTGGTGTGCTGGAAATTTCTTACATTATTTTCTGCTCTAATACAAACTTCCTTTGAAAGGCAATTTAATCTACCCATTTTATGCTGACTTTTATAATATTGCTTTGAAACGACCTCTGTGGTCAAATTCTAGCCACGCTTCACCCTGAGCATCAAAGTTATAAATGTCCGGTGAAATTGATGCCCAACACTAGCAGATAATGTAAATGTTTCATTTTAACTAATCTTGTGTTTTCTGTGTGCTGGGTTCTTTCATATATTTATGTGTCACTTCTATTCTCTTTAAATAATAAACACTATCAAGATAAAAGTGATTTCAGTTTAACAAAATATAGGCAATTTTGATATAGATATTGATGTTTATATTATTAAAGGGTTTTTCTTAAGTTTTAGTTTGTGTGGGAATCCCAAATCTTATGCTTCATTACTGATTATCTTTTAAATTTTCATTTTTATGAATATGTCCATTTATAACCAATATTCCTAAAGTGTTGATAATAGAAATGAGTCTTCTACAGCCGTTCTTTACACAGTTTACTACTTGTTTGTGAAAGGCAGTTTCTTGACTTCTATGTGCTGGTGTATAGTGTAAACATTTGAGATCATATTCATATCAAATAAGATCTGACTGTTTTCTTTGTGTTATGTTCCTCTGTATACATTTATATTTTGTATTTGTTCACATTTCACTCTGACCACTTTTAGAGGCTACCCACAAGTTAAAAGTTGCATCAACTTAATATGTAATGGAAAACAGTATATTTTGAGGTGATGACTTTCCAAAATTTTATATTTAAATTCTGATTGTCATAGTTAAAACTTCCTATTTTTTTATACCCTAAAATGACTCCTTATAACTGATGTTTATACAGTGTTAAGTATAGAAAAACGTTGTTTTCACAGGACTTAGCAGGATTTTTATAGTTTACATCAGTTTTCTACTTTCCAGATGTTCTGCAGTTCACGTGGGCAAGAAAAGAGAAATAAAGAAAAAATATTCTATTCTTTATGGGTTGCCGACTCTGCACCAACTTTATGTAATCAGGACCATTTTTTGTGTCCCTAAATAAGTATGCTGTTGTTCTCATAATGGACATACACAGTTGGAGCACAGGTAAGCGTGTTCTCAACATGTGTTAACCTGTGTACAATTTTCCTCAAGTTTATGCCCTCATCCCAGCAGGTGGGGCATCATACTGTAACAGGCTCATTCGTTTGTGAATTGCCCAACAGCTTGATATGAGATTCACATCCCTCCTGTGTCCAGTATAAGATAGAAGGGCAAACAGACGGGAGGGCACCTTAGGCAGCAGGTGTCTCCACCCACCCGGGAGAGGCAGTGGCCTCTAGGAGAAGCTGCCGTGGAGAGGGTCCTCTCCCCTCCACTGAGGGAACAGACTCTCGCAGCACCTCTTTCAGAGCAGAGATTAGAGAATACTTCCGGCGGGTGACTCACTTTGGTGGTTTGTGTCCTAGAAAACCCTCCCCCTCAGCCAGGTGCTAATAAGCCCCCCGGGACATCTTGCCCCTCTGGATTCCCCAGGCTGCTCCCAGCCTCCATAACCAGCATCTTCACACGTTGAGTTGTTACTTGGAATGAGCTGCTTTTTCAGGGTGCTTCTGCCCAACTCTGCTGCAACACAAGGGACCCAGGTTACACTGGGGAGAAGCTGACCTACGGAGGTTGATGCCAGGAGCTTATTCATTGTCACACTGGTTCTGCTTCCTTAAAGGTTCACCCGAACCGTCTGGAGACCTGGGAACTGGGGCAGTGCTGGGATGCATGAAATCCAAATAATGCCAAGTATTCGGGGACTGTGATGAGTGGTGCTGACTCAGGGGTGTGCTCTGGGTTTGCTAATCGTGTGTCCTGCTGGGGATGAGAACAGAAATAGAAAATGAGGGTTGCTTCGAGTCTCCTTCCCAGTGGAGGTGGGCATGCACCACATCTCACAGCCCACCCCTTCCAGCGAGCCCTCAAGAGCTGCCAGCTACGTTGAGCCCATCAGAGAATAAAACCTTGCTTTCTGACGATTTCATTCCATTTTCAGTTAGGAACAGAAGTGAGGGTTCTGTATCTCCCACAGAAGCTCCCCAACGCAGGACTCTATCCAACCTTCACAAGTGCTTCCCTCTTCTGAGGTCCTTGAGTCCAAATATGGGTGCTAACCAGGTCGCCTTATTTTATTTAATCATCAATTTCTCTTAGATGTGTTGTAGCATGTGGTCTTTTGTTAACTCTTACTCTTATATAGCTATTCGTTTTAAGCATAGATAAGGAAATTCAGTCCTCTGTCAGTGTGGGGTGGTGATGATTCTGCTATGGGGATAGTTTGAGAAAAAGTTCACACTATTTTCATTGGATATAATGTTCACAGACAATGTAAGTATCGAATTTGGTTGATTCCATTCCGTACAGTAGATCAGCAGCTGCATGAAAGCAATAGCCTTGTGGATGTTGATGCTGGATTAAGAATAAGAGGTGCCTGTGTGATTGATGGGTGTAGGTTAAATACGTGGAATAATTTTCTTAAACCAAGAAAGATTATACTGGGATATATTATGGAGTGATCTTTCATTTCAGGGAAACTGGCATTAGTTCAGTCCTTGTGTTTGTGTTTCATCAACAAAACCACAATGTATAATCCATGCTGCCCATATACATCTCATCCGTTACCCATAACCTGGAGAACAGTGTCAGGCACACAGAAAGTACTCAGTAACTTTCAATGTTAGACTTCCTCAAACCTGGAAGGTATGTGAGTGAGTGTGAATGTGTGTGTGTGTGTGTGTGTGTGTGTGTGTGTGTGTGTGTGTGTGAGGTGGTTGAGGAGAGTGCAGAAGAGGGGAGAAGCTGCTACTTAAGGGATAAGATCTTTAGTTTTTAATAGAATTGTCTGTTTTGTGCTCTTTTTAATCCCTAATACCTCTTCAACTAATTGTGCACTTTCCCAACAAAACCATCAAAAGGTCAGGAGCCAAACTTGCTTTACTAATCCTTCAGGAGTATATTATCCACAAAATCACTTTGTTGACTTTTGTTGCAATGAAGACTTTGCCAAACTGACTTAAGGAGGATAATGGCCAGTGAGGTCATTGATTTCCAAGGACTTTCTGAACTACAGAGAAGCCATGCTTTTCAGATCCGTGTAACCACAGGCTATCCAAGCTGTTAAAGATTGATAATAATTGATCCCTGTTATTGAGTATCCCCTGTGTAGAAGGAATATGCTCAACATATCATCTCAGTTAATTAATTTAACCAGTTAACATGTATTGTCTTAATTAATCTTCACAACCACCTCATGATATAGGTACTATCACTTTTCTCCTTTCAAAAAAGTTAAATACTGAGGATTGAGAGGTTAAGAAATATACTCAAAGCCATACCCGTAGTAAATGTGTGTCTGATCCGTAAGCTTATCCGCTCTAGTTACTACTCTGCAGGGCCTCTCGATGCTTTTGGGGTGGTTGTGTTTTTTGGTTTTGGTTGGGTTGTTTTATTTATTTTTGGCTGGAGAATCTGGCTCAAGGCACAATGTGAAGAGCTCATTAACATTTTGTCTTCTTAGATTTAATAAAATTGATTTCTAGTCCATCAGTGAATATTTATGAGACACATACTAAGTTCTAGGTACCACGCGTGGCCCAACGTTTGATCTTTTCATCACTGCCTTGATCAAAAAGATTTCTTCAATCTAAGGGTATACTTTAAACACAAGTTCTTGTTAAGTTAATTCTAAAGTACAAGTAATAGACTTATTGGCCATTATGGTATAAAGAGAGAATATTTCAATATCCCAGATAAGCGTGTTGACAGAGACTCATGCTATTATGAATTATCAGATAGTATTTTCCAAGGCTAAAGACAGTTCAACTAAAAGCAGACTTCCTATGTAATCACAACCCTCCTAGAAACCACTCAAATATTGAAACTACTGACAAGTCTCTAGAAATACTGTGGAGATGCATTTTGGGGAGTTAAGAAAGAGATTTTGAGAAGGGGGACTTATAGAAGAGGTATAAGTAAAATGGGAAATGGAGAGAGAATATCATACAGAGGGCCAGGAAGGAAAGAGGTCAGGGTGGAGACAGTGATACAGCGAGGCACAGGGAGAAGGAAGACACCTCCACCAAGAGAGACAGAGGATTCAGAGCAAGAAGGTTACCAGGGAGAAAGAGGGACATTACTTAATGATAAAGGTCCTTTCCTCAAGAAGACATAATCCTTAACATGTATGCACCTAACAACAGAGCATCAAGATACATGAAGCAGAAACTAGGAGAACTGAAAGGAGACATAGAGAACAGACAGAGACTTCAACATCCCTCTATTCCAAATGAACAGATCCAGCAGGCAGAAACTCAGGATGTTCGCAACACCACCATCAATCAACTGGATGTAATGGACACCTACAGACCACTTCATCCAGCAACAGCAGAGTCCGCATTCTTCTCAAGTTGACATATAACCTTCACCAAGATAGGCCACATCTGGGGCCATAAAATACACCTGAAATTAAAAAAAAATAGAAATCGTACAATGTCTGTTCTTAGATCATAATAGAGTTAAAGTAGCAATCAATACCAGAGAGAGAGAGCTGGAAAATCCCCCAAATATTTGAAGATTAAACAACCGCCTTCTAAGTAATGCATGGCTCAAAAAAAAAATCTCAAGAGAAATGTAAAAATATTTTTACCTAAAAAAGAAATTTAAAAAAATAAAAATAAAAAGGGAACAGAAGGGTTCTATTGAGTACATTAATTGTAACAAATATTTCTTATTACTTGGAATAATGCAATACTTAAGTCAAACTGAGGATTTAAAAATAGCTTTCATTTTAGGAATGCTGTGTGACTCATGCCTTCAACATTAGGAAAGAGTTTGTCAGCTCATCAGATCTTAAATTTTACTTTTTGAAACATAGGCCCCATCTAGTACCAACAGGTTTGTTCATGTGTAGAGAAATGATTTCAATCTTAGATATTTACTTTGAAACCACAGAGACCGGATAATGTATTAGTCATCAAATGATTTGCCAATTTTTAAATTGCTAACTTGTACCTACATATTAGATGTATCATTTATAGCATAAAACAAGTCCTGAATGTTGCATTGGGAACTGGGATATATTCAGTCTTTCTTAGTCTCCCCTTTCAGTTCTGTTTGTCCTTCAGCAAATTTAATCCATTAGAGTTCAGGTAAGATGCTTTTAATATCATGTAAAATGAAATAAAGTATGGGGGGAAAGAAAGAGAATAGAAATATCTTTCAAATGTTCAATGCTTAAACATTTTGGAGATTCTATAGTTATTCTTATCAAACTTCTGACAGTGTTCTTTTTTGCCTTAGGAAAAATGTCCTTATTTGGCTATGATTATGGTAGGTAAGATTTAAGCAAGCTGGAAATTCCAGACCCAAGGATGGTCCACACATTCAGTATTTAGGCATTCACTCATTCATATGTATTCATTCATTTGTTCAGTCAATAAACCTTTGCCAAGAGCCAGAAATACAAAAATGGATGCACCAGTTCCTTGCTCACAAGGCATGAGTTACTATCCAGCTGTCGATATGGCAACTGCTCTTAAAGAATCTTTTTTTAATTGACATATAGTTGATTTACAATTTTGTGTTAGCTTCTGGTACACAGCATAGTCATTAGATTCAATTATACGTATATATTCTTTTTCATTACAGGTTATTAGAAGATATTGACTGTAGCTCCCTGCACCATACATTAGGACCTTGTTGTTTACTTTATATATAGTAGTTTGTATCTGCTAATCCCAGTGCACTCATTAGGCCCTCCTGTCTGTTGACTGTCCCTTTAGGTTTTAAGGAGATTCATGATTTGTAAATAATGTTTCTTTTTCCTTTATGTAATCATCTTGGAAGTTACAAAAGGAAATAAAGGACTGAATTAAGAAATTAAGCTTTTTATAAGATGTAGATTCAAATGCATTTTCACAACTAAATATTTTCATATGTTTTGTATGTTTTCCAAATTAATGTAAAAAGTTGTCCTAGTGCTGTAATTTTTTGTATCATCCTAAAAAAATAAGCTTTAGTCTCATGTTAGGAGTTCATAGTATAGTAGATTCAATTATGTCTTGGTAATATAATAATTTATTGATAGTACTTATTTTAAAAAACAGTCATTTGTTTCTAGAGAGGGATGTAGCAGGAATCCTTCAGGATTCCGATTAGCTGCTCAGAAATGCTTTCCTTGGGTTGTATTTCAATGAGGTTATCTCTGTTCAGGAACTTGCCCCTGCTTTGCGATGCAGCTTTGGAAATTTTGTTCATTTCTCATTTGTATCATTCTATTCAAACCCCCCCCAAAAAAACCCATGAATAAACATAAATGGAATTACTTATTATAAAAACTTGGCAAGAACTTTGCTTATCAGCACATTCCCTCTTAGGCAAACTGCAATACCGCGTGGTTGACAGGGGAGCACAGAATCAGAGCAGAGGGGGTTCACTGGAGATCTTACCAGGGAGGGTTACTGACCCCTGATCACTCAGGCCACCTGAGCTGTAGATACAGACCTGCCAGGGGGACAGCTCTCTCACACCATGAGGCCAGTCTCCCCTGGACAGCGGTGAAGATGTGCTGACAAACACTGGCCCCGTGGGTCACCCCTCTTGTTTATTCCTCAGTCCTTCCGTAGACAGGAGCCTCACACAACGGCTACGTTTGGATTCCCGAGTCACAGTCAGATCGTCCGCCCCTGCCTCCCTGAGGCTCCGTCAAAGCCCCTGAGTGGAGTCTTGGACGCACTCAGAGCTCTCCAGCAATACGTCAGCACAGGTTTTCTTGTTTGCCTCCTCCAGTTCTTCTCTTCCATGATTGGATTTTGCAAGTTGTGCTTCTCAAATATCAGTAGCGTTTCTCTTATTTCCAAGTTCCTCAGGAAGCATCTCATTCATGTCTCCTTTGGTGTTAATGACAACTGGACCAGGGTCTTGTCAACAAACTCTCCTTTCCATGCGTTAATTCTGGAGAAGCTTTCTCTTCAGAGGCAGGCAGGCTCGAGTTCCGTAGCTCAGTCTCAGGTTATTTTGGCCTAGCTAAGTTACTGAATGTTTACATCAGCCAAGATGCTAGATTTCTAGTTGGTATTTTGAGGAAGCTGTTTTCCAGGACTTTAGGACAAGGCAGCCATTATTTGGCACACCACCAATTCAGAGAAGCATCAAATAAAGGACTGCCAATTTCATGCTATAGAAATCTGTAAAATGACAAATTCACTAAACGATCTCTTTGCAAAAAGAAAATTTAGCTCTCTGTAGAGCAGTTATCAATTCTTGTGTTGCCGAAGTAGGGCAGGGTTGAAATTTTAATGAATTGTCATCTGCTGTCTTTTTGAATCTCACATATGATACCTGATACAGATGTTAAACCATCACACAAAGAGTGAGGCCTGCAGCACACCTTGTTCCAGGTACGGCCTTTCCTACTTATTACATAGATTTGCTCTTGTAATAGAGTTAGAAATAGTGCATGGGGAACTACCCCTTGAAGTGTTTCCATATACATCCGCACACACTCGCCGCAGCCTTCAAATCCATGTGTGAATGCCTGGCTTCATACTCATTTACACCCCTGCACCCAAAGTCTATATTCACCATACATGAACACTGGGCAGCCCCCCAAAATCCAATTCCTACAAAATGTAGGGGTTGTTATTCAAAACAGTTTTGGGTTTTTTTTGGGGGGGGGGTTGGTAAATCCTGTGTATCCATCAGGTGATTAACTGCCAAATGGCCAATGGTTGGCTTGGTTTCATCACTCTGAAAAGAAAAATATTCATTAGAGCTTGCATGTAAGACATCCATTGATTCTGTCTTAACAACGTAAACAATCACGTTGTCATAAAAGTTGCTTTTTATCTTTTTGTTCCTTCTGTTATCATGTAAGCTGCTCGAGAGAGCAAAGGTTGATTTTGGTTGTGGAAAGCAACACAGTTGATAATTCTATTGAGAAACTGGAGTTGCATCTCTTTTCTAGGACTGTTCTAATTCTCACATGTAGCGTTCTTTTGTTACAGATTACTTCTACGCTCCAGATAGTCTCTGAACAGTTTTGACAGGTGCAGCTCCAGGATGGTCCCTATTTCCTGGTGATTTTCTTTCCTCTTTTGATTTGACATTCCTTCTTCCTATCACATGTGTCAGTGGCTCTAGGTAACCCATCATTGGTGACACAATCCCCTTCTGTAAAACTGGATGTCAGATTAAGTAATTAATTTAATGCATGACTAATCATTTCCTTAAAATTTTGTCTTTTAAAAATGACTGTAAAGTAATGTCTGGTTTTCGACAGTTTTGCCCTAAGCTATCCATTTTACCTTTTGCATAGTGAAATGGAGGGAAATCAGACAATGGTTACAGAGTTCACCCTACTGGGATTCTGTCTCGGCCCAAGGATTCTGATGCTTCTCTTTGGGCTCTTCTCCCTGTTCTTTGCCTTCACCCTGCTGGGGAACGGGGCCATCCTGGGGCTCATCTCCCTGCACTCCAGGCTGCACACCCCCATGTACTTCTTCCTCTCACACCTGGCCATCGTGGACGTAGCCTGTGCCTGCAACACAGTGCCCCGGATGCTGCTAAACCTCCTGAATCCAGCCAAGCCCATCTCCTTTGCCGGCTGCATGACACAGACCTTTCTTTTTCTGAGTTTTGCTCACACCGAATGTCTTCTCCTGGTGGTGATGTCCTATGATAGATATGTGGCCATCTGCCACCCACTGCGATATTCTGCCATCATGAGCTGGAGGGTCTGCGTCACCCTGGTGATGACTTCCTGGGCCTGTGGCTCCCTCCTGGCCCTGGTCCATGTGAGCCTCATCCTGAGACTGCCCTTCTGTGGGCCTCATGAAATCAACCACTTCTTCTGTGAACTCCTGTCTGTCCTCAAGCTGGCCTGTGCTGACACCAGCCTTAACCAAGTTGTCATTTTTGCTGCTTCTGTGTTTATCTTAGTCGGGCCCCTCTGCTTGGTGCTGGTCTCCTACACATGCATCCTGTTCTCCATCCTGAGGATCCAGGCAGCTGAGGGCCGCAGAAAGGCCTTCTCCACCTGCTCCTCCCACCTCTGCGTGGTGGGGCTCTTCTTCGGCAGTGCCATCGTCATGTACATGGCCCCGAAATCTCAACACCCTGAGGAGCAGCAGAAGGTCCTTTTCCTGTTTTACAGTCTTTTCAACCCTATGCTGAACCCACTGATCTACAGCCTGAGGAATGCAGAGGTCAAGGGTGCCCTGAGGAGGGCGCTGTTCAAGGAAAGTCATCTCCAAACGGAGTGACATTTGAGTCGCACCACCCCCGGTAGTCCACTCGGAGACTTGGACACTGAATACCACCTACGTTCATCACTCTTTATATCTGAGACTGAACAACCCAAGACACTCTGTGAGGCACTCTCTTTCCTTCCCCATAAAGTATTTAGGTTTTACTGTATTCTTATATTTTAATTCTATCAAATATATTTATTTTTTCACTTAACTTCTTAGTGAATTAAGACTATCTAGATGAAAAAGTTTATTTCACCCACCGCTGTGGGTACCAAAAGTTAGACACTCGTGACTTCATCAGGAGTGTGCAGGAATAGCAGAACAGCGAGCATTTCTGACTTAGCCACATCAGTAACAATATTTTTTAAATACTGTAGCCAGGCAGAGACTCAGAATCTGTTGACACCTTGTCCATCACCCCCCCATTCAGACGTTTCCTCTCAATTGTAAATCCTCTTACCAATCGTAAATGTCCCTAAGTGCCTGCCTACCTAGGCTTAGGAAAAATTATTTGTTGATTAAATCCTGTAGTCTCTTTCACTTTCTGTGGTCATTATGGTGAGGCACTATTCTAAACATCGGTTAAGTATTACCTTTTAAAATCTTCGTAACAGCCTCATAAGATAGGGACTCTTATTAACCACTTTTTAGGTGAGAAAACAGAGGCACAAAGAGATTAAGTGCCTTAACTAAAGCCTCACAGCTAATAAGTACCTAGTCCAAGATCATGCTCAGGCAGTCTGATTCCTGAGTCCATAATCATAACCCCTATATAAAAATCAAAAAATTTTGATGCTCCAGGAGGAGAAAAGAGGAGAGAAGGAAAAACTTTTGGCATCCAGACAAAGATAGACACTGAGCTCCATATGGAAAAAGTACTCAAATTCACTCAAGAATGCAGCTTGACTGTGTACTGGTGTGAAAATGAGGGTGAGGTGGCAAGAAAGGACTGTGACTGCAAAGGTCAGGGGTGGAGGAGCCTCTCAGTGAGCAATGAAGAAACTGAAAGCAATGGAAGAAAGAGGCTGACAGTGAAGTTTGAAATTGATGACGGTTCAGCAAATTCAAGAGCATTAGAAAGGGGTCTTGAAATTTCTCCAAACTGGATATGATTTGTAATTCCAGTGTTTCCTAACACAGTCTTTAGATGGTGGCTTTGTTTCATGACAGATGTTGCATGCTGCATTGCCACACGCAGAAGCATGTCCCCTTCAGCAGCAGAGGAGACCACTCCCTGTCGGAGGGGCAGACTTACAAGGAGTCCCAGCCACAACCCGGACTCAGTGGTCCGTTTGTGAGTCAGCTGGCAAAGGCTTCAGGGCACTTCTCTCTCCCTTTGAACCTCTTCCTAGACCATCCGCTAAGCAAACATGTGGGACCTTTTTTTAGGCAAAGGAATTCAGATTTTGTTTTTGATTTTCAACATTTTCTGATCTTTAACCTGGGATTTATAGTACATTTCTCAATTGTGTGTCAATCTCTCCACATGGGGAAGGACAAGCGTCAGTTTATCTCTTCATCTGCACGCAGTACCTTGACATTCCTAACACAAAGTGCGCACTCAGTGAACACTCATTAAATTAATAAAGGACCCCTTAACTACCTATTGGCCCCAATTTCCAAATTTTCAGTGGAGCTATCTTCTGATTTCTAACCTTCTTTAAATCCCTCTACTTGTGGGTTATACTACAGTAGAAATTGAACTGTAGCTGATAATGATGGAGTGCTGACTATGTGGTAGGAACTAAATAAAACGCTTTAATATAATCTTCATATCAAATCTGTGGAGTGGGTGCAATTACTATCCTTATATAATGATGAGAAAAATGAAATTTAGAGAAGTTAATTAATTTACCCAAAGTCACAGAATTATTCACTGGTGGAAACAGAACTCAAGACTAGGCAGTCTGGCTTTAAATGAACTCTGACCCACTCCTTTGGAGAGGACCTACAGATACTCATCCTGAATGGCTGGCCTCAGGACTGTTTATAGCAGACACTCAGTAAACTGGATGAACAAATGAATAATCATTGTGTCCACATTTCTACCCATAGTTTATAGGCCTGGCTTGTGGTATCCTGTATTCTTTTAAGTTAGATATCTTATTGTCCCTTAGATTTACCCAACTCTAACTTTTAGTATATTCTTATTTAATGGATATTAATAATCAAGAATATGGTATTGCTCTGTGATCACAGAGAAGAAAGGGAACAAATTAGGCTAAAAATTTAGCGCTTAATATAAAAAATGCTGGGAATGTTTATTCATTTCTCTCATAGGGCACAGTGATGATTAGCTTCCCAGAGGAGCATGTCCAATGGCTGAACTTGTGGTTCTGGCAGTCTGGGATAGGACTGGTGTCAGATGGGAAGACATGGTAAGTGTTGCCCTTGAAAACTCTGGCAAGAGGGAGGAGACATTTATGGATAGTGGCTACTGGACATGATAGGAACTGGGAACCGGTTCACTTGCTGCCTGAAATTGGCACCTGCAGCATCTTTGGCATGTGGGCCAGGGATGGCCAACCACCGACCTGCAGGATTGTTGTTTACCATTTGCTGCGAGTGTAGAGTGTCATTGTTAAATATGGGTTATTGAGGGGAGGCATAAACCAATGAAACAGGAGGTGGAATGCTGTCTCATGGTGAAAACAAGGCTACAGTTTCCCAGCCAGAGGGACATGTCTTATACTTCTTGCATCCTGATAGACTTTGAATAGCAATTGTTCATTTTGATCTGTCTTTTTTTTTTTTTAAACCTGTGTTTCTCTTTGTTTCTAATTTTTGAAACCATGTTGGGCCAAGAGGTGGATCGTTGAGCACAGTACGATTTAGTCAACGGAGTTCTGGCTCAGGCGTGGGATGTCTGGGTTCTCATCCCAGGTCCCCACTGCCTCACTGTGTGACTTTAGAAGAGTTCTTTAACTCCTCTGGCCTTCAGTTTCCTCACCTGTAAAATGAAGGTGAACCAGACAATCTTTAAGGTTCTTTCTTATTTTCTAATTTTCCCTTTCTCTGTTGGTTTCCTCACATTTCATTGGAATTTGGGTTTTCATTTTTTCCAAAGCAATACAGAATAAGTTTCATACAGAGAAAATGAAACGGATTCTTAGATAATCAAATATCTTGGGCTTTAAACACAGTAGGAACTCAGGAGCAACTGCTAGATGAATAAATGAGTTGAATGGTTTAGTGCTCTGGGAAATAGTAAGTGCATAAGGCTGGCTGGAACACGAATAGAAATGCCTACTCTACGGACAGTTGAGTTTTATTAGCTTTCTTGGATCTTATTAAGAGTAACTTCACTGGAAAAGTTTTTAGGACCTGGAATAAAACTTAAATGTCTAATTCTATATGTCTGTTGCCCATATGGTAAATAATAATTTTAACATCTAGTATTTATCGAGCACTTTAGTGTCAGGCATTGTGCTGAGATATATGCGTTATTATCTTGTCTAAATGTCACATCAATTCTATGAGCTTAGCACTTTTATTGCACTCATTTTTGGAAAGAAAAAATGGAGGCACAGAAGTAGTAAGAACGTTCCTGTGGTTACAAGCAAGTGTGTGACACAACTTAAGTTCTAATCCAGGTCAACCTGACTTCAAGGACCACACCCATAGCCACTAATCATACTGCCGCCCTGTAGCCTGGACTTCTGGAAACTTTTCCTGCCTTTAGTTAAGTTAGACCCAAGAAAATCAGCCTGAATATTCTGAAAAACCATTTTAAGAAAAAGATAAAGCTGTATCTAACAGAATTTCAATAGATGTATAATCAACAAAATAGTAATACACAAACCAGTTTTTTAACTGAGCAAAAATTCCCGGATGTAGTAGAGGCAAATGAACCATCCTAGTGAAATAAGTGAAAGCCACTCATGAATATGAGGAGAGGTGGACAGCCTCTCTAGTGATCAGAGAAACGAAATTTAAAGCATGAGATACCAATTTTTGCCCATCAGGTGGACAAAAATAAAAAGATTGATACTTCCTTATATGGCTGAGCATGTGGGCACACAGGAATTTCTCCATATCTTGGTGGAAAATATAAATTGATTTCATGGTTATTTGGGAATGTATCTTCCAAAATTGAAATTTGCATACTTTTGATGTAACAATGCCAATTCTAGGAACACAGCCTACAGAAATACTCACATATATATGTAAAAACAATGTGTAAATTTATTTTTAATTGAAATACTTGTGATAGCAAAATTTCACAAATAATCTAATATCCTTCAATAGTGGGGCTGTTAAATAAAACATTATAAATTGACATTATGGAATATTTTGCAAATATTATTAGAAACAACTTTTATCTCTATAATGTCCAGGGAAGATTCTCATAAAATACATGTAAAAAGAAAGTTGTATTGATATAGTATTTTCTCATTCCTGTAGAGAAAAACTTACCTATACGTGTGTGCGTGTAGACATATAGTTAAGGCACAGGAAAATATTCAAAATGATAAATATTAAAGACTTAAAGAAGACAACTCTCAAAATGGAAAGTATACAGTGGAAAATAATACTGCATTATTAGAAAAATTTAAAGTAAACAAGTGTCAGTATTGCCATTTCAAAAAAAGAAAGAGAAAAGTTTTATTCACTTTACCTTATTCTGATCTTTTGACCTTCTAGCCCTCAGATAAATCAGCACACATTTGCTCACAGTATAGTTAAACCCAGGACAAAATAAGCAATGATTGATATCATTTAGGATTTTGTTATACTATAACAATATATGTATTAAGGTATTTTTTAACATAGTACATTTTTTTTCCTTGTTCAGAGAAAGTGTCCCCAATCAGTAAGCAGCTAGCTATCAACTGGTGATTCAGAGACCCAGAGTCCTTACACCTTGTGGATCTGTCATCATCCCCATCTGGTTCCCAAGGTTGTCATGTGTGTCAGAAGGAGAAGAAGGCATGGAGGCTTTAGTGGGTCTGGCCTAAAAGTGGACTTGGTACTTCTGCTTTAACCATTGGTTAAAATTTGGTCACATGGCCCTAGAAAAACACAAAGACGTCTGGGAAATGTGGTCTATATAAGTTATTTCCCAGGAATAATAGGAAACAGTTTGGTAAACATCTAGCAGTTTCTGCCACAAGTCATCAGAGGCTCTGAGTCCCCAGCTGTCTGGCTCTTGAGGACAGCAGTGAAACTCGAGAGAGCTGGTGGTACTAAGGGGTGGAATAGAGAGACCTGAGCCTCCTCCCAGATCTTCAGAAGCAGCACTCCCATGGACACATCCAATGGATTTGTGTTCAAGTTTATGTGAACTATAACCCAAATAAAGCTTCAAGACAAATCCTCTGGGCCCCACTACAGTAGACACATTCTGAACTGCTAATGGTCCCCAGATCACTTCCGAGGGACCCAGCCAGTGTCAGCCCTGATCATCAGATCTTTAGATAGCAGGGAACCCCATGGACCTGAGTTCAGGTATGCCGTGATCAGCTGTATCCTTGTTTTGTTTCCCCATCTATAAAATGATGCTAAGATGCCACCCAACCTGCCTGTTCCAAGAGGGTGTTGCCAGCTTCAAAAAGTAATACACATGTCAACAATTTTTAAGCTGAAAAGAAGTACTAAACATCCTTAGTCCTACAGAATGGAGAGTCATCAATTCTCTTCTCTCACGTTTTTTTTCTACTCTCTTACTTTCTCTATGTAATTTTTACCTGACCCGTTGTAAAACATATAGAGGATTTGAAATGTGTTCTCTTTAAATAAAACCCACTACAGTTCAGTTCCAGGGAAGATATTAGAGATGAGCCATAGGAGAGTGTCTGAACAAAAGTTACAACTGGGCAGAGGGTTAGGTTTGGGATAATCTGTTAGATAGGGATGCAATCCTTTCCTCCCAGAAAGTAGGCTGTGATAGGAGACGGGACAGCTGATGCTTCAAGGTGGTGGAGAGAGTGGAAAGGTGCCTTTCTAGTTATCCAAAATGATATGCCCATGTTGTTTGCACTGAATTGGAAGAACAGAAGGGAAGTAATACCTGAATTTGGTAAAGAGTCAATCTAAGTGACTGAATCTTCTGGTGTGCAGAAGACACCCAGCATTCCATGCCTGGCTTGTTTGACCCTTCTCTGTCAGATCCAGCAGAACAAATGATCAGTGTGTGTGCAGCGGAATCTGTCTGTGGGCTGCAGCAATGCTCCTGGTTGAGTAATGCTGACCTCATGGGCCGTTTGCCCTTTTGTGAAGCCAACGCCGATCTAGTCCGATTTTAGAGGCTCCCTAGGCTTACAGTGATCTCCTCCTCTTGCCTTCAGATACTCAGAATTTCCTTAGCAAGACAGCCCTTTGTTTCACAATCATAGATAAATATTCAGATGCACTTGTTCATGCTAGGTTGTGAATCGTAGGCACTAGGGGACCTGTTTTGATAAGAGTTGCAGTCCTAGATGCCTGAAGAGGGCGGAGAGTGAGGGAGACAGGAGCTCCTCCTGCCAATTTCACCCATTTTAATCCTTACCTCTTCAGAAACTGGTGGCCACAGAGGATTTTGAGCTGCCATCTAAGTCTCTGCAACCTGCCAGGAGACACGAAAATGGCAAAAACCAAAACCAAGCAAAACAAATATTCACTAAGCTCCACCAGTGGGGGCTGATTGAGTAAAGAGCAGAACCTCCATGCAATGGAAAGTCAAGCAGTTAGCAACAAACCAACCAAAACCAATGTGGATGTGCTTCTTGTCTTATGTAGAAGCATCTCCAAGATACACTGAGAGAAGCAAGTGTAAAGGAAGGAGGTGCAGGTAATCTATATCTGCACATGCTTCGTGTGCATAAACTAATTCTGGATGGATACATAAGAAACCCAAGAGAGAGGCTGGAGACTGGGATGACAGGGAGAACGAAATGCGTAACTAGGCTGAGGCTTATAAAATTGGGGGAAGCGTCTTTAAGAAAAAGAATGTGAATTTATGACTATAAAATTAGTTCTGGCCTTGGAAGTGTCTTGGTAGGGACTCTGAAGCTTAAGCTTCACTAGCATCACAGTGAGTCTACCTCTGGGGACAAGCAGGGGAAGTAGAATGTCAATAAAAACTTTTGAAAGCTGTTAGGCATTTGAGCCATTTTTACCTATTCAAAAACTAAAATAAAAAAAAATCTATAAATTGCAGCAATATTTTCTTAGATCAGTTCCTTAAGACCAAAGAATTAAAGGTAAAAATAAACAAGTGGGTCCTAATTAAACTTAAAACCTTTTGCACAGCAAAGGAAACCATAAACAAAACAAAAGGACAACCTATGGAATGGGAGAAAATATTTTCAAATTATGTGACTGACAATTGGTTTAATATCCAAAATAAATAAATGGCTCATACAATTCAATATCAAAAAAAAAACAATCAAAAAATGGGCAGAAGACATAAATAGACATTTCTCCAAAGAAGACAGTCACATGGCCAGCAGGCACAAGAGAAGATGCTCAACATTGCTAATTGTTAGAGAAACACACATCAAAACCACAGTGAGGTATCGCCTCACACCAGGCAGAATGGCCATCATTAAAAAGTCTACAAGTAATAACACTGAAGAGGGTGTGGAGAAAGGGAAACCCTCCTACACTGTTGGTGGGGCCATTACTCCCAGGTATATATCCAGAAAAGATGAAAATTCTGAATCAAAAAGATACATGCACCCAGTGTTCATAGCAGCACCATTTACAATAACCAAAACATGGGAATAACTCAGGTGCCCATCAACTGATGATTGGTTTAAGAAGATGTTGTGCATATATATATACATATATATATTTATATATACGCACACATGTACATATACACACATGATGGAATACTACTCAGCCATAAAAAGAATGAAATAATGCCATTTGCAGTAACATGGATGGACCTAGAGATTATCATACTAACTGAAGTAAGTCAAGCAGAAAAAGACAAATATTATATGACATCACTCATATGTGGAATCTAAAAAATAATACAAATGAATCTATATACAAAATAGAAACGGACTCACAGATGTGGAAAACAAACTTATGGTTACCAAAGAGGAAAGGGGGAGAAATAAATTAGAAGTATAGGATTAACAGATACAAACTACTATACACCAAATAGATAAGCAACAGGGATTTGCTGTATAACACAAGAAACTATATTCAATATCCTGTGGTAGCCTATAATGGAAAATAATCTGAAATATATATATATATATATCTTCTCCTCCTTTTGCTCTATACTTGAAACTAACACAGTATTGTAAATCAATTACACTCCAGTACTTCAATTATAAAAACATCGTATTTGACAACTGGAGAAAAATTAGAGAAAAAGAATTGACTAGGTGACCACGTCTTATGGAAAATCTGAGTTCATATAATGAAATTCATAACAAGAAAACTGTAAAAACAGCAGTAACCACACTGAAATATATTTCATCTCTCAGGTTGGTAAAAATCAAATAGTTTAAACAACACAGTTAGGGAGGGCATGGGGTGTCATACGTTGACATGCTTTTGTATGAATGACCTCCATGGAGGACTATTAACCAGTGTCTCCCACAGTTTCAAATTTGACCCTCCCATTTGACCCAGCATGTCCAGTTCCAGGGATATGCCCCACCGGTAGACTGGCACATGTGTAAAGCAAAAGACAAAGGCTATTCACTGCAGCGTCGTTTTTACTGCCACACGTTTGGAAACTACCTCAATAGGAGCCTGGTTAAATAAATTATGCTACATCCATTCAACAGAATATTGTACAGCTGAAAAATAAACAAGGAGCTCTTTACGTACTGTTATTATAGAACAATCACCAGCCTATGTTTTTAAGTTAAAAGTGCAAGCTTCAAAATACATTCTGGGCTTTCATTGATGTGATAGATTTCCTATAAGCACCAAATATTTTTGGAAGCATCTCACAAACAGCTTGTGATATTGGAGCATCCGCAGAAGGAAACTAGATAGCTGGGAGGCATGTGTGAAAGGAAAACTTTTATACTGTTAAATTTTGAAACATGTCAATGTGTAACTTTTTCAAAATACAAGTTTTGAAAAAGCTAAAACAGATTTTTCAACTTATGCAAATTCACACTAACCTAAAACTCTAACGAAGCCTGAGACTCTACAAAGGGCAGCCTATTGAAGTTCCCAACCTTGGCAGGGAGATCAGTTCCACATTTGATGCAGACCAAACTGGAGTGAAGAGAGACTGAGAAGACTGGGCATCTTTCCCCTCCACTGGAGGGTAGTGTACTCACACTTCAAAGTCTTATTAGTTATTCAGTGATGCAATGAACTTATGATTTGAAATAAAATATTCTCAGGAATGTTTTAGTGGACCCCAGTAAAAATTCTAGAAAATGATTCCATAAATTCCTGGAAGCTACGAATTCTTCCCTGAGCTCCCCATTACAGTGTTTTAGCTCCTTAAATAAGGAATTTCCTTTTCCAAACTCCTCTGGAGACCAAAAAAGTCATGACACCCAGGTTTCTTCCTTTACTTTATTTTCATTGAGGATTTAGAGTTGCTTTGCTAAATTCAAAGACAGGATCCCTTGGGACACGGTTAAAACCCAGCCCCAAGGACACACAGCCCAAAAGGAACAAGTCTGGGACGAGAGAAGATTGGATCCTAAGTATGTGTGATTATTCTGAAACGGAAGAAGCTGCCAGTGATGAAGAGCTGCTAACAGGAGTTAGAATACATGAGAAACCTTTTGTTACTCATAAACTGTGTATTCCAAGCATGATCTAGAGTCAAGAGTGCATTCCATGATGGATTTTTTTTTTCAAAGACGAGTATTTTCAGAACAAAAAGGCTTGTGATTAAAGCATCTATGTCCACAAGATGGCGCTATGGCTTCTGCCAAGCAGAAAACTCCCATTTCCTCCAGGAACTAGGAATCCAAAATAGACTTCTGATCGGACACCAGGTCTGTTGATGAATCTGTCAAAGAAGCGCTTGGTGCAGAAGCCTTCTGGTGAAGGTTGATTTGGGCCACAAGGGTGAAGATTGTTCCAGGCGGTAACAGTTCCAACACCTCCACACATGCCTGAGCCAATGCCTCAAGTCCTCCTGCTCACCTTTCAGCCTACTGCTTCTCCAAAGTGCTGCTCTTACCACTGTCAGGCACGGGACCTGGGTATTAAGGAGTGGCGCGGGGTGTCAACCATCGTGGGGAAGTATCTCCCACCCCCACCCACTCTTTCTTCCCGGGATAGATCAAGACTCACCTCTTCCATAGAGCCTTTCACTCTTGCCTACGTTAATCGTACTTTCTTTAAATTCCCCTGGCAAGGATATTTTTACCTCTCTTTGGACTGACCAGAGGCTGCTTTAGAATATTATCATTTGCATCTAAATGTTCCAAATTCTCCTGGGACAGAGTGCATGTCATAATTGCCTTTGTATATCCGGCAACAGCGAGCATCCTGCCTTGAATTTACGCATAGTCATATTGTAGTGAATGCAGACAATCTACAGTAAGAGCTCAATGGCTTTAGCTGGTAGCCTGAGTACTCAGGAGGACGCTAAGCCCTCCTGGCCACTGCTGAGGAGTTACGGGTGTGATCTTTAAAGTCACAACCTCTCTGGAGCAATTTGATCACCAGTAAGAGGATAGGGTTGAATTGTCCTCCTAGCTCTTTTTAATGTTTTGCTTCTATGACGTTAATGTCTTCAGTATCTCTGCCTGGAGGGAGCCAAGCAAGCAGGAATATTTTTATCATAAGGGAACTGGAAGGATGTTTCTGCTGAAGTGAACAGCATCTCTCTCTGTTCATCTTTGTTCTTAGCTCCTTTTTTCTGCCCTCCGCCTGAGCAGTCAGAACTCTGACACAGCGATACATGGCTGGTCACTCCCCCTCCCTTTTGTTACCACGACCTCTCTGTCACACAGGGATGGAAGGGCAGGAACATGGAAGCTCAGGGGCATGGTTACAACAGGATGCTCTGAGCCCACTTTTAGGAATGGGATAGAGAGCCTGCTGTACCATTCAGGGGGTTGTGGCTACATTTGGAAGAAGAATTGGATAATATGGATAAGGGTGGAAGAGGTACACCTGTGCCCAGGGACGGTCCCTGGGGACTTTGAGAGCTGGGACAGGACACTTCCAGAATTGGTCCTCAAGGACTTGAGATTAGGGAGAAGGCCAGTGACTTTCTACCAGCACAAGGGAAAGATGGAGTGTGACCAACAGGGCAGAACTAAGATCATTTCTGAGTTCAAAATAACCAGCACGTGGTAATCTGTTTTTGCCTTTTATTATGTCCGTCAGAAGGAGAGGTGATACATAAAGACCCAGCTCATTCTTTCAGTAATGTGATGAGATTTTAGTCTAAAAAAAGCTAAGATACAAAAAAAAAAAAAATCAGGACACAATGCACTTTTTCCAGCTTCTCATCAATAAGAGAAAAATATATATGTATAAAAATGGTTGAAGAAATATCTAACTTTAAGCCCCCATCAGAGGAATTCTTGGGACCCTAACTCCCTCCTCCTACCAGTGTAATATCTGATATAAACATTTATGTATGTATCAGTATGTGTTTATGTGTTTCTCATACCAAAAAGAATATAATATGGCTCATAAACATACATATGCACATACATGTTAACACACAAGATGAAGTTAAAGGTGGTTGAAAGAAAACAGGGCAAAAGGAATATAAGAATAGAAGGGATAAGGGTTCACAAAGAAAAGTGACTAGACCTTCAAAATGTATTCCAGTTGGAAAAAGTGAAAATCATAAGTTTGATAGCACAACAGCATTTATGTAAATTAAAAATATGTGCACAGAAATAATACAGAGCTTTTTAAATAATAAAAAAGAAGTAAGTAAGCTAAGTAGGAAACATGAACAAAAGAGCCAGAGACGACAGTTTCCAAGAAGACTGTAATTAATTCAATTTTCTGCACCTGCTCTTCCCAAATAAAAGTTAAGCAGGTAAATTATAATAAAACCTAGGAAGAGCCATTATGAGATTAGCTCCAAATGATGTGGAAGTTTGCAACAGAGAAGAGGGAAGCCTTCACCAAAGAAATGACCTCCATGTTGGATCTTGACGGATGTTCAAGAGTCTACAGAAAGTAGGAAAAGGGAAAGTGTAAGCTGAGGGCACTGTGAAAGCAGAGGTGTCTGAGTACAACCAAGATAGGAAGGGAAAGAGTAGAGATAATTTGTTATACTCCGCAGTGATCATTTGGAGATGCAGATCTGACCCAGTGACCTCCCTGCTTTAAATCCTTCAATATCTTCCCCTGCCTTCAGTATAAAGACCCAAATCTACGCCCCCATGATCTCTGGTCCCCATTGACATCAGCAGTTTCATTTTGTGCCACTGTCCTTCCCTCTGGCTTTCATTCAGTTCCTAAAATGAACCAGTGACCTTCCTGTGTGTCCTTTCCCTCCCCCTGAAACCCTCTTCCCCATGCTCTCTGCCTAATCATGTCTATTCATCCTTAGAGTTCAGCAGAAATATGATTTCCAAACTGCTGACTTCTCTAACTTTCCAAATGGGGTCATTCTTTTAGGTTACTTTTTGCACCCATTAAAATGATGACAACATAATTATTAAATAATCACTTGTTTAATATTTCTGTGCTGTCATTATATAAGCTGACATTATAAGGGCCATGTGTACCACTGTATCCTCAGCCCCTCATTCAATGCCTTGCACATAATGGGAACATGATAATGACTGAGTGAATTAAATTAATGAGTAAGAGTGTTGTATTTGGGTTGGCGGGGGAGGCCATTCTTCTAGACAGCTACCAGAGACTATAAAATCTAAGTGAGAGCTGAGGTCCAATTAAGGAACTACTGGTCCCATTCTTTCTGTAGAGGTCCACACAGTGGGATGCTCAGATGGCGAATGAGATGAAATATTAGAACTTTTCATTATATTTATTTTTACCTCATTCTTTTAAATGTCTGTTTTTTGCATATTATGAGGAAGTACATGCATATAGTTTATAAATGAATAAAACACTTATATATTAACACACATTTTGGGGATACTTGTTGAAATGTTTTTATTGAAAGAAGGTAGGATAAAAGATGTTTTAAAACCACTGCTGTCGATCATGTTGATCAGAGGGTCCCCATGATCATGAGGCATCCAAATTAGCAAGGAGCCTTTTCCAGGAGTTCTGTTTGACCCCCACACCATGAAAATTCCACAGGCTTAGGGCAAATTCATAAAACTCATTAGGTGATTATGATTAAAAAAAAAAACTTCTAGTAAAGAACTACCACTTTTATATCAAGGGTCCCAAATCTGGCCTCATCACCATCACATGGGACACTTTAACAAACAACAGCAAGCAAACAAACAAAAAATCTTCCCTGAATGTTTTGCTGATTGGCCAGGTTTGGGAACTGCTGCAATTGAGCCAGAACTCCACTGAATGGACTTCACTGGTTTTAGTCTCTTTGCAAACAGGGATCATCCCCATCTCCATCCCCATCCCTATCTTCCAAGATTTTGGGGTGGGAGAACTTCTGAAACATCCCAAAACCAAACACTCCAAAAAGGGACACCATATGAACAGGAACAGGAACTGCTGACTGCCGGACAGGTTAAGCTCCTGCTGTCACTTTACAGCAGCTGGCACCCTACCCTGGCAGTAACCATTGGGTGGAAAGATGTGGTCATTCTTAGACATTATTTCCCAGATGTTTTGGAGATAATTAATTGAATATGATACAGAGGCATGTGTATTTTCCTCTGATGTATGCACCCAAGCTAAGAACATACCCATAGGAGAAATTTCAAGAACTATGAGCTTCTAGACAGCTGGGGGAAGTGGGAAGCCAGGCAGGCAGGCAGATCACAAAGGAGGCTATACGTGCTACGGAGTTTGGGCTCTGTACTTCCAGAGTTGGGGCTCCTTAAAGGATTTTGTTCAGTCTGAATGAGGGCAATTGACAAATTATATATATTCAAGGTGTACAACTTGATGTTTCAGTATACACATACATTATGAAATGATCACCACAGTCAAGCTAACAGCCATCACCTTACATAGTTGCCAGTTCTTTTTCCCTTTTCTTCTCTGGCATGTCTTTACCACACTTCATGTCAAGCCCGCCGTTTGTTCTTCCCTGAACAGAGTGTGCCTGTGCTTTCATGTTTGCATATGCCATCCCCGCTGTTGGCATGTCTTTCCTCCTTCCTCCTCTCCACCACGGAGCAGAGTGCCTGTTTACACAAGTCGACTCAAACATCACCTTATCCAATAAGCCTTCTCTTGGTCCCCAGGCATGCTCTCCCTTCCATGCTTGCATCCCACTCTGTGTTGGTCTCAGCTTAATACGCATCACACTGCTGTCACTGCTTGCTCGTCCTTCCTCTCTTCAGTCAGACCGAGGGCTGCTTAGGAGCAGAGACTCGGCCTTTGCATATGTGGTTTCTAAAAACGCACATTAAGTAAACGAATTTTAAGAAGAATGAGGCGTTACTCTTTATACTTTGAACATCATTATATTTAGGCTAGTGCCCATCTGCAGAGGTCGAGAGAAGAAACAAAGGGAAACCAAGGATGCAAAAGAAAAATATGTTCATCGGAATGGAACTGGGTGGTTAAGAACCACACTGGCCAATCCCCAGGGTGGATTTAAAGGAGAAAGATGGAGAGACCACGTTCAACCAAGTTAACAAAAGGATTGAGTTCAAAATCAGTTCCAAAAGGTTCAAAGGTGGGCCACAGAATCAGGAAAAAGGCAGGATCAGAAAGGCCAGGGCAGTATTCAGAAACTAGCACTGGACCAGCTGAGGGTCAGGGTTCACCAAGTGGGAGGGCCACACAGCCAGTAACATGGGATGGTGGCCCCAGGAGCACATCTGGTTGGGGCAGTGACAGCCTCAGGGAGAACTCCAATGAGTTCCTGCTTCAAAAAAGGTCATTGTAATCCCTTAGGTCCCAATCCCTTGACTAACAGGACAGTTCTCTGTCCTTCCCCGACCATGGCTGGATCTCAAAGGCACTGTCTCCGATTAAAATGCTCCCCCCAAACCAGAACCTTTTATTTTTCCCCCATCGAATGTAGCTCTCACTTTAAAATAACTTCACTTTGGATCGACTTACCTTTCCCAGCTCTTATCACCTTGTTATTGTAAATTTATTCATTCATCATGTCTAACTGTCAGGCACTATTAGGGAAGGAAACCAACCCGGACCGGTCACCTTCTACCCGTGTCCTGAGATGAGCCTGTAGATTACCTGACAATCACCCCAACAACCCAGTGCAGCAGCTGTGATTAAATATTATCATCGCCATTTAAGACAGTAGGGAAATGAAGCATAGAAAGATTAAGGTGAAGCACACGAAGGTGAATGTGCCGAATCTGTGCACTCAGTATGTGGAGAGGGCGGGATCCAGATCCACTCCTGCCTGAATCTAAAACCCACCCTCTTTTTACTGTACTGTTCCTTCTCCTCTCTGGGCCTTTGTAGAGGAAATTGAGGCCCAAATGAAATAATCAGGATGTTGGGATAGGGTGTCTGGCTGGATTAAGAAGCCCATTCACCAAGAGCAAGCATCAAGAAAGGGTAAAGAAGCTAAGAAAGAGAACCCTAGTTGGCAAGGCGAGGGGAAGAGGAGCCTGGGGTGCTGGATCGGTCCCCACGTGCAAACCCTCTGCAGACGGGTGTGCCCTGTGGAAAGGATCAACTCCCCATTTGGTGAGTTTTAACTTCCCTCCATCTCACTACTAGGTGAAAGTCAGAGCAAGCTCGTATGCCTAACTCTCAATGACCCAAAGGTCACTGAATCAAGGGTGGTGAACTAAAAAAACAAAAACGCTGATAGGTTAGAGCTGGCAGAACAAAGGGAGGTCAAATCTATGAGACTTGACATTCAGAGGGAATAAAGGGCTAGAGAGTTGCTGAGGGAGAACCTAGAGAAGCCAGAGTGGAGCAGGACAAACAGCCAGGCTGCTTTAGAAGGCAGCTCTCGAGACTTGGAGCGTACCGCCCACTCCCAGGAGGCAGTGTGGAACAGAGCCGGGATCAGCAACTTCGGCCCAAGGATCAGAAGTTTACTAACCTTGCTCACCCATTAGAAACTGAATTTTCTCTCCCAGACGAGAAATGACAGTTCTAGCTGGCACTCTTTGACTTACCGCACCCATCCACCCCCCAACCCCATTCTCCTCCTCTTGCTGAGCTCATGGTCCGTGCGAGGCCTGCCCTTACATACCTGAACTCTGAGGAGTCCTGGTTTTCCCCAGGGCTTCCTACATCCTACTCGGCAGCTTGGAGTAGGCTGAAGGCTCCTGGACCGTTTAGGGCTTAGCCCCTCAGAATAACACCATCAAAGTAGCACATTTTTTGAACATAGAGATGCTTCAGGACTCTATTGGAAAAGTAACCATTCTGCTTTAATGTCTGTCTATCCTGAAGCCCCCTTCCAAGCACTGGTAGGCCCGGTCAGCTGGGATCAGTGCAGCAGCCAATGGGCACAGTAAGAAATGAGCACAGTAATCCGGAAATGGTCTGAGTAGATGTTTGGGACTATAGATCATGGCATTCCCAAGAACAAAATGGGCAGAAAGCCCATTAAGATTCCATTTGATTGATTTCACTACGGAAACCCCCGGAGTAACGAGTGAGGTGGTGGGGGCTGATGTAACTGAAATGAACATACCAAAAATCTCTGTCCCCCATGAGAGGGATTCTTGTGTGTGTCTGTGTGGCTGCACTGTAGAACATTTTGGCATTCTCCAACGTCTGTGGAGAGTCATGAAGACAGACCCACTCAGCCTGGGCCTCAAAGGCCAAGAGAAAACAAGGTTTCCCTGGAAAAGAAAAAAAGGAAAAAAAATACATAGGCATAAGAAAACCCACAGGCCTGAGACATAGGCTTAGATACTTACATACACACGTTCCTGGGAAGAAAGCAGACGGCACCACCCTGCCAGACGTGAACTCACCATACACGGAGGAAAGACGTGCTCATGCTGCTTCAGGGATGCGCGTTCCCAGGCAGGAGACATGGCCTCCCAGGCAGTCGAAGGAGACAAAGCGGAGAGACAGGGGAGCACGGGGCAGGCGAGAGGGAGAAAGAGGTGGAGAGAGCAGGGGACACCCTTCCTGATACAGGGAGAGGCAGGTAGACTTCAAGGAAGGGCAATTAACATTGTGACCTGAAGATAAAGATGCAAAGACGGACGAACACAGACACTCGGACGTTCAGAGACGCGGACTGGCCGGGAGGAAAACAGCAGCGGCTCAGGTAGTGACCTGAAGAACCACCGGGGCGGAGGAACGCCCCGGCAGGAATCGGAGACCTAGACGGGCCCAGGAGGGCGTCCCGCGCCCTCGGCGCGCCCCGTCGGCCGCGGCCCGGGTGCGCCCGGCCCCGCGCCCCGCTCCGCGCGCGGCTCCCCTCCCGGCCCGGCCGGCACTTCCCAGCTCTGACGCGGGAGCTCCCTTCACGCCAATGAGGCTCCGGCGCCGACGGGCCCTGGCCCTCCCCCAGGAAGGTGTGTCCCTGGTTTCCTCACCTGAAACTTCCGAGGAGAACCAGATCCCTCCCTCCCGGCCGGGCGGGGCGGCCGGGGCCTGCGCCGGGGCCTGCGCCGGGGACCCGGAGGGGACTCTTGGGTCCGGACAGCATGTGACACTGGCCAGGTGGGTGCCCTCCGCCCGCGCAGCCCCCCGCCCCGCGCCGGGCCGGCGGCCGGAGAGCCCCGGCGGAGGTCAGGGCGGGGCGGGAAGCACCGGGATCGAGGCCTTCACCTTGGGACCTGCCCCAGCTGGGTCCCGGGGCGCGGGCTCCGGAAAGCGCGGCGAGGGCGGGAGCTGGGCAGAGAGGCTGGGTTCGGGGTGTGGGACCGAGTCCCCCCCTGGGCTGGGAGAGGAGGGAAGCTGGAGCAAATGCTCCCCCCTGGAAAAATTTGCTTCCGGCCTGGCCTGGTCCCGCCTTGGAAGTGGGCACCCCGCCCCTGGATGTGCCCCGGGCCGGTAATCAGGGCTCTTCAAAGTCTAGGCCCTGGGGAAAGCCAACCTCTACAATAAGGAGTAACTGAGAGGCCCTTTGTGGACGGACTCCCTACCTGGAGATGTTTTGTTGGCTCCTTTTTCTTCACCAGGCCTGGGCCTTCCTTCATTTATCTTCCTTTGGATTCGCATACCGTGTTTGTCTAAGTACGGGGCTCTTCTCTGTTAGCCAAGGTGCTTTAACCTGTAACAAAAAAGACTCCTGCCCTGCCCCCACCCTGTTTCCCTACACCTGGGGAGTCCTTCCAAAGCTTCCTGGTGATCACAACAGGGCATTCAGAACTTTGGGAAGGGAGAAGGGAGCGCTTCAGAGCTGGGGTAGGGGGGGTGGGGGGTTGTAGGACACCCCCCAGGAGCTCTGGTAGCTGGCATCATCTACACTGCCCTCCGTCTACACTGCCCTCGGCAGCGAGTTTGTCGTAGGAGAGCCCATCCTGGAGCCACCTGGTCCTCAGGTCTCAGCCCTGCTCCCCTTCCTGGATCTTGGATCCCAAGACTGATTTGCCCTCTTGTCTCCCTAGAAGTGAACTCTGGCCAGGACGCTTGTCAGATTGAGGGGAAAAGGTGTGTCCAACAGACAAGGGAGAGAGGGTGACTTTCTTCTCTAGCTTCTTACCCCTTTTGCTACCCCCGCCCTTCCCTGCATTCCAGGGTCTTGCATCCTTGGCTGTTTCAGGAATCCCAGCTCCTGGCTAAAGAGCTCCCAGTGGTGGCCTCTTGCTCAGACTTCCTGCTTCATCTACACCTGGGGTGTGAAGGAGCACCGGGCCTCGGCCCTGGCAAAATGGGAGTTGCTTGTTCACCAACCTGTGGGCCTGAAACTGGAGCCATGGCCACTGAGGGGTTCTTGGGTGCTGGGGGGGATGGGGGGGGTGTCAATTCGGAGCAAGACTGTCCAGCAGGAGGAATGGATGCCATCAGGAGGTGTGTGAAGGAATCCCTCTTACCAGAAGAATATAGTGATTCTAAATGCAGTCAAGAGTCTTCACAGATCCAGGCCCCTAGAGCATGTGGCTGCCCACAGCGTGGTCTGTCTGGGGTTGTCTGTGGCCACATTAAGCACAGTGTCTGTGGGATAGACAGGCACATGTCATTCACTGTGTGGTGTGGACAAGGAGGTCAGCGTCACTTCAGTGGTGTAGACCCAAACAGATGAGGTATAGCATCTGGTGTAGACAGGGCTGAGTCACTCACCAGATCTGCAGAGGGAACAGGAGCTGGTCATGTATAGTGTCTACAAGGTGGACTAGAAGAAGGTCACCCTCTGGGTCTATGTTGCAGGTGACACAAACAGGTCACTTCCACTCACATCTGTGTGGATGGCTCCAGGGCCACGGATGGGCTTGTGGGGTACATGTCCCCACTGCCACTCACCACGGTCTGTGTCCCCATCGGTTCTACCAGGCAGTGGGTGATGTGATATTTTCAGAGGTTAGAGAATAGAAAGAAGTGTTTATTACAGTTTTCACTGGGATGATGGGATGTTCCTAAAATGAGTAGAGCACAGGGCTTAGCAGTTAGCGGTCCAGAAAGCTACTCTTGCTTTGATATCTTTGTAGCATCAAGAGCAATAATGTCAGTGAATAAAGGCATCCACCGATCTGGTGATCTTGTTTCTGAAATCAAAATGAGCACATATCTTTCAGTTTGGTGGGTATTTTCCTAAGGTAGAATATAGACGATGCCGTGTAAACGCAGAAGTATTGTAACTTCAAGAGCACATCAGTGGTTTGTGGTGTAAGTCAGTGTTGCAAACTGACGCCGCTAAAAAATCCAGGGAGCACGGTCCTCAAAGTACACAAGGCTCTTGACGTTGGTTGGAAGAAGCAGTGTGATGGGTGCCGGGGTGAGGAGGAGGGAAACCTTTAAAGTACAGGTTCACATCTAGTTGCTAGAAATGGGCAAGAGCTAAGCTACTGGGGCGCCCTAGGGGGATGCTGAGTTCTGTCACACACCGCGTTACTGGGGAGACTCGGAGCTTCGTCTTGATAGAAGTCGCAAGTGGACAAGGTCCACAGATGCAGAAACAACTCTGGTCTGGAGGAAGGCCAGATCACCATGGTGCCATGCTCTGCCTTTGCTGTGCTCAGATAGAAGCGATCGTTCCCCCCCAGTGGGGGAGGCTAGGAGGCGGCTCTGGCATGGGGCAGTGCCAGAAGTCTCTCTCCTGCTGCCTTTATGTGAGTAAAACCACGACTTACAGATGCCCTCTAGCTTTGTCACCTTTTAGGCTTGGAATGCCTGATTCCAGTAGGATTTCTAGGGCAGAATCAAGTACAGGGAAATGCTAAGCCCATGACCACGGGTGTTTCCAAATGGGTAAAGAGAGTGTTGAAAATGATGTCAATAAGATTTGCAAATATAAACTACTATGTATAAAGTAGATTAAAAAACAAATTTCTTCTGTATAGCACAGGGAACTATATTAAATACCTTTAGTAACCTGTAATGAAAAAGAATATAAAAACGAATATATGTATGTATATATATGACTGAAACATTATGCTGTACACCAGAAACTGACACATTGTAACTGACTATACTTCGATTAAAAAAAAATAGTCACGTGGATGGGGTTGCAGGGGACAGACACTCAGTGTCACTAGCATGGACCTGAAGGTGATCACCTCGCACGTGCCGTCTGTAGATATAACCTGAATGTAGCAGAAATACGCTTATGTATTTAGAGGCCGCTTGTTTTGAGGACTTGACAGGGTGTCTGGGTGGAGGGCCGGGACAATACACATACCACTGAGGGGTGGCTACAGGTTGAGTGACATGGTCTCCTTAGGCAGGTAGGAGCCGTGAGCAAGTATGTTATTTAACGTGCGGTTAGGAGAATAGGGTCACGTCATGGTATCAACCAGAGTGATTATAGTATTTTGTACTTAGGGCTGAATGTAGGGTGCAAATCAGGCACTGTGTCAGTTAACTGGAAAAAGGACGTAAAAGTCCTTCTGCACAGCATGCTTGTGTCAGCTGTGGCCCTCGACCCCGTACAGATGGTATCTGTGTCTGTGAGGTGGCGGAGAAGTTGTCGCACACCACATCGTCAGGGTGGCCGGGGACCTGCCTGTTTGGTTATGTGAGGCTCTCCTGCATAGAACCTGGGAGGGTGGCTCAGTGTGTGTGTATGGGGCGGGGGGGCGGGGGGGACTTGTGTAAGAGTGCACACCTGTATAATATCCCAGCCAGACAGCAGGCATTTGGGGCGGTGGGCTTCTCCTTGAACCCTAGACCAGACAGGAGAGGTGTGAGTCCATGTGCAGCTGTGAGACTATAGGCCCCCAGGGTCTTCTCTAGACGAGTGACCTGCCAGCTTTCTTACAGCCCGACTTCTGGTTGCTTATGATAGACTTAACTTCGTTTGAGTTCACCTGTACCATTTGCTTAGGAAACTTGATCAGGTGTCTAAGTTACCTGATCTTCAGTTCCCTCATCCGTAAATTAGGCGAAGTTTTCTGTGTCTCTAAAAGTCCTTCCAGCTCATAGATCCTATATTTCTCTCTTACACATTTTTCTTGCTCTCTCTCTCTCCAACAGTACTTACAATCCCTAACATTTCTATTACTTTCAGAGTTAACAATGAACTTTATTTTTTGTGTTGTCCTATTTAATCTTTATTAGAACTCTTTGCAAAGGGAGTATATTATCCCCTTTCTAAAGCTAAGAAAAAGAATGTTCCAATAAATTACATGATTTCTACAATTGTCTTAAAATCAGCAAGATACAAAAAAGGCAGGACAAAAAGTTGGACAGCCCTCTTTTAAGTCTGTGTTCTTCCTTCCTTCTTTTATTCATGCAATAAATCTTTGTTGAGGGTCAACCAAGCATCAGGCAGAGAGGACTGAGCAGTTAATACAGCAGCACTGATGTCCTCACAAAGCTCATGGTCTGGCCCAGAAAATAGACATGGAATGTGTAACTCCAAGGGCACTCAGTGTGACAGAAGAAGTCAAGGGGTCTCCAGGCAGAAGAAGAGGATTCCTGGCAGGGAACAGCACATGTGAAGGCCTACAGGTGATGGAGAGGGAGGCGAACTAAAGGGACCGGGAGCTGATGGGGTGGGGGAGGTGCTGACAGGTGAGGAGGCTGCTGGAGAGGAGGGCAGAGGCCAGGGAGCGGAGGGCAGATCCACCATGCTGGATACTTGAGTTTCATCCCAGTGGTCATCAGAGGCTCCTGAAGAATCTAAACTAGAAGTGGGGCTTATAGGATCACTCAGGTGCTGGGGAGAGAAGCTGTGTGGAGGCCAGCAGCCAGCTGTGTCCTGATGCAGAGGCCAGGGTAAGAGGGGACAGTAGCATTGCACCAGGCTCTGGAGCGGAGGTGGAGGAAAATGGACAGACTTGAGGGGTATTTAGGAGGTGGGGTTAATAGGACTTGGTGACTGATTAGCCATGGGGAATGTGGGCCAGGACAGGAGCAAGACTTTAATTCCGTAATTGAAAAATGTTTACCGAGCACGTAGAATGGCCAGGCATTGTGCTTGGTATAGACAACTGTTCTTGGTCTCATGATGCTTACCACCTATTGTTTGAGATAGATGATAAACCAAAAGACACACCTAATTATATAAAATGTAACTGTACAGATACCTCCAAGGAGAAGTCAAGTGAACTCAAGCTGGTAAGAGCTACAAAGAGGACAGTAACCCCATTAGAGGACTGGGGGAACTTAAGGGGTTAAATCAGGAAAATGTCATCTCCCAAATAACAAGATAACGAGTATTTCTAGTGTCAAATGCGTGTCCACGGTAGTACCCAGTGCTGACAAGAACCACCAAAATAAGCGTCCATAGAGTCGTGTGGAGTTAGCAAGTTGAAGACTGCAGGGGAGGTGGGCTGAGCGGTGCCATTGACCCTGGGTTGGAGGTAGGTGAGGTGTGAGGGGAGGAAGACAGCAGGTGTGAAGAACTCCGTTTACACGTTGGAAAGATGAGAAAGACGTGAGCGTGCTTAAATTCTGCTGGGGTGGTTCCAACAGAGAATGTGAAGGTGTGTGAGAGAGAGAGAAGCCAGAGCCAAAGGTCCCGGGAAGGCAGGGAGAGGAAGACGGCGCGTGGAGAGGAGGGTGCTCTGCTCCATCAGAGGGGAAGGGTGGGAAGAGTGAAATGTGGGTTGCTCTGAATTGCAAGAAACTGAATCAGTTCCTCTCCATTGGGTTGTAAATTCTTTGCAAAGTAGGAGATGAGATATTCTGCTGGAAGGGAGAGGAGAGGTGGGAAGGTCAAAATTGTGAGAAGGAGTGAGAAGAGTTCTCGCTTTGCTGGAGAGAAGGGGCCACTGAAGCGGTGAGGATTTCAGTTTCGTGGACCTGGTTGACGTGGGTGGGTAACTATTGTATCTACTATGCTTCTAACCTAAGTCTAGTTATCATTCCACTTTACAGCAGCTGCCTCTTTAACTGCAAAAAAAAAAAAAAAATACTTTTGTTAGTTACCAGCTCTGCTAGACCCTGGAGGAAGTAAGATGAGTGGAACCCAGACCCTGTATAAGGGAGAGTCCACTGTGCTGTGGTCCCCGAGCCGGCAGCCGGAATGGCCAGACCTGTGTTAATCCCGTCAACAGTTTGGAAGGAAGATTCCCCCTCCAGACTCTCTGGGCTGTTAGATCTAGGGCGTGTCACTCACCGAGTCTGGGAGTTATATGGGACTGAGTCACTCTCGGTGTCCAGCGTGTAGACAGGGAGAGACACTGTGACATAATCCAATCTAGAGGGTAATGACCACTGGGAACCTCAGTCCTCTCTGACAATGGTCTTGCGCTCTAATTGTTGTCTGTCTCCCCCACAAGACTGCAGGCTCCATGCTGAACGCCCCACACTGAACAGGGTCACCTGGTAGATGTTGATTAAATGAATAAATCCATGATAAATTTTATAGGTTCTCTGGCTTGTTTTTGGAAGTATACTTTGTCCCAAAGAATGACTGTAAATGGAACCAAAGGAGTGCCCCGTTCTCGTTCTTCAGGGTCTGTCCCCCTGACACGTAAAAGCAGAAGAGGTGATAAAGCTTTGTCTCTTCTTCCTCTTTAGGATTCCACCCTGATGGAAACTGAGGAGCCCCCACGTGGAGCCTTGGCTCCCGTCCCTGCTGGAGCGGAGTTCAGTGTGAGCCCCGCAGCTCCCAGGAGAGGGAGCCAGGCCGCTGCCTTGGAGCTGGAAGCAGAAGAGGGCGAGGGCCCGTCTGATAAGTGGGCACAGGGACACACACTCTCGGAGACCCCGCAGAGAGAGGGGAGGGATGTGAATGACTCCGCAGCTGAGGGCATGACCTCCGTCCCCCAGGAGGCCTCTGCAGATGTGGAGAGCAGACAGGAAGACCTGATGGCTGCCGCCCGCGACCCTCCAGCAGACCTGGGGGCAGTGCCCCAGAGCCCAGCAGACAGAGACGCAAGGACACTGGCCCCTCCAGAGCCCCGGGCCTGCCCAGACCAGGGTGAACGTCTGGACAACGCCCCAGTCCCCAGTGAACTGGGCAGCAGCGTGGAGGTGGGATCTGGACCGGAACTCACTTCTTTGATACTGGGACCTGGACAAGCAGAAGGGAAGGAGGACACTCACCCAGACACCTCTGCTCAGACCAGCGTCTGGCCGTCCTGGGAAGAGCACCCTGCAGAGACCAGCCAGCCGCAGGACCCAGAAAGTGGGACTGTCAGGCAGGAAAGCCCAGGGGTGGAGGGGCCCAGGCGCCTCCAGGAGGCCGAGGGGCTGGAGGAACGGGGAGGAGAGGACGGGGCACGTCAAGGGGAAGGAGCTTTGGGGGAGGATGTTTGTTCTGATGGGCTTTCAGGGGACCAGGAACAGATGGGACGGCAGGTTAATGGTACAGATGCAGATCAGAGGCCACAACAGGAGCAGATTCAAGAGCTTGTGCTGCTTGCAGGACCAGGAGAGAGAGGGGGGCACAACGGGGAGCTGGGTGGTCAGAGCTACGGTGAGTGGGAGGGGAGGGTGCGGGGCCAGAAGGATCCAGAACAAGGGGAGCAGAAGAGGAGGGGGTTGACGGGGCCAGAAGAGAGTAGCCTGAATGCTCAGTGTGAGGAGAAGCAAAGCTTAGAGGGAAAATCAGTGAAAGTAACTGGAAAGCAAGAGGATCTGGGCGTTCAGGGCAGAGGGATGTCAGTAGAGGGGCAGGAGGAGGAGGTGGGGTTGAGCGAGGAGGAGCCAGGGAGTTGGGATGGGGACACATGGGAGGGGGTGGGAGAAGAGAAGGGAGCAGAAGGAGTTGAGCACCGTCCTTCCGCACTGGCTCTGGTAGCCCCTGAGGTCTCTTCTCCCTGCGACTTGTCTCTGGATGTCTGTTATCCCACGAGCAGGATTCCAGGGACTCAGACAGAGCCCAGCACTGAAGAGCTGCCCCCTGTAGCTCCGACTCCTACGCTGGAGCCAGTAGGCAGGTCCTGCCAGCCCATTTCTCTACCTAGCTCTTTGCTAGGGGAGTCACCCGGCCAAGAAGCAGCCCAGAACAACCAGCAAGAGGAATCTGAGCCGGGAAAGGGGACGGCATCCAGCCCGGGGGCTGAGGTGGTCCCTGCCAGCGCCTCTGTGACCCCTCCGAGGACACCAGATTCAGCGCCTTCCAGCCCTTCTGAAGTTGCCCCTGGCACAACTGCCTCGTCATCTGCCAGCCCCCCGGTCGTCTTTCCCAGGAGGGAGTCCTCTGTTGCTGCATGTTTTCCAGAAACCTCCAGGGCCCCTCTCTCAACCAATAGCCCTTCTGCCTGCAGGGCTTCGGAGACGCCCCCAGCTGCCCTCCGTGGCTTCCCCTCACCAGGCCGGGCCAGCCCTCAGGGTCTCCCGGCCAGCCGCACAGGGCCGGGCCAGCACCTGAGAAGCAACTCCTTTCCGGGCTCCCACGGGACAGACCCAGCTGCGGACCTGGCGGGACTACCACTCTCCTTCTCCCATTCAGAGTTGCCCCTGAGGCCCCCCAAACCTGCCATCTATGGCTCTGTGATCCCCAGGAGGAGCAGGAAGAGCGGAAGGGGCGGCGGCATCGTTCCAGAGTCCGCAAGTTCGTTACCGGCTCCAGGGCAGGGCTCTCGGGAACTCACCGCAAGCCCAGAAAGGCCCGGCAGCGCCCCCCACAGTCAGCAGTGGGGCTCCCCACATCACTCAGCCTCTGTCCCAGGTTCTCCTGCCCAGGGCTCTCCCCCACCCCTTGTCTCCAGAGATACGAGGGTCCATGAGCCCCCGCCCCCTCCTCCCCCAGAGAAGAGGCTGGTCTACCCATCTCTGGTGGAGAGAGACGGCCATCTCCATGCGGTGGCCCCCACGCTGAAGCGCTGCAGCCCTCCGCTTCCAGTGGCCCTGGGTCCAGGGCTACATGGCCCCCCTAAAGGCCCACCTCCCCAAGCTCCTGACCCCCTCGTGGCAAGGCAGCATCGGCCTCTGCCCTCCACCCCAGACGCTCCCCACCAGAGCCAGACCTCTTTCTCCCCCAGGCAGAGGTACAACAAGCCGTTGCCTCCAACTCCTGATTTGCCCCAGCCCCACCATCCGCCTATTTCTTCTTCAAGCAGCTCAAGGGTCTACAAGCCTCTGCCTCCAGTCCCGATCATGGATCCCTCTGCTGAAGCACCCCCGTTACCCCCAAAGTCCAGGGGCAGGAGCACTCAGGGAGGACTCATGAACTCAGGGGGTCAAGCCAAGACAAGGCCTGTTTGCCAGGAGTGGACAGTTTCCACTCCCCATTCTGGGGGGCGGACCTCCTGGCCTCCAGCCACGGGCAGAGCCACAGACACTCTGGCTTCCACCAGCAGGAGTAAAAGCGAAGTGTCCCCTGGCATGGCTTTCAGCAATGTGACAACACTTCTAAGTCCCTCTTCCCCAACTGCCCCCTGGACTCCAGCGGCCCAGGGACCAGCCTCTGAATCAGGGCTCTCAGACACATCTGAAGTCCCTGCCAGAGGATCTTTGAGAAGAACAGCCCCTCAGGAAGGAGCCAATGGCCTGAGGAGGTCGGACCTAGGCCAAGCCAGGCAGCCAGAAAAACCCGGCCATCCCTGTCTGGAGAAGGCGTCCAGCTGGCCCCACAGACGGGACCCAGGGATACCACCGGAGGGTAGCCGTGGCCAGGCTGCAGGCCCCAGCGAGGGGCCCAGCAAGCACAAGGACTGGCACCGGCAAGGCCTGCGCAGAGCTTCCGTCCTCCCCGAGGGCCCTGCAGGTGGGCGAGGAGCAAGGACCACTCGCTTGTGTCAGCCCAGGCTCTCCCCAGCTCTGACCACCTCGCCCCTCCTCTGTCCCCCAGGCGCCTACTGGCCTCCCTGAGGGCTTCACTCAGCCACATACCCAACCCCAACGCGGAGGAGCGTCCTTGAGAGCCTGTCTGAGTTTACGGCCATGCTCTTCTCCTTCCCTTCTACCTCCGTCTGTCGCCCAACCGTAGTGTTCTTTTATTGCACATCTCTTTCTCCCAAGGTTATTCTGGACCGCCCCCCATCCCACTTTCCAGTTACAAACATCTGCTTGATGTCCTTCCAGTCGCAGAGAAGGCATCTTCTACTTGTCCAGCTCACATTCTGACACAGGAAAGAGGACACACCGGGTACTAATGTGCTCAATGCTTCCTACTTTGGCACTCCCCGCTCTCACAGATTCCCTGCTGAACCATTTTACCCCTCCCCGGATGCCTACATCTCCCACTCCAGGTCTTCCCATCTTTGGTTCTCTCTGAATGTCCCTCTGAAATCGCAGTGACTTTGCCCATCTCCATTTGCAGACACAAGAAGTCCAGCCATGGAAAAATCCCTTAGCCTTTCAGATGCCATTGTTTTCCGGTGAGTGAGACTCTCTCCTGACAGATACAGCGGTGCTCTCTTTTCTTGGGATACTGAGATTTTCGTTAGTGGGCAAAGGTTCTGGGACCCTGTCTCTTCCAGTGGCAGGGAGGGGAAGAGACAGACACCAGGATTTCAGGGGAGACAGAGCTTTTATTACCTGGTTCTGTCAGCTGGGTCTCTAAATCCTGTCCCTCTAGGCACTTTGGCCATGACCTAACCCCCCTGTGAAAGTTCAGCATGACATCCAAAATAGCTTTGAGCTACCCTGAAGTGGGTCAGGCTGCCACTGGCCTCTCTGGGGATTTGGCCTTGACATTCCAGCATACGTCCCAGAGGTCAGAGTCTGTCTGAACCTAGTCACCTGGGCTTCTCCACGTCTGATGGCCAGCAAGCACTTTTTCACTCCACAGAGAGAAAAAGCCAAAGGAGGTGACAGGAGGCTTTTCAAGACGCTGCTCCAAGCTCATTAACTCCTGTGAGTACCTTGAAACAGAAACATAGACCCGCCCAAGACCGGAGAGGGGCTCCTGGCTGCCAGCAGCGGGGTGGTGGCATTTGTAGGGAGAGGAGGTGCCAGGAGGACAAGAAGCGGCTTGGTGGCTTCTGTCTGTTTCTGTGCCTCCACTCCCATCTCCCTAATTCTCTCCCTCTCCCACGCCTCTTCGACCCTGTAGCTCAGCTGCTTTACCAGGAGTACAGTGATGTGTTTCTGAACAAGGAGATTCAGAGCCAGCAGCGGCTGGACAGCCTGACAGAGACAACCGGGACTGCCTTCCCCCTGCAGCCCCGGAAGTCCCTGGTCCCGTCGGAGTCCTACCTGCAACGTCTCTCCATGGCCTCCAGTGGCTCCCTCTGGCAGGAAATCCCGGCGGTGCGCAATAGCGCTGTGCTGCTCTCCATGACCCACGAGGACCAAAAACTCCAGGAGGTACCCGCAGGGCAGGGTGGGGGCAGGGGAAGGGGAGACAGGAGGGAAGTGCTCTCATCTGTATCTCCTACTCACCGCCATCACCAAGAGCGGGCTGTCCCCACCATGGACTCACATACTCACCACACACGTGCACACCGCCACAGTGGGTCATCCTCACACTGATGGGTTTGAATTGCTTTCAGGTGTCTCCATTATCCCTTCTTCCCACCTCCTCGTGCCATTTACTTCTGTTAGTTTGGGCTCATACAAAGAGACCATGCTTCTGAATTTGTTGGGAGGAGTGTGGAGTTAATGTAGTTAGTCTAGTTTCAGGCTAGACTAAAATTTCCCTCTTCAACCAGGGTTTCAGTCTACACTAAAGTCTTCCTTTCCAACCAAGACACATGCAGGAGCTTTTTGGTGGGTCCCTTGAAGAGTGCCCCCTGCGGCTGTCCGTTGGTCTCATAGAAGCTTTTGAATGAACATCAGTCTCTGCTTGGTCCTTGCTCCCAATAGCAAGATTGTGGTAAAGGCCACTGGTCTGATGTTAAGTTACTACCATTAATATGTTTTACATGGAGAGCTTATCTTAATAATCGATCTAAAATATGGGTTAAAACATTTCTTCCTCGGAAGACAATATGGCACAGTGGAAAAGCTTTGTGAAACAATGTTTAAGTGTTTAGGTTCTGGCGTAAATGACCTGGATGGGAAGCACACTTTAATATCTGCTAGCTATTTAACTTTGGCCATGATCTTTCTAAGTTTTATTTCCTCACTTGTAAAATTGGGTTGCAAAGAATTATTGAGAGAATCGCACAAAGATAAGTTCCCAGTACATAGTAATCAATCCAAAAATTTTGACCACTTTTTTAATTGAAGTATAATTAACTTACAATATTATATTAGTTTCAGGTGTACAATATAGTGGTTCAATATTTTTATAGATTATTCTTCATTTAAAGTTATTTCAAAATAGTGGCTATATTTCCCTATGCTTTGCAATATATCCTTGTTGCTTATTTACTTTATACATAGTGGTTTGTACCTCTTAATCCCATAACCCTATCTTGCCCCTCCCCCCTTCCCTCTCCCCACTGATAATGCTGGTTTGTTCTCTATATCTATGAATATGTTTCTGTTTTATGATGTTCCTTCCTTTATTTTATTTTTTAGATTCCACATATAAGTGACAACAGAGTATTTGTCTTTATCTGTATGATTTATTTCACTAAGCATGATACTCTCTAGGTCCGTCCATGTTGTTGGAAATGGCAGTATTTCATCTTTTATGGCTGAATAATATTTCATTGTGTGTGTGTGTGTGTATATGTATGTGTATATACACATATGTATACACACATGTATGTATATATATATACCACATCTTCTTTATCCATTTATCTGTTGATGGACACTTAGGTTGTTTCCATATCTTGGCTCTTGTAAATAATGCTGGTATGAACATTGAGGTGCATGTATCTTTTCAAATTAGTGTTTTCTTTTTCTTCAATATATATACCCAGGAATGGAATTCCTGAATCATATGGTAGTTCTGGTTTTAGTTTTTTGAGGAATCTCCATACTCTTTTCCAGAGTGGCTGAACTAATTTAGAATCCCACCAACAGTCTACTAGGGTTCTCTTTTCTCCACATCCTCACCCATACTTGTTATTTTTAGACTGTTTGGTGATAGCCATTTTGACAGGTGTGAGATGATATCTTATTGTAGTTTTGATTTCCATTTCTCTGGTGATTAGCAAAGTTGAGCATTTTTTCATGTGCCTGTTGGCCATTTGTATATATTCTTTGGAAAAGTATCTATTCATGCCTTCTGTCCATTTTTTAATCAAGTTGTTTACATTTTTGATGTTGAGTTGTATGTTTATGTACTTTGGATATTAACCCTTTATGGGTCATATCATTTGCAAATGTTTTCTCTCATTTAATAGGTTATCTCTTTGTTTGTTGATGGTTTCCTTTGCTATGCAAAAGTTTTTAGGTTTAATTAGGCCCCATTTGTTTATTTTTGCTTTTATTTTGCCTTGGGAGAAGATCCAAAGAAATACTGTTATGATTTATGTCAAAGAATGTTCTGCCTATGTTCTCTTCTAGGATTTTTCTGGTTTCTGGTCTTACATTTAGGTCTTTAATTCATTTCGAGTTGATATTTAATGCAATCCCTATCAAAATACCCATGAAATTTTTCACAGAACTAGAACAAATAATTCTAAAATTTATGCAGAACCACAAAAGACCCCAGATTGCCAAAGGAATCTTGAGAAAAAAGAACATAGCTGGAGGTATCATGCGCCCTGACTTTAGACTACAGTACAAAGTTATAGTAATCAAAGCAGCATGATACTAGCACAAAAACAGACACATAGATCAGTGGAACAGAACAGAGAGCCCAGAAATAAACCCACTTATGGCCCATTAATCTGTGACGAAGGAGGCAAGAATATACAATGAAGAAAAGACAGTCTTTTCAGTAAATGGTGCTGGGAAAACTGGACAGCTCCATGTAAAATAATGAGACTACAACACTTCCTCACACCACGTGCAAAAGGTTTACTACTTTAATTTCAAGTCTGGCTGACCTGGATTTAAATCTTGGCTTCTAGCTGTGTAACCATTTACTAGCTGTGTAACCTTAAACAAGGTGTGTAACTTCACTAAACCTCAGTTTCCTTATCTAAAAATCAAGGGTAATATGCCTACCAATGAGGGTTGCTGTTGAGTTTAAATGAAATAACACATATCTAGCTTTTAGTATAGTGTCTAGTTACATAGTTTGATACATATTGGTTCCATACACCCCCCCCCCTCTTTCAGGAGTAAAATTTTGGCCAAAAGAATTTATGGATAAACCATGCTTTTACTAAACCAAAAACAGAGGTATAACTTTTTAGTTTCTTTGAAACTCAAACTTGCAGGCTTTGTGCTGACCTCAACTCTTAAAGCACATGTAGATATTTAGAAAATCACTAATCTGCTTATATTTATGGACCAAACAATGGGCAGATGATATGAACCCTAGCTCTCTTTCACCAACTGTAGAATACTAGGAAGTCCACCAGGGCTCCTGGGCCAGCCCTGGTCTCACATTTCTGAGAAGACAAGTCTCTGTGCTTGTATACATAGATTCCTTTTCTAAAATAGCGCTTGTGGGCAAAAGTGCTTCCACTGACTCTATTTCTTTGGACCATCACAACGTCTTTGTGAGGGGGGAGGTCACTATAACTACACAGACAGGAAAACCGAGGTTCAGAGAGGTTAAATGAGCCTCCCAAAGTCACACAGTCAGCGAATGTTAGAGCCAGGACACAAATGAACCTTTAGTGTCCTGGCTCAGTGTTGCTGTATGAGAGCATCACCCAGCCAGCGTCATCAGTTACCCAAGTCATCACCAAGATGTGTGCGTTTGTGTTCTTTTTCTTTTCTGTCCACTCGTCTGTCTGGAAGCTGCATGCTTGGATGAAGAACATGACCGGCCCAGCTAGAGAACAGGGTTGTGGGTCATTACACCTCCAAGTAATTGGGCTATTTCTATTAAACCACAGTTGCACCATCTCCTTCTCAAATAGCCTGCTTCCCTCTGTTTCTCCCCATACCCCAAATTACCTTCATCCCCTAAATCTGTTCATTTTTCCAAGTTCTCTGGTTCAGTAAGGAACTCCATCGTCCACTCAGTTACCAAGCTCAGGAGGCATTAGCTGTGACTCTTCCAGCTCTCCAAATCTCCCTCCTACATAATTATGAAATTGGCTTACCTCTCTTCACCTCCCTGGCTAATTAGGCCTTCATCTCACATCTGGAATCACTGTCACAGTTTCCTAATATGACTGCCTTGCTCCTTCAAATCTTTTCTCCATACTGCGCTCAGAAATATCTTTATAAAAAGCAAATTAGATCAAGTTATTCCTCTACAGACAGCCTCTTTTTGCTTTCCCATTGTCTTCAGTCTAAACTGTTTCACCTAGTTCGCATAACCCTCCAGACCTCCTCTCTGTTGGCCTCCTCAGCTTGGTCCCCTACCTGCTTAGGACACTTGGTTCCCAGGATACTCAATTTATTTGAGTTTCTTGAGAGCATCTTTTTCTCTTCTACCTTTGAAGGCTCACACATATTTTCCCCTCATTTTCAAACGTTCTTTCCCTCTCCCCCGGTATCAGGCTGGGTTCTGATGTAACTGTGAGCTAGAAAAAGATTCATCTTGCTCACCGCTCTGCCCCTAAAACATTGCACAGTAGCTAGCATATGCCAAGGATTCAATAAATGTGTTTAATCAGTCTTCCCCCTCCCTAACCTCCCAGGCCAAATTCGAGCTGATTGTGTCGGAGGCCTCATACCTGCGCAGTCTACATATTGCTGTGGATCATTTCCAACATTCAGAGCAGCTCCGGGCCATCCTTTCGAACCAGGATCATCAGTGGCTCTTCTCACGTTTACAGGATGTGCGTGACGTCAGCACCATGTGAGCTTCCCCTTCTCCCGAATACCACTCACTCAGCCTCACTGTCTTTAGCCTGTAAACCTTTCTTTGTTGTTTTTTCTCCTTTTTCAGAATCCTCTCCTTGCTCCCTCCATGATTTCCAGTGGCTGCAGGGATAGAAAGAGCAAAGAGGGGAGAAGATGTGTGGGTGGATGGGTCTCTTAATGGATAAATGAGTGAGAAATGCCTCCAGGGTTGCGGTTTTGGGTGTACTATGGGCATGCGCTGCAGTAGAGACGAGATGGGAAACATCTAAACATCAGAAAACCAGGACAGGATCAAAAGAAGGACAAGAAATGGAATCTTAGGACCAGAGACTTCGATTAGGGGCCAACTGGGGACAGCCTTGGAGAGAACTCTAGTGCAGAGCAAGGGCGACAGAGCTAAGGACAGTCAATAGACGTTAATGGCTAATGGAGAGAGGAAGTTAAAAGCTCAGAGTATGGCAGGGGTCAGCCAACTCCTCCCTCGACACCCACAGGTCTCACGAGACTTGTTTGAATTCCATACAGGTTCCTTTCAGACCTGGAAGAGAACTTTGAGAACAACATCTTCACCTTCCAAGTGTGCGATGTGGTCCTGAACCACGCTCCCAACTTCCGCCGGGTCTACCTACCTTATGTCACCAACCAGACCTACCAGGAACGCACCTTCCAAACTCTACTGTGAGACCTGATTCCCATTCAGTCCCTGTGCGGGCCCTGCAGTAACCTTGCAACAAACCCGCAATACCCAACCCAGAGTCCTCCCCCGAGAGCACTTGTTCTTGTCCCTGCCCCGTGATCTCAAGCCCCACCCAGCTTCCAGATCAGATGCCCTCGGCCATCACATCTGGGACCCCTGTGCATTGGACCCACCATTCTTTCCCAACCTACAGACATTTTCCACCAGGCCTCCACTCCCCATGGTTTCACTGTGTCCCCCAGTCCTCCCCATCTCCCTCCTCACCTGAGGCTCGCTGCTCACGCAGGAACAGCAACAGCAGTTTCCGAGAGGTCCTGGAGAAGCTGGAGAGTGACCCTGTCTGCCAGCGCCTTTCCCTCAAGTCCTTTCTGATTCTGCCCTTCCAGCGCATCACCCGTCTCAAACTGCTGCTCCAGGTACGCAGATCCCACCTCAGTCCTCTCCGCTTAATTCAAAGGGGCGGTCTTGGGTAGCCCCAAAGGAAAGGGGACCATCCATTCTTCTGCCACTCTTCCACACCCTGTGGACAATGTGAGCAGTCTCTCCACTGCCCACACCCTTCTTTCTCAGAAATATTTGCTGCTCAAATTTTGTTCCTAGACTTCTCCATTAACTCGCCCCCAATTACCTCTTCCTGTTTCCCATCCCTTCCTTCCATCTGGCTCCTGCCTGCGGTGTGTTCTGTAGAACATTCTGAAGAGAACACAGCCTGGCTCCTCAGAGGAAGCGGAGGCCACGAAGGCACACCACGCCCTGGAGGAGGTAGGCAGCCACCACCCCTACTCTGATCCCCTGGTTGTCCTTCACAGAGAACTTGTCCCCCGCCTAGGCCTATGACTCCAGAAAGCGCAGGCCCCGTTCATGCTCATCTACCTCACAGCACTCAGCAAACCGCCAAATTGACACATCCCACAGCCTCCACTCCCGCAGTAAGGACACTCCACACCAAGGGACTGTGCACTCCCTGCCATGGTCCCCAGATTAAATCTTACTTTCGCGCAGCTCAGAAATGTTCTATCAGGTCATGCAAAATATACCGTAGTCCTAGAACTTCAGTGTCTTGCTGTTTCCGCTCAGTCCCAGGCTGGTAGAAAAGACAAGAGGCTGTCACGACCAGCTCCCAGTTTTCTTGCAGGGGACTCAAAGCCTAGGCCTCTAACCCTGTCCTGCTCCTCTCTCCTCTCCCTGCTGAACACTCAGCTGATCCGAGACTGCAATAGCAATGTCCAGAGAATGCGGCACACGGAGGAGCTCATCTACCTGAGCCAGAAGATTGAGTTTGAGTGCAAAGTAAGTTGGCCCCAAGGGCCCCACCCTGCCCGGGATGCTCTTTAGCAAATCCCACAGGTCACCCTCTAACGTAGAACCTTCTTGCTCCCAGTCTCCCAGTCTCTAACCCCATTTCTGCACTCGTTCTGTTCTGCCCTGTATCTGGAGACCTCACTGCCTACTTCAGTATCCATGATTTGCTGTTAAGTGAAAAGGGAACATGGGCACATATCTTACCTTTGATGAAAAAGTAGGAAGATACAAATCTGTATATATATATTTGTTTATGTATCCTTAAAGAAACTGTGGAAAGATACATAGAAATGAAGGACAGTGTCTACCTGAGGGAGAGAGTGTGTGTTTGGGAACTGGGCAGATGGGAGAACTTATCAAATGTAAGCCTTTATAAAGATGTATTTTTGGTGCTTGATCCATTGATTATTTTATCCTGTCTCCTCCTTATCTAACCAAAGCAATATAAAATTGAATCCAAATATAGAGCGAAAATCTCTAATCCAAATACAAATTTAAAGTAGACATTGTGCACCTCGACTTCAGCCCAGAGCAGAAACCACCCATCTCCCTAGAAGAGAGGGAAATCCCCTACCTACATATTGATCGTAGCTCAGTGCCTTACCTTTACCCAAACCCCAGCTCCAGGCAGACCCCACTTCCTTCTCCTATTCTCATCCCCACGGCTGATTCCAACTGCTCCTCTTGTGTCTCTGGTTATAATCAAAGAAAGAACAGAGCTGCCTTAAACTTTTAGCTTCTAAAAGAGACATCGTACTGTTCTTTGCTTTGTTGCCACATGCCCCAGTTGGGTTCTTCCATCTCTTCTTCAGTTCAGACTTCGAGGGCTGAGCTTTCTCATGTAGTCACTCTCCTGGGCTGGACCACATTGGAACCACCTTCCAATGCCTGAGCTGTGGACGTGGGAGCCACGCAACAGCAGACAGCAGTAGTTAGTCGGCTCAGAGAGAAGCCAGGTTTAAGTGGATGGGTTATGCAACAAGGAAGACGTGAAAGAGATGACTGTCAATGGTGGGACCTAGGAGGAAGAGGCACGGTGAGGAGGGCAGGTACATGCTCATCCTGTCTACGACACTGTCTACTTTCTCTTCCCGACTCTCTAGATATTCCCGCTCATTTCGCAGTCACGCTGGCTGGTGAAGAGTGGAGAGCTGACCGCTCTGGAGTTCAGTATCTCCCCAGGGCTGCGAAGGAAACTGAACACGCGTCCGGTCCACCTGCATCTCTTCAATGACTGTCTGTTGCTGTCTCGGCCCCGAGAGTCAGTGACTGGGATGGGAGGCCAGAGCATAAGGGGAAATGGGATGGGGCAACAGTGAAGGACTGAAAGGGGCAGAGAAGGCTCATGTTCCTAGAGCAACCTTCTCCATGGCTCACCCATGGAGTCTAGGTCATGACCTAGAGAAGAGGAAAAAGATCTCACCAGATTGTATCAGGAGATCACATGGCAGGACCCGTATGTACCATGTTACAGACACAGCACAAAGTGCAGCAGATGAGCTTGCCGCGTTTTCAGATCAGTCTATTCATGCTTTCTTTGGGCCAGGCTCCGCCAGCCAGCCAAGAGGTACTTAGCCAGTTCCAGATCCTCACTCTTTGGTCCTGAGGACCTTAGAAACTTTATCTTGGTTCTGTTTCTTTAACTCTTGAAAGTAGTGAAGTATCTGTTGCACTGGATACGTAGTTTACATCCCTGGGGACTCCTAGCTACCCAGCATCCTAAGAGCAAGTTAATACGAGCTTGTGGTTTTCATGAGAATTTGCAGGCTGCAGATGCTAAGGACAGGGATTTCTGAATTCAAAGACTCGAGGGTGCATGAAGTACGACAACTCCAGAATCAGGCTGAAAAGTCTTGTGTTTTGCAGGGGTAGCCGATTCCTGGTGTTCGACCATGCTCCCTTCTCCTCCATCCGAGTGGAGAAGTGCGAAATGAAGCTACATGGGCCTCACAAAAACCTCTTCCGACTCTTTCTGCGACACAACGTGCAGGGCACCCGGGCCGAGTTCCTCTTCCGCACGGAGACCCAGTGAGACGGGGCTGAGCAGAGGAGATGGGGGCAGGGAGGGACGAGAGCCAGGCGAGGAGGCGGGACCAAGGCAGCACATGTGTTCAGAAAACAGCGGCTGCACTGTTTCGTCCATTCTGGACTGGGGGGCATCCGGAGGGAATCCCCAGGACAAAGTCTGTAAGACACCAGAGAGGAGATGGACTGGCATGGAGTAACAAGCCAGAAATTCCTCAGTGCCCAAGGCTGGTGGGCATATCCATGACTAAGACATGAATAAGACAAGCACTGAGGTGCCTTTGGTTTCTTTGCTGTCACCTTCCAGCCCAGTCCTCTACTGAGCCAAAATCCACAGTGTTGAGAACGTTGATCTGCTCATCTTTTTAATGACAATAATTATAAAACACATTCACGCGTACACACAATGTGAGGAATATTTAAAAAGCTAACGCACAGTACCATAGTGAACAGCTGTAGTTATTTTTGCTGTTACGAAAGATAGACAAAAATCTCTTCTTTTTTGAAAAGTTTGATGAGATACCTAATGGTCTGAGGACCATTTTGCAGTTTTGTCCCTTGGAAGACACTTCAGGGTGGGGTCAGTAATGCCACTTATGGAACAGAGGGGCTGGAACAGGTACAAAATGTCACCCAAGTCATGTCTTCAGATCCAGACTCCAGTTCCTTGTTTAGAGCTTTGGGCAGCATCTTCCTGGGACAGTAAGAGCGTCAGCTCTCAGTTACTTCCCCACGTTTGGAAGCAGAGGCTAAGATAAAGCAAAAACCTTCAACTAATTACACAGTTAGGCTTGGATGATATTACATCACAACAACAACAACAAAATAGTAGATGTATCTCCCTGATCCAATTATGATTATAGAATAGTTTTCATCTCTGAGATATTCGATGGAAGGAAGGTGGGCAGAAGAGTGTCAAGAAGTATGCAAAGTGATACAAGGAATCGAAACTGAGATGCACATTATGCTGAGTACACGTCCTAAAATGGAAAAATCTCCATATGTGTAATTGACAGTTAACTTTATGCCCCAACTTGAAAGAGGAGATGCCATTAAGGGGATAAGCTTGGAAAGAGAAGGGGAAAGATAAAGGATGACAAGACACATGAACATGCAGTTCACGGTCCTGCCAAATTTCCATCCAAGTGGAGTCCCTGTTGACTTCTGTCCTAGACATTATGGAACTAGACAACTTTTTGAACTAGTTAAGTCTTTCCCACAGTCCTTTCCCTTCCTCGTCATTGGTCCTTATCCTGCACCCCGAGAGCTGCAGCTGAAGCAATGACCCTTCTTTGTTTTCTCAGGAGTGAAAAACTTCGATGGATCTCAGCCTTGGCCATGCCAAGAGAGGAGCTGGACCTTCTGGAGTGTTATGGTGGGTAGAGGTGTATGAGGGAGAGAGAAGTGGTGGGGTCAGAAGTCTCCTCTGGGTGCAGGAGTTTAGGAGGCTAGGAAGTAACTCTGGGAGGCTTCCATTTATTGCTTTGGCTCAGAATTCCAGGTGGAAGGCTGGGTACTGGAGCCTGGACTCCTCAGGTGTATCTGCTTAAAGCTGCTCATCACCGTGACAGTGTCTCCTCCCTCCCCATACATTCCCCACCTTGGGCAATCATTTGCTTTTTTTTAAATTTGTCCCTTCAGGCCTATCCTGCTATTATTTTTCCTAGATTTTACTGACTTGGAGGTCTTGGGGAAGTATGGGGAGAAAGGAGGTCTGGAGTAGGAGCTGGGGAGGATCACAATATAGTAGAGTTGTCCTGGCCACACGCCCTCCTGTATAGGATGACCTGAGACACTGCCTCTGTCCCAGGCTTCCAGACAGCACACTGTGAATGCATCTGCATTCATGCTAAGACTGGACTTCTTTTTTTTTTTTTAATTTAATAGAGATACTAGGGATTGAACCCAGGACCTCATGCATGCTGAGCATGCACTCTACCGCTGAGCTCTCTCCTACCCCAGAGAGTGGATGTCTGAGTCTCATATAAACCCCACAGTTGTCCTCCAGCAAGGATTCCCTAATTCATATCCAGAGAGGAACTGAATTCAGAGGAACACTGGGCCTTTGGTGACTCAAAAGGTCAAACAAATACAAGGAACTTTGGAAAAGGAAGCAGGAGAAACAGGCTATAAACTGAGTTTTGGTAACTTGTTCGGGGTGCGCCACATCGTTCCCCAGTAGGTAAGGAGGGCGAGCTAATTCTCCCTCTGTCACTGTGATGCTGTGAATGTCAGGTATCGACGACCTTTAGAAAACTAAGCACAGATAACAATGCAGTGTTTCAGTTGTTTTCTAAGAGAACCAGCGCAGCGCGGTAAAGTACGAAGGAAAATAAACCCACGTACGGTAGAAGGCGGTGAGTCAGGTGTGCTCTGAGGCTTGTTATTTTGCACTTCAAAACTGTAGAAATTTCCTCTGGTTTTCAAAATACAGAAACATAGAAAATCCAGAATTTCCTTGAGTCACCTTATCAACCCTGTCATTTACGGATGAGGAAACTTGAAGGTGAAGGGCGTTAAGTGCCTTGTTTAGGTCATTCCTGGAAACCCACTGGTTAAGTCTCTTCTAGTCCCACGTCGTGTTCTGTGAAGAAAATGAAGCATGAGTCACAGACTCGAAGTTTACAGTGTGTTGTTGGAGAAGCAGAGCACGTACGTGAAACGATTGGGTAACAGATAAATGGTTTGTCACAGCCAGTTTTCAAGGAGTTCAGAATTCACCAAGGACCAGAGAATCAGGGAGCGTTAGCGTTTCGGTGGGAAGATGGACCTTTAGCAGAATCTCTGTTATTTGTGATAATGAGTCTCTAAAAGGTGTTCACAACATATTTCTCAGTTTATCTTCGCTGGAGAAATAGAATTTTTGATTCATTTCCTTTCTGGCATTTCTACTTCCTTTTCAACCATTTTGTTCCCTGGCAGAGGATGGAGATTTTTCCTATGGTCTCTCCTATCTGTAACTTTCAACAGCCCAGACTTTCTCTTTCCCAAGTCCTCCCAAGCATCCCCTGTGATTTCTTCTCCGTGTGCTAGTCACCAGCCTTTCCTAACCTCTCTCCTGCCCTTCTCTTCCAAAGACTCCCCGCAGGTGCAGTGCCTTCGAGCCTACAAACCCCGAGAGAACGACGAGTTGGCACTAGAGAAGGCGGACGTGGTGATGGTGACTCAGCAGAGCAGCGATGGTAAGAGGGAGAGCCCACGAGGAGCAGGCTGGGCGTTGAAGGTGGGATGCTCTGTGTGGGTGTCTCCCTTTGTCAGGGCTGTTGTGACAAAGCTTCACAAGCTGAGTGGCTTAGAACATAGAAACTTCTCTCATGGTTCTGGAGGCTGGAAGATCAAAATCAAGGTGTTGGCAGGCTCCCTCTGAAGGCTCCAGGGGAGGATCCTTCCTTGCCTCTTCCAGCTTCTGGAGGCCCCAGGTGTTCCTTGGCTTGTGACAGCGTAACTCCTGTCTCTACCTCTGTCTTCCTTCTGTGAGTGGTGTATGTGTCCCACCTTCCCCTCTTTTTATGAAGACACCAATGATAGTGGATAAATGGCACATTTTACTCAAGTATGACCTCATCTTAACTACGAATCATCTGCAACAGCGCTATTCCCAAATAAGATCACATTCTGAGGTACCTGGGCTTAGGATTTCAAATATATCCGGGAGGAAGACAGTTTAACTCCTAAGACTGGAGAAGGTTCAAAAGCAGCCAGAGCGAGCGCCCTGGAGGCTGGATTGCCCGCTCTGGGTGCTCTCCATCCCTTCGGCCTTAAAATTCAGACAAGTTTCCTGGAAGAGGTCCGGGGGAAGTTATTGTGAGTCTTTCCCAGGTAATTCTTCTTCCCACCCACCCTGTGCCCATAGGCTGGCTGGAGGGCGTGAGACTCTCAGATGGGGAGCAAGGCTGGTTCCCTGTACAGCAAGTGGAGTTCATTTCCAACCCAGAGGTCCGTGCGCGGAACCTGAAGGAAGCCCACCGAGTCAAGACTGCCAAACTCCAGCTGGTGGAACAGCAGCCCTAGATGTTTCCTGGGAGGAATCCCCTGAGCTTAAGGACCAGATGTCCCTGGACAGGGCTGGCCCTGGGAACCCAGCAACAGAGGCCTTCAGTGGACCAAGAACTAGACCTTCCAAAAGCCCAAGGACAAACTCGAGCTGCCAGTCGCTAGTCCCAGGCCTCCTTTTTTTGTGCTTTGTGCTTGGTGGGGGGATTTTGAGGGACTTTACTGGACTCTGGGAACCTTTTCTCATGGGAAAAGGAAACCAGCAGGGCCTAAGCCAAGGAACTTTATGTCTACTACCCTGTTACTCTTAAACATTCTCTTCTTCCAGGGTGCAGATTCAGAGCTGACCGGTTTCCATCATGGTCATATGTTCAACAGAATCTGACCTCAGGCCACCGGAGGGAGACGTTTAAGGGGGATTAGGGTATCAGATGGGAGGGTCAACCCGGCAACCTTTAAGGTATCTTCCAACCCTAGAGATATTCCATAGTTAGCGGTGCAAGGTCAGCGCATGCGTCTCTGGGACCTGTGTCGGGCAGTGGCTGTGTGAGGGTGAATCGCTCTCACTCTAATAAACTTGGCACTTCTCCAAGTATGTTCTCCTCTCAGACTCCTGAGCACCAAACAAGATTCAGAACAGGGAATCCCATGAGGATTCCAGGCTATTTGACTTAGGTATCAAGAAAGACCACGATGGTGCCAACTGGTTGTGGCGCTGGTTGACTCTTTCTTTGACTCCTGAGAGTTTGGACACTTCTTCTGCTTGTTTTGGCCTCAGAGGTTGTATAAGGGATTAGAATGAGTTGATGGGTGATGAAAACCCCATTCAGACCTCCTTAAGGTCTAGGCGAGCTTGGGTGGGTTTGGATACCCTACTCAGACCATTCACGATTTTACATTTTCACTTGAATTACCGTGAGGGTATCTCCACCGCCGTCTCATCCTCTTTGTGAAAAGCAGCATCGTGTGATGGAAAGAGTCCTAGGATCCAAGTCAGACCTGAACTCCAGTTACCGCACGGCCACGAGGCAGCCTGTCTGCGTCTCAGTTTCCTTAGATGTAAGATGTAGGTTCAGACAAGTAACCTCCAGAGTCCCATCCAAGTCTACACTGCATGACTCTCTATCTCCCATTGGGTTGCCTTTCTCAGTTGAATAACACCATCCTTGACCTTTTTTTCCCTCCTGTCGAGCCCTCGGACAGCAGTGGTATGGTCGTCTTTCAAGCTAGCTCGTTACAGTACAAAAGCAGATTTGCACCGCAGCTTTGCACACAGGTATGAATAATGCTATAAACTCTGTCCTGTACCCAGCGAACGATGCTATGACATGATAGTATCACTTTTGTTCACACATTTTGTTTTCAGTCCATCCTAAAATATAAGTTGGCTGGCTTAATTGTGAGAAAAGTTATAACTACTGACTGCAATTAACTTCGAGTTAATATTATTTTATCCTAAGAAGTCTGACACTGCCAAAAAAGTCTAAAATAGGGATGATTTTAGAGAAGTTTGGTTGAAATTTTTCATGATTTTCAGAAAGCAAGCTTTTTATTATTAGTATTGATATATTAATATGTATTTATTATATGTAAACTAACAACCGAATCTTCTTAATAGCAGTAACAATACTTACAATTCAAATTTTTTGTCCACACCAGTATTTGAATACTGGCCATATGGTTCAAACAAAGCCATATCCAAACTTATATTTTCTAGGCAAATTCTCCCTTACTTTCCCAGAGAGGTAAAATACCAACTTCTGAATGATAAACACACAAATGATTTTTAGTTGAATGGTTGCTTCTTGGCTTGAAGTTGCTGGGGCTTTGTGAGTACTGTTAGAGCTGACTTCTGTAAGACTAAAACTCCTGTCTTTAGGTGTTTGATGTGTATGTGTTTAATCAGGTTATTCTTACCTAATCTAGGAAATTAAGAGACAATTGGCTTCTACTTGTCCTTGGTTTTAAAAAAGAAAAAGAAAAACAAAGCAAAAAAACAAGCAACAACAGAAAGAGCCTAGGTATGAGTAATTCGTCCTCAATTGAATTACTCAATTTTCTATACTTTGGGTTTTGGAAAACTGGGCGCGGATCAACTTATGGTCCCTTCCTTCTAAAGACTTCCAGAATTTATTCTTGAATCCTGATTGGCACCATTGTGTTAGAAACATGGCAGCTTTTTATGAGATTGTGAAGACAACCATTAACCAACATTTTGGGGGGCAACTTCACCTGAGGCAGATATGAATAGTGTTTGGTTGGCTTTTTAAGCAAAACCACGCAGGAGACAGTGTCTGCAGGAGACACTGACAGCAGTCCTATTGATTGCTCCTTTTCTGAACTGTAGCAAGCCCAGAGCTAAACCTCATATAAATACCCGCTCAGTCATTTCCTCTGTGTGTTTGACCACATTGAGCTTCCGTCTGTGACCTTCACCTCACGCAGCTTCGAAAGCTGCTCTTTGAAGCTTATTTTCACCATCATCTTTTCACTTCGAGCTAGCCGTGATCTTCAGGTTTTCCCTGGGCGTCACCTGCTCTGTCGCAGTCACGTGGAATGACTTTAGTTAGATCAGCTAATGTGTTAGTGTCTGGACAGCTAACAGTCTGAGACGTGTTTATTTCCCACAGCTTTGTTTTCTAGCTCTTAAGTAATCTACAGCCATGACACCAGATAATGTGGATTTTGGTCTCAGGAAGACTGATTATTTTTTTTAAATTAGTCTTTAGGATAGAAGTTGTTTCAAAGTCTTTGAAAACGTAAAGAAATTATATTCGCTGGCTCCCCTGAAACAAACCCAGCTTCCTTTGGGATCCCACGCTGCTCTGCCCATAGATGCTGTGCTTTTAAGTATTTAGTGATGCTGCCCTCATCAGAGCCTCTTCTTGTGACTGAGGTTGAATCAGAAATCCAGTGTTTTGGTACCGTGGCTGCTTGCACACACAACTGTTCCTCACCCACCCACCCTGGGACACACCACTGAGGCTTGACATGTTGGTACGTGGTTTTCCAAACCTCTACGTGAATACTTTTCGGTGGTGATTTGGCCCTATCTCTGATAGAGCTCAGTTACCCTTGAGTCGCTTTTGCTATGAATATGACTCAGGAGCCGCATGATTACAGCAGCTAGAAGCCTGTTTAATCTTCTGACTCTGAAGTCAGGTGTGCGGAGGGGCCAAAGGTTACAAGCAAATGAGCTAAAGAGAAACAGATGCCAAACTTACTCATGATTCAAACAGACTGAGAACATTCTCTAGGCTTCATAGCATTTGACCCGTTTCTTCCAACCCACCCACTGTCCCTGACGATTACGGAGTGGAAGTTTCTCTGGCCTCTTCCTTGGAAGAGGAGGAAGCATAGCATCCATCAGGCCTGCAGAACTCCCAGGAACGTCGCAGAAGTGAGCCTACAGCACAAAGGAGACTCGGGAGCACCGGTGAGTGGGAGACGGTGTTTACTCCTTCTGGGTGGCCTGCAAACAGGGAGCCCGGGAGGGAAGGAAGTGGGGTTGCTGCGAGCTGTAAACTCCCCACCCTCCCGGAGCTGGTGAGGGAGCTCCGAGGGCGTGACTACTGATCCCAGCTGCTTGGTGAGTGAGTCACGGGCCTGAGGGCAGAGCCCGGTTCAGGGAGGGGCCCGCGTCTGGCCCACAAAGCTCCCCAGGAGCCCCGGTGGGCAGGCAGACATTCTCCTGGCACGTGGCCTGAGTGATGCAGATGCAGCTGTCTCCAGATGGGAGTCTGGAGGCAGAGCAGGAGCTGGGTCAGTTCACTGGGCTGGGTGAGGTGGAGGTTTCAGCTCACAGGCCGAGGGGCACCAGAACACCAAGGAGACAGTTCAGACTCTTCTGGAAAGAGTGGCGGAGGGCGACAGGTCATGGGAGACAGTGGTCGGGTCCCTAAGAGTCCGCAAGCCCAGCAAGAGATTTCAACCATCACACAAGCAGTTTCAGGGAGAAAAGGAAAATGCAGACGGGAAAGAAAAGACGGACCCTCGGATGGGACTCATCCAGCCAGTGCTAGAGTGTTTCCCTAAAGACCCCTGTGTCTCACTCCTTCACTGCCACGTGGAGCCTGGCGAGGAGAGGTGAGTTGTCTAATGTCACACAGCCAGTTGGTTGTAACTACGAGTTAGGGGAAACTGCTGTTCACCTGTAGGATTCAAGCAACGGATCTGCTGAGTTTGTGCGGCTCACAAGAGGTTGAGGGTGACTTGCCATCAAGTGCAAAGATGAAGTAAACAGGATACATACAGGCAGATTGCTTTTGAGAAAGTGAGAGGAGCTGGCGGTCAGACTCATGGAATTGTTAATAAGCAAGTTTTAGTGATTGGATTGAGCTTGGCCAGGCCAACAGACTGGAAAGAAATAAGGCGGGGTGTTTACAGCCATTCACTGTCCTTACACTGCAGGGACTTAAAGAACTGGAGAGTCCGGGTCTGTGTGTGTGTGTGTGTGTGTGTCTGTCTGTCTGTCTGTCTGTCTGAAGGGGTGGCTGTTCAGCTTTAGGGGAGAAGAGGACAAGAGAATTGATGCAGAGAGACTGGGCTTCCTCCTTGAAATAAAATAATACTGGCATTAAATAAAAGGGGGAAAAGATGAAAGAGGAGTTTTTCAGTTGACAATCGAAGAAAATGAATGTATATAGTATTTGTTTTTCAAAATTTTAAATTGGTTCTGGGGACACATTTTAGTTCGCTGGGTATGAAAATGTTATTTGAATGTCACCAATTCAAATAATTAAGAGTTACAGAAAGTAACAGAAGTAACATGAGTTACAGAAAGTAACATGAGTAATGGGCAAAAAGGCAACACAGAGAAGTGGGCAAGCTGGAATGTCATGGGAAGGTTCACTGCCTGCTGTTGATGGGGGCTCAGAACCCCGGATTATATCCCTGGGCAGCTGCAGGAGTGCGGCTGGGGTGAGGGTGCCAAACCGGGGAGAAGGACGCATGGGTTAGAACCAGAAGGAAGGGACGACATGAACAGCAATAGAGAGAAAATGTGCACCAGAAAGGACCGTGGAATCTCTGTGGGTGGAAATTCCATCCTTAGACAATAGAAGGAATGTACTTGAGGCAACTTGACTGGCGTAATGAGACTAAGGAAGAAATAAAATGTGAAAGCTTCAAACGAAGATGCAGAAGCCGGCTCCTCTGGACTTCTGTGGCTTACAGATGACACGCCCGGGCCCTGCAACCTGAGGTCAACTGGACTTTCTCTCCGCCCCAGCCATATTGTCAAACTCTGTTCATTTCTTCCCAGCATTGCTCAGGGTGATGCTCCCCTCTCCTTCCCCTAACACCATTTTAGTCTCAACACCTCATTCCAGGACGCCAGCATGACTTCCCCACTGGTCTCTCTGCTCTTGGTCTTTTCACCTGCGATCTTTCTCGAAGAGTGCCTGATAACGATCTCACGTTGACTGTATCCTGTTCACTCCTCTCATGAGTTACCAGATGTTAATGCTTGTCAGAGCTGGACCCACCCTTGCCATCTAGCTCCCCCCACCCCCACCACCTTTTCTCATGTCACCCCTTAAAGATGCCCCCCTCCCCCCATGCCTGTTCCTTTCATGTACTCTAATTCCCTTCCCAGTTTTGGAATAGGCAGCTTCCTGCTCCCTTTTAGCCACGTCCTCTTCTCCTTTCGTCTCACAATGGTGTCCCTACTCCTTTTTAAATCAAACTACTGAGTGTTTAAATGCAGGCCGAGGGTCTAAGGAAGGATTCAATTCTAAATGTAAACTAGATTACACCCATCATTTTATCACACTCACCCCCAGCTCCTGACTTTCTTTCTCATCTCCCTCTAAAGCTATCAAAATGCACCACTTTTTGTATCTATCAATTCTTGGAGTTGGCACCTCCTATCATAGTTGACATCCAGTCCAAAGTGTATTTATTTTGCAGCTTTGGGCAAATACTCAAACCTCTCTGAGTCTCAGATTTTCACCTGTCAAGTGAATAATACCCTTATTGGGCTGTTGTAAGAGGAAATCACCTGTTAAAGAGCTAGATGAACAATAAATGCTAAATAAATGGTTACCACCATCACTGATGTTTTATCTGAGGACCAGTTTCTGAGTCAAGTAAGTAAGCTGTTTCAGTTCCTCCTGTGGTCTCAGAAAACGTACACAAATTTGGCTATGACTGATAGCCCTTTACCGAGTAAGGCTCCTTCAGGTTTTTAGATGACATATTGGGCATTCAGGAAGCAAGACTCCTCTAGCTGCCTACGGTGAAGTGGAAAATAAAGCAAACTCAAAAAGACCTCTCATTTAAGGCATTCTTAGGAAATCATTGAAACCTCACTGTCCTCCTCTGTAAATTGGGATAATGAGAACTAATTTGCATAATAATTTGTCCAACCTCCTCCAGACCCACTGACCCAGTTGGGCTGGATCCTTCCGCACCCAGCACGTCCTCCTGCTCGCGCCATCTCTGCCCTCAGCTGTTACTTATCAACCCAGCGTCGTCTTTCCTTCGGCCCCATTTTTCTTTCCTCTGTTGGCTTCTCTCCGAGTCCATCCTGAGACCACTTTCCTTCATGCTGCATGCTCTCCCTGAGTGATCTTGTACAGCCCCCTGACCTCAACTGGCGTTTTCTGTGCTGACGCAGCCCGATGGCCACCTGGAGTCTCCCAGGCCCCAGTGCCACGTTTTTCTCTGAAAATTTGTCCCCCCAAGACAACCACAGGAGCGACAGCCCCCGCATCCACACACAGAGCGGCCCCCCTTCCCGATGTGTGCTCCACCCCCATCCTTTCCTTTCTCAGACAACAGCATTTCTTAGTTACCAAAGTCTTTGTCCTCTTCTCTTTCTTTTTGATTCCTTCCACTAATTTTCTATCACATCACAATGATTCTGACTCGTAAATATTTCTCTACTCTGGCCCCTTTCTTTCCCTTCCTCTAAGCCCGTCGTCATCTCTCACTTACACTCATTCAGCAGGCTTGCCTCGTTTTCCTCCATCTCTTCCCGATGCCCTCCGATCTTGCGCTCCGTGTGCCTTTCTAAAACACACATTTGGGAAAGTCATGCAGGTGTGTTAATGCCAGCGCCTCTCTAATCACCCGAGGAATACACCTCAAGCATCCCAGCACTGAATCTGAAGCCTTTCCCACCGTCCCTCGCCAGCCTCATCTTCTGCCACAGTGCCTCCGTGGCCTCTTCCCCACCCAAATCCAGCCACTCTGACCTTCTCCCTGATCATCTTTCCAGTCTCAGTGACCTTCCACTCACTGTGCCTCTGCCCGAAATACCCTTTCCTCCCTTCTCTGCTTATCCAAACTCTCCTCTCCTTTGGGAGTGCTGCCTAGGACTCCCAAGCTTTCTTAGCTCCCACAGACATGGTTGCTGTACCTGTCCGACTTCTGCCACACTTTGTCCTCATGGCTGGCCCTGCACAGCATGGCCCGCCTGTACTATAACTGGTCATTGTGTTGTCAGCCTCCCCAGCGAGATGATTAGTTCCCTGAAATCTAGAAAGACATTTATCTTTGTGTTCACCCAGTGCTGTCAGTGCCCGTAAATCCCTGTTGAATGATGGAATGAATGTCAGCCTCCGTTTCTCGGGACTTTGTGATGAAACTCAAATGAGGGCATTTTTTGGAAGAACATTATAAACCAAATTACAACTATGAGAACCCTCAATCTCCCAGACTGTCCCTCTAGCCTAAAATAACACCACTTCTGGGTGAATGAAGATTTTTCATTTCCAAGAAATCAGTCTTACGCTTATTCAAGACCACTTAAGGCTTTGAGCGAAATCAACAAAAGCCGAATAGTCTTTTGCAGCCTGTTTTCCTGTGTTCTCTTCATGCAAATGAGGCTAAAATACGCATTTCAAAGAACATTCTAATGGACTCTCAGAAATATATAAATAACTCATTAAAAATTTGACTAACAGGAACAGAAAATATAATAGGAATCTGACAGATTTTAGAGCATTTTTTTGGACCGGTGTGGAGCCTGTATGAAGGGTTATAATGGTAGGAGGGAGGAATGTACTAAATGAACAGGATTATTCAGGAGCCTGAACTGTAAGAAGGCTGAGCAGAGATAGAGAGGTTGACTCCTGGCTCCTGGACAGTCTGCTTTAATTGCAAACTCTGGTGGATGTAGACGTCGCTAGCAAAGCGCTGCAGCTCAGGCTGCCAGGTTTAGCAAAATACTAAACAAATTATTTGCAATTCAAATTTAACTGAACATCCTATATTTCATCTGGCAAACCAAGCTGCCACCTAAATGACTTTAATACGTTTGAACCTGATCTCAGTGGCTCTAGGGCATTTTGGAGAAAGAGCGATCATATGCTTTCATACCAGTAAACCCCTAGAATAGAGTAAGGCCGCCGTGAAACCGGTGGTGGATTGCCATCTAGTGGAAATATCATGGCGGTGCATGCTTAGTTGGAGGCGTAGACAGGGTGGGGTTTTTTTTCGTGTTTTTCGTTTTGGGGTTTTTGTTTTTGTTTTTGTTTTTGTTTTGGAGTTCGCAAGGAAGGATTCTGCTCTGACCAACCTGCAATCTCTGCAGTTACACCGTTGGAGGGTGACGACATCAGGATGGGGGTGGGGGGGGAGGTTATGTGGGAGGAATGCTGAAATTCACTTGCCCTGGGGTCTGAGAAGACCAGTGGCCTGGCCATGGCCCTCCAGCAGGCAAAGTCTGCTCCCTCCAGCCAAATCCCAAACAAAAGCTAGGAAGCATAGATCCTTACAAATGGGGAAGGCTCAGAGGGAGGTGGGATTACGAGGTTCTACAGACGTAATCACAAATAATTCTAATATGAATGAAAGAACTCATCCAAAAGGTAACAATGTGGCTACAAGCTCAGATTTTAAAAGGACTAAAAAGGATTTAAAAGTTAAAAGGAGGCATGTATTGGAATTTTAAGGATAGTATCTCAACGTGTGCCTGGAAGAAACTCAGTGCTGTGAAATGTTAATGACTAATACTGACAGTAGCATTAGCGATGGTAATAAAACCAAACTTGGAACAGAAAGAACAAGGAAGAAATGAATGTGCTGCTCGAGGCTGACATTGTGAGGTCAACGTATAATACAGAGAGAGCAGAACCACTTGACTCTTACTTCAGCCTGTCTTCTCCATAAAGGAAAACATCCTAGGAATTAAAACGGTTGGACGAAAAACACAGTATGGTCTCAAAACCCAAACAGAAGTCTTATAAGTTGATTTAAATAATTATGTTTCTTCCAGAGCATACCAGGAGAGGATCCCTAAGATTTAATAGAGGCAGTTGTCCCCACGTTCAAAGAGATGATTTGTAGACACTAAAGGAGACTAAATTTAATGGAAAACTCTTATAAATTTCCAGAAGAGATTATTGAAAGATGTTTTGTGAACATTTAGATTAAAAATAATCATAAAAGACAATAGGGGTTCCTTAAGAATGAGCCATGCCAAACGAATCTCAGTAGGCTGTTAGGTTTCCAAGAATGTGAAATGATAAGCATGCTACAAAGAGAGTATGTTTCAATCTTGGTGAGTCTACAGCAACGTTTTTTTCCCCAAATCCTTTTCTAAAATCCTGGAGATGGCAAATGATGGCCCTGGATGATAATACAGTTAAGGAAGATTTTTCAGCTAGTTTAACTCTACTCAAAAACTGCTCACTAGTAAAGTGTTTTCAAGGAGCTATGTCAAAATGTTCTGTACTTACTTATATCCTATTTACTAATTATCAATGACTTGTTTATAAAATGTATAAAACATACTGAACCAATTTACAGAGAGAACAAAACTGCAAAAAATGAGGCTAATTTATATAAGGACGTCAAACTATTTTTTTAAATAACAAAGGATGCTTTATTACGTGCTTCCTATGAGCCAGATACTGTTCTGTGCTCTTGATATGTATTCACTCACTTAATCCTCATGATAATCCTATGAAGTAGGTATTTTCTTATTCTCATTACAAATGAGGAAGTTGATGCTTGTAGGGGTTAAGAAACTTACCCAACTTTGCACAGCTGAGAACTAATGAGTCTGGCTGTATATGAGAACGGCAAAGAGGACCTAAAAGACCAAGACTCTAAGGACGTCAGACTATCTCAATGATCTCAGTCATGGGCTAAAATTAACCAAATGAAACTGAACAAGCAGTGTACATTTTTGTATATTTAGACTCAAAACATCAATTCTCCAAATGCAAAATGAGAGATAATGGTTTTAAAACAGCTTCTATTGAAATAACCTAGGAGTCCTAGTTGACAAAAAGTTTGTCTTGGACCAAGAATGTGAACTGGCTGAAAAAAAAATTCCTCCCCAGACAACGTTAATCGGAGAGAATGTGTATTTGGTGGTGGTAACCGTTCCACTGCACGATGCAGGAGACCAGACCGCAAAGTGAGGTTCAGCACTGGCACCCCACTTAAAAGGAACATAAACTCATGTGCATTGGAAAAGAGGCGTCTAGGGTGGTAAAAGCAAGAGCGAGCAAGGCGGCCAGGGCTCTGAGGAATGACATGCAGTCCTCAGGTTTCGTGATACTAGGTTCATTCTTTGTAGCCCATGGAAAGTAAAACTCAGATCAGTTAAACGATATTGATGTCCTCCTAGCAGAAGAAAGAACTTCGTAATAATTAAAGCTTTAAAAAATTCTATAGGTGCTTGTGAGAAGGGGTTAGCTGCCCCCTCCTCTAGAGCCCCCACTGGAGAATCGAGACCCAGGGACCCTCCCTCAGGGGTGGGATCGAGGTCATTCCTGCATTTGCCAGGTGACTGGGCTCGTCAGCCTCGGATTCTATGTTTCTGAAGAGTTTTCTCTATTTTTCTCTGGTCTACCGTTCATTCTTAATTCTCAATTCACTCATTTTGTTTGCAGTATACTGTTAGATTGTCTGACACTTTTAATCTGATTGTTGCATATGAAGTCCATCAGCTTCAGTTCCTGGCTGTAGGCATCTGCTGTTTGCTATCCATACAAAGGCACTACTAGACTGAGTGGCCGAAGCCAGAACCAGCTAAGGTCTAGAGGAAATATCCAGCCTCCCCATTGGGCTTTGAAAGCAAGAGTACGTTGTAGTGACTGATGGCAAGAGAGGAGAAACGGCACGTAAGGAGTAGTAATCCTTCTCGGCCCCTGTTATGGGAGAATCTTTTCCCCTGTCTGTTTTCAGGCTGCTCATTTCATGGGCTTCAAGAGACAGAATGTGAAAATGAGAGAGATGTGAAATGTGTATTTTAAAAGACCCAGTTACGTCACAACACAAGACATTTCATACTTCGGTGTGTACATTCTATTCCTCGACGCAGGCTGCTGAAACCTGGCTAGTACGACCCTTGTGAGGCAGTCAGAGAGTGGCTAGGATGCTAGAGTGAAACTACTAAATAGCGCTGGTCTTTAAAATCCTACACAGATACACGGACGTGTGTGTTGTGTAGCTGAGAAGTTTCTTCTCCATTTTCAAATATTTTTCCTTTTCAGTTCTTACAGGCCATGACTCCAGAACTACTGTGATGAATATAATAATTGCTTATAGTACACATTTTGGGGGGAAAATGTGTATTTTTCAATAATCATAGCACTTGGAGGTCCAGACTGGCACCGCCCCCCTATATACCCCTCAAATGCACGGTGGTTTGGATAAGCGGTTCTCAGATTCTAGCTGTTTCGACACGGCAGGGCCATCAAATGTGAGTGCTTTATACCTTTAGATGTCTCTATATATACAGATGCCTACCTACCTATCTATCTACATAGAAATAAGCATCCTGTTCTTGATGCTCCCACTTCTCATTCCTAACCCACCCCCCAAAAAAAGAGCTCTGGGAAAAGAAATCATGGTTCACAACCCTAGAGACGTGACCTGAAACAGCCTTGGGCTTCTCATAATCCTCTCCCTGCGGGGCCCCAGTTCCAGAGAAGGGCCGGCGCTCGGGTTCGGTTCTGGGTTTGGGACGAGAACATGGTTTCACGGCAGGACTGAAGACAAGGCCCAAGATAGTAACTCCTTCTCCAGCAGGAGAGGTGGGCCCAGGAAGGAGGCCCAGGACGCCCAGGACCAGAGCCGCAGCTGGTCAGCTGCGAGGGAGGCAGTGAAGGACGTGGAGCACTTCGCTTAGCTGGGTGAGTGGGGAGACACAGTTACGGAGAGAAACCCGAGAACAGACTAATTTACTGCTGACAGTGGACATGCTGGCTCATCTGTGTAGCAAGGAAAAGAAACAACACAAACTGATATAATATCCAGAGGTCACACGGGCCCTCCTCTTTCTTCAGGACCACAGCCTAGAGGTGTGGGCAAGGGGCAGGGCCAGCCCTCTTCTTTCTCAAATCCGTGTCCAGAAAAATGAGCCCACAAAGGGGGGAAATGTCCGACTTCGCCCTCTCAGTAGAGTCCAGTCTTTCCTGACACTTAGCCGCCATCTCCTCGGCGTCGGTGGCGCCCCAGCCCCTCTGGCAGGGTGGCCTCTCCCTCCTGGGCCCACGGCTAGGGGCTGGGGCTGTCCTCGTCATCCTCCTGGCCTTCAGGGGCTGAGGGCAGCTCCACAGAGGCGGCCGGCAGCCCCTCCCGGCCCTTGCTGAGTGGGGGCCCGGGCCCCGGCCTGGCCCCTTCAGGCACCCGGGCAAGGCCGGGGGAAGGCTGGCAGCCTAAAGCCGGGCCATAGGGGGCCGTCAACAGATCCGGGAAGTAGCCATCACCTGCCAGGTGGGCGCCCAGAGCTTGCGGGCAGAAGGGACCCAGGAAGGGCAGGTCTGGCACGCAGGGGTCATTCCAGGGGACTGCACCTGGGGAGTCAGCACAACAAAGATTAAGTGGGATGAAGGGAAGCCACCACGTTCCAGCACGCCCCGTGTCAGAGCCCCTCCCTGCTCCACAGAAACACAGGGTGGGACCCGAGAATGAGGCTCCCCTCAGGACCAGGCCACACTCCCGAGTTCGGTGACAGTGACACAAAGTGGACCGTGGGTGGGGCCGAGTGCCCTCTCACACAGGCTGGAGGAGACTGGGAACCCTCATCTTATTCCCCCTTCTACAGGAACTGGGTCTTCAAAAGATGGTCGCTTCCAGGACTTCAGAGGTCCAGTGGCCCGTCAGACGCCATCTACTCTGTGCCAAGGCTGGCAGCCCTCCCCTCCCTGACCCTCGCCAGCCCCCTAAGGCCTGGGAGTGTTATCCCCACTTCAGAGTCTGGGACACTCAGGGGAGCGCGTGACTGCTGAGTGGGCCTCCCACCTCTGCTTCCCTCACTCCAGAGTGCTCTAGCTGACTCACTCTGCTCTGCCGCCTTCAAGAAGCTTGAGAACCACAGCAGACGAGGGGCAGTGATTCGCTCAGCCCCCATCTGGCCCGGCCTTCCCTCCAGCTCCTGAGGGAGGCTGTCTCTCCCATTTCACTTTCCTTGACCTCAAAGCGCCCCAACTCACCCATGCTCCCAGAGGGTGGCTGCAGCAGCGTCTGCCCGGATGGAGGGCCCGGGAAGCCGCCCTGGCATGGGCCCCCGATGGGGCCATAGGACCACGCAAAGAGAGAGTCTTCTGGCAGCGGAGGCGCCAGTGAGCTGGGCGTGTGGAAGGGGAAGGGAGGCAGGTACGGAAACTGGGGCTGGGGCTGCTGGAAAAGCGGGGGCGGTGGGGCCTGGGAGAACAGGAACGGTCCCGGCTGATTGCTTTGTTGGTAATCCTGGGGTTCCAGCTCCTCCAAGAATGAGCAGGCAGTGGGTGGTGTGATGCTGTGGGGGAAAGAGGACTTCATGAGGCTCGGGTGGTAGCCTCGTCTCTAGCACGTGGCAGGCGTCCCCTCCCCTCCCCTCCGCATCTGTCACCCTAGACATTCTGCCTCTTCTTCCTCTTCCTGCTCTGAGCTTCTCACCCTCCTTCCTGCTCTGCTGCTGTGACAGCCTACATCTTTCCCACCCCTGATCCACTTACACTTTTAACCCTCATTACGTTTACCCCCCCTTGCTCCTCCCAGCTCACCCTCTCCCTTCCCAAGTTCCATCTATCTTTCCTCCTTCTGTATATCTCCCGAGATAACTCAAGCCACCATCTGCCTCAGGTCGCATACCTTGTCCCCCACGACCCACAGGGGTCATCCTTGTGGCTGCCGTCACTGCCTGGAGTGTCCAGCAGCAGAGGCATCAGCTCAGGGGTTTGGACGGGGCCAAGGGGAAAAGGAAGGTTGGCCCTTCGTACAGGTGGGGGGCTGAAGAGTGGTGGGGTCACCGCCACCCTCTGAGCACCCTCACTCTGTTGGGCTGGGGTCCGTGTCTGGTCAGATGTCAGCACTGTGGGGGGCTCTGGGAACAGAAGTCAAAGAGAGGTCGTAAGAGTAAGAAAATGGGGGTGCATGCTTGGCAGTGCCAGGTGGGAGAAGTCCAGAATGCCCAGGTCCCCCCACTGGACCAAAACAGTGGAGAGCTCTGGCCGCTCCCGTGTCCATCAAGAAAGAACCCTTTGTCCCTGCTGACTTCCGCGCTGCCATTGCCCCAGACAACCCTTGGAAGGTGGTCAGCTCACCTGGAAGGGGATCCAGAGGGGGCTCCTGAGGGAAGGTTCCAGGCTCTGGGTCCGCGCGCACAGCAGGGGCCAGCTCAGCTGCAGAACTGGAGGCAGACAGAATGGTGACTGTAGCTCGAGTGGTCCCTGGATTCAGACTGGCGCGTCGGACTGGAAAAGGGCCAAGCGTGGCCACCCTACAAGGCCCTGGCCACTTCCCAACCCCACCGAGCCCAAACCCCTCTGAACAGTATCCAGCAGCTCCCCAGGCCCAGCCTTCCAACACTTTCTCCTCCTAGACCCCAGGATCCCAGCTTAGACCCCACTTCCTACCCACGAGGAGGGGCCAGGAAGAGCAGAAATTCTTACCCACACTGGTGGCTGGCGGGGGTGGGGGCAGGGCCTGCAGGGGTGTCCTTGGTCTCCTCATTCATCTTCTCCACTTTCCGCCACTTTGCCCTGCGGTTCTGGAACCACACCTGGAGGGGAGACACACCTGCAGGGCTTGAGAAATGGAGGAGAGCCTGAGGCTCCATCTGGCTGCCCCGCGATGGCTCCAGGACGGTAGGAGGTCACTGCACCACCCTGCCTCACTGCACCACCCTGCCTCGCTGCCCCTCTGTCAGGTTAGGTTTCTTCCTGAAAAGGTTCATCTAGATGGCTTCTGAGGCACTTTCCTCAGGCTCGTCTCAGGCCCGACCTCAGCCCCGACTCGGGAGGGGCTGAGAGCTTGCTCCGCTCCCCCGGAGTCCCAGCCCTGCGCTCCCCTCCCCACCGACAGCAGCCGGCCAGCCCCCTTTACCATGATGCGCTGGGGCGTGACCCCCACCGTCTGGGCGATCTCCCGCCGCTTATCGCTGTCCGGATAGTGGTCTTCTTGGAAGAGCCTTTCCAGCTCCTCCAGCTGGTCTGGAGGAAGAAAACACTCCCATGAAGACGAACACCAGGGAGCGGACAGCAGAGGAGAGAGCCTTCTGGATGGGACCACTGTCCCCAACCCATGGCCTTCCCAGAGCCTTGCAACCAAGTTCCCCGCTGGGCGGGGGCCTCTTCTCTCTTGGGCTTTGTGGCAGGGGACTGTGTCGTGTTTTACTTTTCTACCCCTTCTAACGTGGGCCCAGTGTCTCTTTCTGACGAGGGAAGCCAGCCTCCCCCTCTGACGGTCAGAAGTCATGGCCCCACAGGTTAAGAGAGCATCTAGCCAAGGTGGTGTGCCAGCTAACCACCCTTCAGTCTCCTGGGGCTGCACTGTCTGGTGAGCCCACCTTGCCCAGACCCCGGGGGTCCCGTCTCACCTTCAGGGACTTACCTGAGCGGTAGAGGGTTCGAGTCTTTTTCCGGCCTTGGCAGGTCACTTCTGGAGACTTCTTCTTTGGGTCTGCTATTTGGTTGTTCTGGGCTAACGTGCTGAGGAGGTTGGCCAGGTGGCAGGACCCCCGGCCGGACCCACAAGGCACGGGGTTGTACGTGGTCCTTGCTGAGTTGGTGACACTGGGAGACGATGCAGAGGCCAGGCCCCCAGTGCTGGGCTTTTTCTGCTTACCTGGAGCTGGAGAGGAGGGCCTCCTCCCTGCCTTCCCCTCTCTCACTGGGAGGGGACACCCTGGCCCCTGAGGCTGGGGTCTTAGTGGAGCCAGAGTCCTGCCTCTGTGGGGAGTCCCCGGGCCCGGGGGCTGGCGCTCTCTCCCAGCATCAGCCCCACCTGCTTCTCCAGGGATGTCCGATGGTGGCTTCTCCCCGGAGACAGCGTGCAGGAGGGACACATCCTGAGTGTGGGGGGCTGAGCTCTGCAGTGGTTCCTCCCCCTCCTCCTCCAGCCTGGCTGCCGGGGACTGGCCTCCACCTTCCTGGCCTGTGGAGAGCCGGCACCCACTGACCTCAGCACCAGAAAAGGAAGAGCCTGGTCTACCAGGACGTGCTGCCTCCCGCTGGGCACCTGGTTTCCTGTTTGACCTAAAGCCTTAATTTGTCCACTTGTTGAATGGGGTAATAATTCCAGGCATACCTTCCTAACTTGGCTACTATGAGGATCACATGAGATCATCCTGCAACTTTGAAAAGTGCAGGAGAATATCTGCAACCATGAGGGGGCCTGAGCTCACACACCCAGACAGTGGGGAAGCAGTCCTAATGTGGGGGGGACGTACCCCTTATGAGTTCCCAGTTTCTCCCCAGACACCTGGGATGTGAGTTTGAGGGACCGGAGTCTATTCAGGTGTTTCTAGGGGACAAAGACTGGGGCTGGGGGTGGACTGGGAAAAGAGAGAGAGACTGACTGAGACTGCTTCTTTTCAGACTGGATCTTGTCCCTGCTGCACACACAGGTGTCAGTGCTTAGAGCAAGGACACAGCGGGACTGGGTGGTCTCCGGGAGTCCAGGCAAGGACATCAAAGAGGCTAATAGAAACATACAGCCTCACCTCCCACAGAACTCACTCCATCCCTGCCCACCCTCCTCACCCTCGTCCACACCCCCGTCCTCCTCCCTGCCAAGCAGAGCCTCACTCAGGGGCCTCAAGCCAGGCCCACCCTCCTTTTACAGGTAAGGAAGAGTGACCCGGCTGGCACTGAGATTTCCTGTCACTCATCCTCCAAGCTTGTGTGTCCTCTGAGCCCTGACTGATTCATTAGGAGGTTACTACGTCCCAGGCATTGTGCTAAGCACCTTTCGTAGATCGGTCCAGGGAGCAGTATTAATATCTCATTCTAACAGATGAAGACATATGGATTAGAAACGTGAGAAATTTGAAACAAGCAACAAAGTCCTACTGTACAGCACAGGGAACTATATTCAGTACCTTGTAATAACCTATAATGGAAAAGAATCTGAAAAAGTATATATGTGTATGTGTATATATATATACACATATACAACTGAATTACTTTGCCGTACATTGTAAATCAACTATACTTCAATTAAAAAAAGTTTTGCGATTTGCCCAAAATCACATAGCAGTTGCCCTTGGTCCCTAGATGGAGTGCTTCCCAGGGTCACAACCCCTCCCCCAGTCACCTCCCGACTTACTCATAGCCTCCAGGACCCTCTCAGCTCAAGGAGCTGCTTTATCATTTCTAAGTTGGAGTATTTTTTTAATGGATGCTAACGAATGACTAAGAGCGAGTGTTTTTTGTTTGTTTGGTTTTGTTTTTTTAACGAAAACTGCATGAGCTATAACGTCTTTAAGGAATGACTTTCTACCAGTGTGTCAAGAAAGACGTAGGCCATGAGCCACGGTGCTTTGTCAGACTGTTCCCCAGCGTAGAAGCCGCTGAAGAGGGCGAGCAGGCCTCCGCCGCAGGCGTGAAGCCGCAAGGCCGGCAGGTAACTGGGAAGGAGGGCCAGACTGTTCTTCAGCATTTTAGGAGAGCCTGTAGCCTAGCAAACCTGGTACGCAGTAGGTGCTCCATAAATGTGACGTATCAGAGTGATAGACCCGGGTAAGAAAGGTGATGGGTGTGGGGACCTAGAGCAGAAGCCTAGGGCTGCTTTCCTTCTCTGCGTGCAGAGAGATCGGAACCCCAAGGATGGAGGGCGCGGCGTAGTGGGCTCCCTGGCCCCTCTTCAGCCGCCCCACCCCAGCCCCACCCAGCCCCTCGGCCTGCTTGAGCCGTGGGTCCCAGCCCTCCAGGCCCCCCATGCGCACTCACCCCGCGGCTCCCGGCGAGGCTCCGGGGTGCTGGGCTCCATGGCCTGGACTCACGCGCACGCGGCCGCGGGGCCGCCCAGGCGCCGCCTAATGAAGCCTCGCGGGCGGGCAGGTGTGCAGAGCCGCACGCGACCCGGGAGCCCGCGCCCGGAGCCCGCCGGCCGGCCGCTGCCTGCAGCCTGCTGGGCGAGGCCCACCCGGGAGGGCGGTGCGCGGGGCAGCTGGGGGGCGGGGAGGCCTGGAGGCCACGCCTCTTCCCGCCCCCGCGCCCTCCCCCGCTCCCGAGCGGGGGCAGGTGCGCGCTCAGCCCCTCCCCGCGCGCGTGGAAGCTGCACGCGGAGCGCGGGCGGGAGCCGGCCCTTGGCGTTGCGGGTCGCGGAGGCTCGCCCTCCAGAGCTAGGGTCAATCCAGGGCCCACCAACACCCTGACTGGACTTGCAAATGGACTTGGTGACGGCTTTGGCCTTGGAGACCCGGAGTCCTTGAGTGGGAACTGTGGAAGGCAACTTCGGGAGCGGCTTATCCAGGGAGCCCCAAACCGTCACCAAGGTTTCCCAGCTGCTCACTGAGGTTTCTCCAAGCCTCAGGATGCATGAGCCCCCAGGACCTGATGGAAGGTCCTTAGAGCACAGTGCTGTCTTTGGGTGATGAAAGCAACCTGGAAGAACCCCGGCTAGAGGGTGAAGCCGACGGCGCAGACTTCTTGGTCGAGACCCAGTTGCACGAGCACCGGAGGCCACAGGTAAGTTGGAACAAAGCTCTAGCTAGTCCAAGTTTTGTCGCTGTGTTTCCACCCACTTGACATCACTTTTACTCCCTAAGAGTGAAGGGGAGTCCCAGGGAGATCTCACGCGCGTCATCATTATGACTCCGAGTTCACAGGATATTTCTTGCCTTCTTTATAAAATAACTTCAGAATTTAAAATTCTTCTGGCCTCTTCCCTCCATCTGCCCTTAAGTGGAAGGTGCTGGCCAGATTGAAACAGGTGCTTGGCGCTGGAGGTGGGGGAGGGTGAGGGCCAGAACATAATCCAGGTGTTTTGCTTTTAGGATTTAGAAGACTCTGGACATCAGATGCTTTCATGCTGTAATTACCTGTTGGTACATTTTCCTGTGCTTTAAATTCCTTTGAGGGGCGTGGTCTACACCTGTGAACTCGGGAAGTTGTAAGAGCTTTAGTTCTTTCTGAAACCTAAAAATGTAAATGAATTAACTCCGTTTGACAAGGTCATCAGAATTCCAGGCATCTGATGTTTCATTTTGATTCCTATGAAACCAATGTTGCCCGATAAATGAGGGGTTTAGAAATACGGCCCAGTATTAGCTAGAGGTGAAGTTTTCTAGGCCATGTGAGCAAGGAATGGTGGGGGGGGCACTGAAATCGATTTGTGTGTGAAAAATCAGCACCACATGGTTGTAAATGGAATGCAATGGTCTGCTTGATTAAACAGCTATAGGACACCGACTGTCTGGCAGGCACTGTGCACAGGTCACTTCCTTGCTTGCAGAAGCTTACTGGCAGGGAGGGGATTAGAACAATGACAGAAGGCAGTGGACAGTGTCCCGTCATGAGGCCAGTGGCGAGTTAGAATGCACAGAGGAGCGGGTACCTCTGCTGGGGGTGGGGGCGGGAAAGGCCTTCTTGGAAGCAGTGATAAGCTGAGAGCTGAGGGTTAAAGGAGAGGCAAGTTTAGCAGGTCACAGCCCTGCTTAAACCCCATGGTGGCCCCTGCTTGCCCGTGTCATAAAAACCACGCTCTCTAACTGGGAGAGGGGTCTTTTTCCTCTGAAGTCTCGGCTCGCCAGCTTCCGACACCCAGGTATTCTAGTTTTATCGTCTTCTTTGAGCTAGTGTTTTTCAAAGAGTTTCTTAAACCCCCTGGATCAGAATTTCTTAGCGAATTTGTTTAAAACATGGCTTCCAGGCCGCATCCCCAGAAATTTTAATTGGTAGGTCCAGGGAGCCACCTACAAATTGTAACAAGCCCCTCAGGTGATTTTTATTCACGTAGGAGTCTGAGATACCCTTAGATCTTCAAAAACAGTCAACTAAAACCATCCTGGGGCCGGGAGTGGGGGAAGGAAATGACCTTTTGTCCTTAGCTGAGGCGTCCGCTGCAGTGAGAAGCAGGGCACTATTAATTTCTTAATAGGTGATCCTATCTCATTAAATGAAGACTAAATCACCCTTCCCTGCCATCATTTATGTTGTATTTCCTCTCACGGTCTGGGTGCCCCCTGCCTGGGTGAAGGGCAGAAGAGCAGGGACTTCAGTCACCTGTAGACTGGCCACCACCCTTACATAAAACTTGGAAAGAGACAGAGTCTAATTGTAGAAAAGGGTTTGCTGTGAGACTCCAGGAACTGAAGGTGTTGGCATTTTCTAACCACAGAAATCACTGAATTTGTTGGGCTGGGGCATGACACGAGGGAAATCGAAGTTTTCTTTCTTCCTTTCGCCCTCTCTTGCCCCTTCCCTCCCTCCCTCCCTCCCTTCCTCAAGTTTGATATTCTTGCCTGGTGGTTTTGTGGCTTTTCATGATATCGTTTTTGTGTGTTTGTTTGTTTATACGAAAATTTGATTTAACGGCTGCAAGTGAATTTGGTCTAAGAAGGCCCAGGAGAGCGTCTTGACGCGTTTGGTTGGGAGGGGGTTGTGTTCATGATGTGCGCTGTTAAGAGTCCTGTTTTTTCATGGGTCAACATCCAGGCAAGAAGGTCGGGAAGACGAAAAGGAATTGTCTTAGGGGTTCTTGGAGATACTTACTTCTGAGTCTTGTTTTGTTGCACGTCACCTGCGTGATCCTCAGGCACGTTCTATAACTCAGTCTCGTTTAGCGGGAAGGTGTTTTTTTGAGGGGGAGGTGTTGGAAGGGCTTCCTTAGTTTTCAGGGCCAAACTATAAACCACCGCCTCCATCCTCTTGGCAAGAGTCATTTATTCCAACATCTTTTTCTTTGCATAGATTGGAGAATGACAGCAAGAAGTAACAGGTCTGAAGCTACTAGAGAATAGAATTAATCTTTTTTTTAGTCCATGTAGAGTTAATGATACAATTAGTTTAAGCAAATGAAAGAAGCCTTCCTCCCTCTGTCTCTATGAAGAGAAAAATAACCAAAAGAAGGTGAGATTGAGTGAGAAAAACTTTCAAAGCAGAAATAGAGGTAATTCATTCTTGTCCTCCATGCCACACCTGTGTGTTGGGGGCAACAGGTCCTTGGGAGTCCTGGGACCAGAAGGCAAGAGTACAATTGTGAGAGGCAGGAATCTGAGTAGGGCCTGGGGAGGGAGATCAAGGGAAGTCATGGCCCCGGGTGAGAAGCACCGGTGGGGTTGGGGCCAAGAGAAACCAGAGCCCCTGGCAGGACCAGAGACCACGACGTCCTGAGCCTGAAGGAGGCTGGCTGGATGAGCAGATAAACGCTGGGGGCTCAGAATCATAGAGCTGATGGTGCCAATGACCCAGAGATACACTGGGAACTGCCAGAGTCTCTGTGCAGCGTCTTCCTGTGGAAACTCCGGGAAAGGCTAGTCGGAGGTTGCCGGTGAAGGGCATTGGGAACACCTGGTTTAAGTAGAAACTGCCCTGGTAAGGGGAAAACAGGTTCTGGCCTTGGAGAGCCTGATGACTTCCAATCCCTGTGCCCCAGACTCTTAAGACATTATGTGTCTCACAAGAATAGCGACAGTGTTTAAGCCACACAGCTGCTGCCACTAGTTTCGAGTCAGCTGCAGGCATGACGAATCCCCATTGCTCGTGCTTCGTAATTTACAAAGTACTCTCCCTTCGACTCCAGCCCCGTCCCGATGCACCTCTGTTTCGGAAGCGGTCTTCCTTCTTTCTGCTCCATTCTGGGCTTCTCCAGGGGGCACAGCTGTAGTGCGAATTCTAGCACAGCTTTCCAGACCTGCTCAAAACCTGGCCCCACCTTCCCGCAGACTTCATCTGTGGCTGCTTCTCCTCCTCTTCCTCCACCCCCACCCCAGCCCCTCGCATCTGCTGACAGTCTCCTCTTGTTCTGACCTCCTCGTAGTGCTCCCTCAGAATGGCCCTTGCCTTCTCCTGCCTCAGGGCCACACATCACATTGTTTTGTAGGCACGAAGCATCGTCCTGTCCCTGTGATTTCTGTCTAAGTCTTATTCATACTTCAAAGCCCAGCCCACATATTCCCGTTCCTGGGAAGCCTGTTGGAGCTTTCCGCAGCCAGAACGAGCTGCTCCTTCCAGTGTCCTCCCACTGTGCTGGGTTTATGTCGCTTAACGTAGGCTGACCTGATGAGAAACTTCATGTGTTCCCCACTGGATGGTGAGTTCTTACATGTTACCGTGCATCAGTTGGTGCCAGGCACTTTCTACTTGCTTGATTAACATCAGCTCATTGAATTCTCATAGCAACCCTGGAAGGGTCTATTATTAGCCACATTTTATTGAAGAAGACATCGTGACGTAGAGAGCTTAAGTGCTTTGCCGAGGGTCACAGGGCTGGTAAGTGGCACACCCGAGCTCTGAACCCAGTTAGTCTGGTCCCCGCCCATACTGCTAACCACGAGGCTTTCCTGTTTTTGTCATTCATATTTGAATCAAGATCCTCCAGTGCCTGGCATAGTGGTTGGCACATGGGGATGGATAATTGTTCGTTGACCAACAGCGGATCACCATTGCTAGGAATGAGAGCAGGAGAGGGAGGGAGGGAGGGAAGTGGCCGTGGCTGTGACTAGACAGAGGAGAAACAATGATGGGACTGAGTTGAATCTTGACTGTAGGGTTGATCACAAGCGTCTGCACATGACATAAAGTTGCATAGAACTAAACGGAGTTAACCCTTAGACAACAGGGGTTTGAACTGCACGAGTCCACTATTACGTGGATGTTTTACAGTAATAAATACTATAGCACTACACGATCCATCGTTGGTCGAATCCGCAGATACGGGACCTCAGATAGGGAAGGATCACAGGTGCAGAGGACGACTGTAAGTTATGCATGGATTTTCGACTGTGCAGAGGGTTGGCACCCCTAACCTCCACGTTCTTCAAGGGTCAACTGTATATACACATGTACACGCACAAATGAGTGTGTGTAAAACTGGTGAAATCTGAGTAAGGTGTGTGGATTGTACCAATGTCAATTTCCTGGTGTGATATTATACAGGAATTATGCAAGATGTTACTATCGGGGGAAGGGTATATGGGATCTCTCTGTATTATTTTTTAACACTTCATATGAACCTACAATTATCTCAACATAAAAAGTAAACATATGTGCATGTGTATATATTAATCCCAGTGTTCTGACCACATGTTCGGTTCTCTTGGACTCAGTAACTTTAGTTCACAGAAATGGTATTTTGTGTAGAGCAGCACCCCTAACTTTTTGTTGACCGTAGTTTTAAAACTTCTAGATGTGAGTTGTATCTGTTTCTTTAAAAGGGGCTCAGAGAGGCAAGTAGAGAAATTTGTATCTACTTTGTTTCAAAAGTAAAATAACTATGTCTCTGTTATAATAGGAATGCAAACTTACCAGGAAAATCTTGGTAAATACAGAATGATTAGAAACAAACAGAATTTTCCGTCGAACGTTGTCGGGTATTGAGAGTTTGGTGCACATCCTTACAGGGTTTTGCCATTACTGTGTCTGTACATGTTCTACATGATTGTGATGATTCTCTGTATATAATTTTGAGCATTTCTCCCCTCGCCCCCAGTGTACTGTGAGAAGCACAGTCCATTATTATTACAATCTTCAGAATTTATTGTGTGGCCACAGTGTAATTTATTCTCCACCTGTTGGCAAAAATTTTCAATCTGAAGCCCTACATTTTCTTAATTTAAAAGGAAATTTGAAATAAAGCTTCTAATTCTTTTTTTTTTAGCTTTTAACAGACTTTAAAAAACAATCTCTTCCAGTTGGTAATTGATCTGGCCTATGTTGTTTGTGTTTTTTTTTTTTTCCAGTCCCAAACCCATGAAGAACCACAAAGTTGTTCATTGCCCAGAGATAGGCTGGCAAGTACACAGTTACAGTGTTTCCACAAGGGAGGGACCTGGAATTCTGAGATCCAAAGCTTGACAGGCCAGCAGGGCAGCTCTACTGCGTTGGAAGATTCCCTGAACAAGATTTTTTTCTCCTTCGCTATCCTCGGACTGTATCTCTGCCAGTGGCTTGACGGACTTTTCTGGTGTTTGGCTGTAGGGTTGGGGCTCCCAGGAGAAAGTTCTCTGCCAGGAGCCCTCAGTGTACAGGAAGAGAGCTCTTGTGGCCAGAGCGTGCTCCTCACTGTTCTTCTAGTGCTTTGAGGACGTGGACCTCCCCCCCGGGCTTTGAAGCCTTTCTTGTCTCCCGTGACCCAGGTATCCTCCAGCTCCAGTAAATAGTGTGAAAGGCAGGTCACATCATAGTCAGCAGGCCCCTCTTGTTTTGGCGGCACCAAGCTTCCAGGTCCCCTAACATTAGAGTGACAGTCTCAGGCCTTCGGAATTGAAGATGACCTGCCTTTGTCTTGAAATGTCTCCTTTCGCTTGATACTCAGTCAAGGGCATGATCACCTGTGTAGGTGAGACACTAGCAGCAACTTCCTTTGTGTGCAGGAGGGGATGGTGAAATATTCGGTGTGCATTTAGTGAGGCAGAGAGATGAAATGATAGAAGCTAGATTGATTACCTGAGATTAGACCTGCCAAACCTGTCACACTCGCAGTTTGTTGGAAAGACAAGGGAGCAACGGAACCGGATGGGCTGCTAGACCCAGTCTTCAGCTTGCAAAAGGCGTCTGACTGTCTCTGTCTTGTAACTGGGTTGCTGCGTGTGTTATAAGATGCAAGGGAGTGTGGGCCTGGACTGGGCCACCTGGAGTTCAGTCAGGTGTCATTCGGAGCAGTCCCAAGGGGTGAGAGAAAAAAGCAGCAGAGAAGAGGAAAGTCATACTGGGGATCAGAGATGTTCCAGACATTCTGAGATCCATCTTCTTTGGTCAGGAGATCTAACTTCTGAGCTGACCTCTTAGAGGTACTGCTCCAAGGTCCACATGATTTGGGCTCACGAGCAAAGGCAAAGAGTGATGGCTTTCAGACTTTTCAAACTTAACCTGAGTCTCAAACTGAACTTCTGATTTCTACCCTGAAACTTGTAACACCTCCGGTCCTCCCTTTGAGTCAGCCACTCTGTTAGACTCATGCTTAATTCCACTCTCTCCCTCTCCGCTTGCATGTAAACTGCCAAAACATTCCGGCCAGTCCAGACTCCAAAATGCATCTCAGGTCCTCTCATTTCTCTCCATCGGCCCCACTCTGATCCAGGTCCCTCTCCTCTCCTGCCTGTTCCTTACTGACAGCTTCCTCAATTCATGTCCCTGCTTTTAGTGCTGCCCCCACAGACGTGCAAGGGAGAGCGAGACAGCCTTAATTGTCACACATGTCGCTGTTCTGTTCATACGCTTTACTGACTTTCCGTTGTGCTTGGAGGAAAATGGAAGCGCCCTGTTACTGCTTTACGCGACGTGGCGCCAGTTGACTGCTCCTGCTTCATCTCAGGCGCCTGTTCTTGTCCTTCAGGCATCGCAAGTTCCTCTGTCCCAGGGTCTCTACATACGCTGTTCCTGTGCCGGGAAGCTCTGGGCCGCTCTTTGGCCAGTTCCTACTCAGGTCCCGGTTTACGCGTTATTTCTCAGTGAGGCTTCCTTTGGCCACGCTATCTACTTAATACCTGCCTCCTAGTATTTTCTTTCTGTTTTTAGTACTACTTTTTTATGACCTATTTTTCTACGGGTTTTTTTTCCACTTTTTTTCTTTTTTAGGGGGTAGGAGGTAATTAAGTTCCTTTATTTACTTAATTACTTAGTACTTTTTAAATGGAGGTACAGGGGATTGAACCCAGAACCCTGGGCACGCTAAGCATGTGCTCTACCACTCAGCTATGCCCTCTCCACTGATTGTATTACTACTCTTAAGGCAACATGTGATCATATGTTTTTGTTTACAGACTGTCTACTGTATTTTAAGCTCCATGGGTACACTGCTTTGTTTAACCAGTACATACCTATGCATACAACAGATAGTGGCTGGCTTATAAATGTTAACTCTTTGTCCAATGAATGAATGAACTAAAGACATGAGATTTTCCCGTTGGGAGGGAGAAAAAAAGATTATCAGATTCATGGCACAAATTGCAGTTTCTGGTAATTCATAGCCCAACACGTAACAGGATTTGATAAGGCCATTAAGTTGGAACGCTTCCTGAAGGTGTTGGCCATTTTGAGAACTGAAGAAGCCAGAAGCCAGGGATAAAATGTGGTGTTTTAGTGCTTGTTGTAAAGAACAGTGAGACATGGCCTGCCTCTTTTGTAAAGTCCACAGTCACCAGAAGCCATGGCTTTTCAGAGGAGAAGCAAGAGTGAAAGCTGCAGCCTGCTGGGGCTGGTGCCCTCTTCAGAGATGGGCACAAACAACTTTATATTTAAAGTGGGTTTCTTGTAGACAGCATATAGGTGAATCTTGCTTTCTATCAAGTACGCCAATCTCTGCCTTCTGTTTAGGGTGTTTAGGCCATTTACATATAATGTAATTTACATTTGATGCTTGATATGGGGTGGGTTTCAATCTATCCTCTTGCTATTTTTTTGTAAACTTTCTACTCATCACATCTGTTCTTGGTTCCTCTTTTATGCCTTATTTTTGAGTAATTGGGTGTTTTTATGATTCATTTTTATCTCATTTGTAGTTATTAAAATAATACTGATTTATAATATTTCTTTTTGGTGATGGCACACATGTCTAACTTACCACAATTTACCTTCAGGTGACGTCATACCATTTCACAAAAATGTAAGAACCACAGTGTATTTCTGTTTTCCCTCCCATTCCTTGTACTGTTGTTTTACATTTCCCTTCTGCATATGATACAAAACCCACAATGCATTGTTATTATTTTTGCTTTCAACAGTCCATATCTTTAAAAATATTTTTAAAATAAGAAAAATAGTATTTTATATTTGCTTACATATTTACCATTAATAAATGTTTATTTCTTTGGAAAGAACAGATTGCCATCTTGTGTCATTTTCCATGTTAAAGGAATTCCTTTAGCATTTCTTTTTTTAACATTTTTTATTGATTTATAATCATTTTACAATGTTGTGTCAAATTCCAGTGTAGAGCACAATTTTTCAATTATACATGAACATATATATATTCATTGTCACATTCCTTTCTCTGTGAGCTACCATAAGATCTTTTGTATATTTCCCTGTGCTGTACAGAATAATCTTGTTTATCTATTCTACAACTTTGAAATCCCAGTCTATCTCTTCCCACCCCCCACCCCCTTGGCAACCACAAGTCTGTATTCTATGTCTATGAGTCTATTTCTGTTTTGTATTTATGCTTTGTTTGTTTTGTTTTTGGTTTTTTGGGTTTTTTTTAGATTCCACATATGAGTGATCTCATGTGGTATTTTTCTTTCTCTTTCTGGCTTACTTCACTTAGAATGACATTCTCTAGGAGCATCCATGTTGCTGCCAATGGTCCTTTAGCATTTCTTGTGGTAAAAATCTAGTGATAAATATTTCCGTATTTATATGTCTGAATAGTCACCATTTTACCTTTTTTTTAAACACCTTTATTGTGGTATGGTTCCTGTACAGTAAACTACACATATTTCAGATGTACAATTTGATGAATTTTGATAGATGTGTACACCTGTGAAACCACCACCACAATCAAGGTAGCTAACATTTCCATCTCTCCCCAAGAGGTGCAATTTTTGAATTCCCAATTTATCCCTTCCCACCCCCTTTACCAACTGGTAACCATAAGTTTGTTCTCTTATATCTGAGAGTCTGTTTCTGTTTTGTAGATAAGTTCATTTGTATCCTTTTTTTCCCCCCAAGATTCCACACACAAGGAATATCATATGGCATTTTTCTTTCTCTTTCTGGCTTACTTCACTTTGAATGACAATCTCCAGGTCCAATCCATGTTGTTGCAAATGGCATTATTTTATTCTTTTTTATGGCTAAGAAGTATTCCATTGTATAAATAAACCACATCTTTACCCAGTCATTTGTCGATGGACATTTAGGCTGTTTCCATGTCTTGGCTGTTGTAAATAGTGCTGCTGTGAACACTGAGGTGCATGTATCTTTTTGAATTATATTTTTCTCCAGGTATATGCCCAGGAGTGGGATTGCAGGATCATACAGTAAGTCTATTTTTAGTTTTTTAAGGAACCTCCATACTGTTCTCCATAGTGGCTGCACCAATTTACATTCCCACCAGCAGTGAAGGAGGGTTCCCTTTCTCCACACTCCAGCATTTATCATTTGTAGACTTTTTAATGATGGCCATTTCGACTGCTGTGAGGTGATATCTCATTGTAGTTTTCATTTGCATTTCTCTAACAATTAGTGATGTTGAGCATCTTTTCATGTCCTTGTTGACCACCTGGATATCTTCTTTGGAGAAATGTCAATTTAGTTCTTCAGCCCAATTTTTGACTGGGTTACTTGCTATTAAGGTGTATGAGCTGTTTGTATGTTCTGGAAATTAGTCCTTTGTCAGTTGCATCATTTGCAATATTGTCTCCCATTCTGTAGGTTGCCTTTTCATTTTGTTGATGGTATCCTTTGCTGTGCAAAGCTACAGTGCTCAAAGCAGTATGGTACTGGCACAAAACCAAACACACAGATCAATGAAACAGGATAGAAAGTCCAGAAATAAACCCATGCACTTACAGTCACTCTGTGACAAAGGAGGCAAGAATACACAATGGAGAAGACAGTCTCCTCAGCAAGCAGTGCCGGGAGAACCGGACAGCTGCCCTGTCATCCAGTTGTTTGTGCAATTGAGCAATTTCTTCTTCACGCTTTCTTCTTTCAGCATCAGTGAAGTTTCCAGTGACTCCGATCGTGGCTGCTGGTTTATCGTTGGTAATAGTGACATCCTTGTCCACTGCAAAAGCTTCCAGGTTGGCTTTCTCTTTGTCAAACTGCTCATCAACAGGCACTGTCTCTCCATTACGCCATCGGTTGAGTTCATTTTCAAGCCACTGAATGGTGTTTCGCAGGGTCTAATTTTTTTCTTTTTCTCTTTCATACTTCTTTTTCCACTGTTCTGCAGTTAACTCAACATTGACACGCACGGTGTTCTTAATTGTTTTAGCCCTCTGACCAAACAGGAGTGTGGATTTTGTTTCAGACTCATTGTATGATGACAGGGAGCAGCAAATGACGACAGTGGTTCGACAGTTCCCTCCTAGGGAGTCTTGAAGGATTCTTGTCATTTTACTGTCTCGATATGGAGCATTCATACTACCCTCAGCCAAAGCAGAGATGACATTTCCAAGAGCAGAAAGTGACTTGTTGATGTTCTTAGCTTCACCTAGCACAGCACCTTCAGCTCCAGTTTAATTAACCTTTTCACTACCAGCTAAATCAACCAGATAAAGTTTTCCACTCAGTCTTTGTTCCGTTTCCGTGTTCTCTTGTTTTACATTAATAAGAAATACACTATGACTCCTAGAGCTATGTTTATTCATATTTGTAACTGCTACACGTCTGTTGGACTTTCCTTCATCTGTGATACCCATAACTTCATCTGGACGACATACAAAATGCTCTGTGTATCTGCAACTTGGTTTTTATCTTCATAAACTGAAAGACTGGTCTTCGAAACATCTAGTAGGTCCCTTATCTTATCCAAATAAATTTCAAAATATGAAACCTTAATATGAAATTCCAAATTTTCATCCATGGAGTAAATATAATTAAAAATATCTTGCACTATTCTTGGAATAATTCTCATGCCTTCTGGATCATGAAGTTTACCCTCCATTGCGTGCGTCTTCCCAGAGGAGGTCTGTCCATACGCAGATATGGTTCCACTGTATCCCTCAAGTACGTCTTTAATGATCTTTTTTGCACAGTCATTATGCACTTGCTCTTGAGATGTGTTTGACTGGAACACCTGGTCAAATGCATAAGACTTGGACGCGATCATCACCATGTCCTCTCCCTGAAACTTGGCGGTGTACTTGTCGCCGCGGGTCACCTAGGTCTCGTTGAGAGGTCTGAAGCGACACATCACTTTGATGTTGCACTCGGTTGGGTCCACCACCTTCCTCGCCCCGGGGCGGGAGGCCAGGATCCACTCCCTGCCGCTCAGGCTTGGAGGACGCGGGCTGCGCCGGGCTCGCAGAGGTCGCGGGGGCTGAGGCTCCTCAGCGGGGGTGGGTGGGGCGGTGGGGACCCCGGGGGGACTTTTTTTTGTTTTTTTTTGCTTTTTGTTGATTTTAAGAATTTCTTTTGATGACTGGTTTTAAGCAGATTGTTATCATGTACCTTAGTGTATTTTTTTTTTAATATGTCTTGTGCTTGGGGTTCATGTGGCTTCTTGGATTTGTATATTCATAGTGCCCATCAAACTGGGAGACTTTTCATCCATTATTTCTTCAAATATTTTTTCTGCCTCCCCTTTTTTCTCTTTCCTTCTTAGGGGACACAGATTATGCTTAGCCTTTAGAAGCTGTCTTACAGTTCACTGATGCCTTATATGCTGCTTTTTTTTTTTTTAACAGGCTATTTCTTCTGTATGTGACATTTTGGAGAGTTTCTATTGCTATGTCTTAAAATTTTCTAATCTTTTCTTCTTTAGTGTCTACAGTTAATTCCATTCATCTAAAACACTGTCATCTAAAACACTGATCTTTTTTTTCCATCCCTAGAAATTTGACTTGGGTTTCATATCCTCCGTGTTGTTCCTTAACATGCACATATTTTTCTTTACCTTCTTGAATGTATGGAATATAAATATATAACTGTTTGAATTTTCTTGTCTATTATTTTTGGGTCTGTTTCTCTCAATATGCTTTGTTCTAATTATGAGGCATGTTTTCCTGCTTCTTTGCATATCTAGAAATGTATTCAATGTCAGACATTGTGAATTTTACCTTGTATGTATAGATTGTATGTATATAGATAGAACTGTCTAAATCTGTATCTCCTATATATACAACAAGGGTTGTGTGTATGTGTGTGTATGAGTGTGTGTGCGTATATGTGTGTATATATGCACACACATATAAATTTATTCTTGAGCCTTGCTCTGTGTTCTGTTATTTGGAAACACTTTAATCCCTTCAAGACTCACTCTGAAATTGTGTTACATAGAACCAGAGAAGCCTTCAGTCTAAGGCTAACTTTCCCCACTACCGAGGCAGGGCCCTTCTGAGTACTCTACCCGATGCATCAGGTATTGCAAGGTTCTTCCACCCCGGCTTATAGGAATACAGACAATCCCCAGTACTGTGTGAGCCCCAGTGACTGTTTTACCTTTTCTTTTCATTGGTTCATTTCCCACCTAGGCTAGTTTCCCCATGCACATGCAGTGATCGGTACTCAGCTGGGGATTTGCGGGGAATCTCCTGCAGATCTCTGGCGCTCTCTCTCTTCTGCAGTTTTCTCCTCTCGGTGTGGCTCTCTCCTTTCCATGTAGAGCTTCCTTTCTAGCTCTTTATCCAGTGAATTCCAACCACCTTAGTCTCCCTGAATTCTCAACTGTATATCCTGAAGTCAGAAGGGCCAACCGCTGCTCTGCAACCTAGTCATTTCCCCCAGATGATATGCTGGGGGAATGTAGGCTCAGCTCATGTGTTCTCTCTTCTCAGGAATGACTCCTGCATCAGCTGTTGTCCAGCGTCTGAAAGTCATTGTTTCATATACTTTGTATCGTTTTGACTTGTTTATGACAGTAGGGTAAATCCAGTTGTGTCTGTCACTCCATATTGGCTCAAAGTGCCCATAAGCTACTTTATACATTTCAGTTAGCTCTCCGCTGCCTATAGGATGGAGTTCAGACTCTGTAGTTGGAAGCTGACCTCATGACAACCTCGACCCCAGCCCCCACTCACTTTTAGTAAATCAAAAAATGTGCTAAATCTTGATCGTATCCAAACTTCTTAATTCTCAGTGCATCGCACATGCTCTTCTCTCCACCTAGGAAGACTATGTATCCCCCATCTGGCCACATTCTGCTTGTTCTCTGAGACTCAGTGCAGTCATCAATTCCTCTTTAAATGTTTCCGGACCTCAGTGTTAGTTGCTACCTCTGGGTTGCCGCAGTACTCACGATACACCTCCATCAGGTACTCATGACACTTCTGTGGAGATCCTTAGTTAGACTTCTCCACCTGACTGAGACCTCCTCATCTTAAGGGTAATAACCTCCACATCTTATTCACATTTTCATCCCTCAGCCTAGCCCAGTACCTGACTTGCAGTAGATTCTTGGCAGATGTTTGCTGAATGAGTGAACGTCCTGTCACAGTGCACAGTCTTGCTCTCGGCAGATAGTATTGGCCTGCCTATTTGAGGAACTTGGAAATTATAAATAAGAAAACCAAAATAAACTTGGGCTAGAATAACTGCCACCGTCTAGCAGGTGTTCCACATTCTGTTTATCAGTAAAGACGCTGAGCAGGTGCTGGCTCCCTTCTGGGATGTTATCCCACCATTAAAACATTTCATAGCCAGTAGTTTTTCCTCTCTCTTTCACAGATGGTGCGGTTCTGTGACTGATGTCTGTAAGAAATAAGTGCAGGAAAAGTTATTCCTTGGGATTTCCTTGGAATCAATGTAATCCTTTTCAAAGCACAGCTTCCACTCTGAGACATAATTGGAATCAGGATATGTCTGGCCTGATTGAAGTCCAGCATCTTAAAGATGTACAGCTGAGACATCCCCTGAATTGCCTTGGACGTGTGCAATCAGGGTAATGTATACTGGAAATTCAAGATTCTTGACTGTTCTTGAAAGCTGACAATTTAAAAAAGAGCAGAACAGTTTGGAAGCCTAGCTCCACAGTCAAGATGGGGACGGACAATCGTGTGTCACCCGATAAAACAAAGCCCACCTTAACTATAAAGAAAAAAATCTTGAGTTTATTTATTTGCTTGCCAGGTGAGGGAGAACACACCACTGAAGAATTTCCCTAAGTGATCAACTTGAGGTGGGGCTCGTGGAAGTGGGGATCAGGGGACTTTGCTAGGAGGAGGGCTTCAGGGTGGTTATGCTGGGTAATGATTGCAAACAACTTCCTCTCTGAATAGAACAGGATGACCCCATAGGTCTACACATGATTGGCTAAAAGTCCATTGGTCAGAAAAGAGTCTGTAATTTGATACCATATGGGTCTGACATATTAGATTATTTGAAATTCTAAGCCCTTTATCAGAGTGGTTTGGAGAATGGTGTGCTGAAATTTTGTGGTTGTTTAATGATGTCACCTGGTTGGAAAAAGTTTTGGGGAAACCCGGCTGTCAGTTTTGCTCTCGCCCAGGCATATGCAGCTGTTAAGTGGACAGTTTCCTTTTATAGGTGTGATAATATAATTTATCCCACGTAGAATTCTGGAGAAACACACCCGATTTAGCTTAGAGCAAGGTACACCACACGCTCTGCATTGCTGGGGGAAAATTAATGATGTTACACATTTAGGACTCCTGGCAGGTAAAATTTATCACATGCTGAAGAAAAAGAACTTGGACTTTGGAGAAGGGAAGACTTGGTTTTGCTTTGCAATTTAGCCACCTATTAGCTTGATAAATTCATCTCCATCTGAATTTTTTCATGTAAAGCAGAGATAACACTATCAATCTCATCAGTTAATGGGAAGATGAAATGAGAGGATGCAGAGGAACTAACTCCCACGGTGGCCTACCTGCACCTTGCCTGATGAACAGTGAATAGCCGGCAGCTTTCCTGCCCTGCAAACTCCCACCCACCTGGGCCCCACGTATGTGAATGCCTCAACTGTCCCTCTGTCCCTCCTGGACTCCCAGTCTCCCTCTGAGCATGCCCTCCCGAGCTTGTCCCCCACCCTTTCCACGTTTATCCCCTTTTATTTCTCCCTTCTTCTCTCAGCACCCAGAATACTACTTGCAGGTCCAAAAGATGACCTTTATTCATATTCTTCATTAATAAGTTAAATATAACTTCAGTACAGAATTCCCCTTTGTTATATGATTCTAAATGCTTAGTGTTAGAAGTTGAGCTGCTTTGGGGAAGGCAAATAGTCCAGTGCTGCTACAGAGGAGTTTTAGATTTGAGAGCATTAGAGAGCCAGCATGTTAGATGCCCAGGACCAGCAAGTATGTCTCCCTACATCCCTTGTCCTACGTACCGGGCCCTATAAGGCCTAAAACATAATGCTGCTTTTATAGCAAAGACCTCTGGGACAGGGCTAGAGCATCTTGAAACATTTGACAGTCACTGAGCGAGGCTTGGGTGGTCTGTCATTTTTTCTGATCACAAGAGAAAGTGGGCAAGGTGTGAGGATTGTAGGAGACAGAAATTAGTGGGATTAGAAACTAGCAAATGCCCAAATTTCCTATAAAACCTTGTAGAGAACTGGGTACCTTGTTGTTCCGAAAGAAATTGAATGCCTTTGAGAATGTATGAGACTAGATTCCTGGCCCTAAATCCTGAAGGAAACTATCAGTTCGCCACCATTCTCTTGCTACGTCCAGTTGGAAGTTTCCCCAATGCTATTGGAAGCACTTTTCTAGAGGAGTGACAGAAATGCATGGTAGGTAGTGACTTAGAATGACCGCCGTGCTGTTTAGCATCTTCTTTAGGCTGGTTTGAGACTCTCATGTTGATTGTGCATAAAGGCCATCCATGAATGTTGTCAACAGTGTAAATCTTGTCACGGGGGAAAAAGAAGATGGCAAAGTGAATAGGACAGGTTAGGATAGGATCAGTTATGCTGCAATTAAAAGAAGAAGAAGAAGACCCTGAAATCCCAGTGCTTTGAAACACTTATTATTTGTCACTCAGACTACATACCCAGCACCAGTCCGTGGTTCATCCTGCTCTAAATACTCAGGACCCAAGCTGGCCGTCATCTCACCCCATCGTCTGGAAACCACATCCTGTTCCTCAGAACGACCAGCAGGAGAAGTGAGGGCCTTTAATTGCCTCAGCTTGGGATTGACCCCCCATCCCTTCTGCTCATACTTTGTCAGCCTGAACCAGTCATCCAGCCCTGATTAGTTGCCAGGGCACTGGGAAATGGGTGAGAAAGTGGAGTATTTGGGGGAGCATATTGTCCCTGCCTTAGCCTGCTCGTCTGGTCACCACATACCGATTTGCTCCCTTCCCCCCAACTTCCAGAGGAGATCTAAAAGCTCTATGTGACCAGTGCATCTGGCACCAGGACAGTAGTCACAGGGTCAGGTGAGGCCCTGGCTCCCCTTGGTCAGGAGATACAAGGTAAGAAGACAAGCTAGCAGATGCCCACAAACTCGTACACAGTGGTGGGACAAGAATGGGTCAACTGCAGCGAACACTCATGTTCTAGGAGGTCGAGAATGGGAGTTGTGTTCGTTCACTCTCTCCTGTGGCCTCTTCTCATCAGAAAGGGGGCCTTTTCGGCCACTTCCTGGAGGCCTTTCCTTGCGATCTGGGAGGGGTCTCACGTTTCTAAGTATAAGCTCCCCTACTATGTAATGAATCTAATTCCTCCAGTTTCTCTAGGAACTTCTACCCACCTATTTGCATTGCTAAGCCCCCCGGCCCGCCCTTCCATTGCTTTCATCCCTTCTGCTTGAATGCATTTTACTGTTAGGTGTGTTAGGCACATTCTGAGTACAAAGCACGACCCTGAGGTTGCAGATGAACACCGATGAGGGAGACTGGGTTCTCAGTGGTGCTCATACCTCCTGGAAAATAGATAGGAAAGAGATGTCGCAGGATCGCTTTTTGAGATGCTAATTTGTGCAGGCAGGCCTCGGAGATATTGCAGGCTCAGTTGCAGACCAGTGCAAAAAAGCAAATACCACAATAAAGTGAGTCATTTCGGTTTCTCAGTGCACATAAAAATTACGTTTAGACTGCAGTGTATTAAGTGCACAGTAGCATTATGTCTAAAAAACAATGTACATCCCTTATTTTAAAAACACATTATTGGTTAAAAAGAAAATGCTAGCCATCATCTGAGTGTTCAGTGAGTCATAATCTTTTTGCTGGTGGTGGGTCGTAGCTGGACGTTGAGGGCTGCTGACTGATCAGGGTGGTGTTTGCTGAAGGTTAGTTAGGGTAGCCGTGGCAGTTTCTTAAAATGAGATAACAAGGAAGTTTGCACCAGCGATCAGTTCTTCCTCTTGTGAACGGTTTCTCTGTAGCGTGCAGCATTGTTTGATAATGTTTTACTCACAGTAGAACTTCTTGCAAATTTGGAGGCAGTCCTCTCAAACCCCACCTCTGCTTTATCAACCAAGTTTATGTCATACTCTAAATCCTTTGTTGTCATTTCAACATCCTTCATGGCATCTTCACCAAGCATAGATTCCATCTCAAGATACCGCTGTCTTTGTTCATCCGTGACAAGGATCTCCTCATCTGTTCAGATTTTATCATGAGACTGCAGCAATTTGGTCCCATCTTCAGGCTCCACTCCTGGTTCTCTGGCTATTTTGCCTCGTCTGCTGTGACTTCCCCCACTGAAGTCTTGAACCCTTCAAGTCACCCATGAGGGTTGGAATCAACTTCTTCCACACTCCTGTTAACGCTGACATTTTGACCATTTCCCCTGAATCACAACGTTCTTAACGGCATTTCAAATGGTGAGTCCTTTCCAGATGGTTTTCAGTTTTCTTTTCTTAGATCCATCAGAAGAATAACTATCTGTGGCAGCTCTAGCCTTACAAAATGTAGTGTCTGTTAAATAATAAGACTTGAAAGTTGAAATTGCTCCATGATTCATGGGCTACAGAATGGATATTGTGTTAGCAGGCATGAAAACGTGAATCTCATTGTACATCTTCCTTAGAGCTCTCGGCTGACCAGATGCGTTGTCAGTGAACAGTAATGTTATGAAGAGAATCTTTTCTGAGCAGCAGGCCTTGACAGTGGTCTCAGCTGGATTAAAATACTCAGTAAGCCATGTTGTAAACGGACGTGCTATCATCCAGGCTTTGTCGTCCCATTTATAGAGCACAGGTGGAGTAGATTTAGCAAAATTCATAAGGCCCTTAGGATTTTCCAAATGGTAAATGAACTTTGGCATCAACTTAAAATCACCAGCTGCGTTAGTCTCTAACAACAGAGTCAGCCTGTCCTTTGAAGTCAGACACTGACTTCTCCTCTCTAGCTATGCAAACCCTAAATAGCATCTCCTCGCAAGATAAGGCTGTTTCATCTGCGTTGGAAATCTGTTGTCGATTGTATCCACCTTCCCTGGTTATCTGAGTTAGGTTTCTTCTGGAGAACTTGCTGCGACTTCCACGTCAGCATTTACTGCTTCCCCTCGGACTTTCATCATATGGAGACGGCTTCTTTCCTTAAACCTCGTGAACCAACCTCTGCTATTTTCAGGTTTCTTCTGCAGCTTCTTCACCTCTCTCAGCCTTCACAGAAGTAACGAGAGTTACGGCCTTGCTCTGGGTTAGGCTTTGGCTTAAGGGAAGGTGGTAGCTGGTGAGATGTTCCGTCCAGACCACTGCAGCTGTCTTCATATCAGCACTCATGTTATTTTGCTTTCCTACCACTTGTTTTTTCACTTGAGTAGCACTTTTAATGCCCTTCAAGACCTTTTCCTTCTCGTTTGCAACTTGACTGGTGCCAGGGGACTAGCTTTTGGCCTGTCTCGGCTTTCGGCATGCCTTCCTCACCAAGCTTCATCTTTTGTAGCTTTTGATTTAAACTGAGAGACATGCACGTGACTGCCTTTCACTTGAACACTTAGAGGCCACTGTAAGGTTATGGACGGGCCTGCTGTCAGTATCGTGTCTCGGGGGGTAGGGAGGCCCAAGGAGAGGGAAGGGCCGGTCAATGGAGCGCTCAGAACACACACAGCATTTGTCAGTTAAGGCCACCACCTCGTGTGGGCACAGTTCATGGTGCCGCAGAACAATTACAACAGTAGTGTCAGAGATCCCTGATCATCGTAACAAACGCGATAACAATGAAAGTTTGAAATACTGGGAGAGTTACCAGCCTGTGACACCGAGACGCAGAATGAGCGAATGCTACTGGAAAGAAGGCACCAATAGGCTTAACTTGCTCAAGGCAGGGTTGCCGTAAACCTTCACTTTAGAAAAAAAGGCAGTACCTGCAAAGCTCAGTAAAGCAAAGCAGCATAAAACGGGGCTTGTATTTTGTTCGTCATATTTTTTCCTCTTTCATATTTCAGCAGGTCATTAAGCCCTCGCAGTCCTTTGACTGTCCTTTTGCAGGGCAGAAAGCCAAAGGAAGCTGCCTGAAATGAGAGGCTCTTCCTAATTTCTTAAAGGAGCCAAGTACATTGAAGGGTCTGGTGGGGAAGAGCGGCAAGGAGCCAGCTGGGGAATCGCCCAGCTGGAAGGAGGCTGTGGGGGGCGGGGGCAGGCCCTGCTTCGGCAGCCTCCCAGGGGGGAGGGAGGGCTGCCCTGGGGTGGCCTATTTCCATCTCAGGAGGTCCAGGGGAACTCCCATTCCACTTTTTTTTTTTTGGAACATTTCTAATGCCCAGTCTTTCCTTCCTTTCTTCCCACCTCGCTCATCCATTTCCAGGGCACCTGCTGGAGATGGCACTCTCAGGATAGTGATGGCTCCTACCCTGGTGGTGCCCGCAGTCTCCGGGGGGCATGCAGCTGTAATACCGTGCGGTAACCCCCCACATAGAAACCTGATAAAGCAGTCTGGGAGGACAGGAAAGAAATGGCCAACCCCGGCGCGTCAGTTTCTTCTCTTTCTTCAGTAAACACTTTCTCAATTTCTGTGAGAGTCTACTTGCCTGAATCCTGATCTTAAGAAACCCTTTGACCCTCTGCTCTCTGAGCTTCCTCTTTCTCCTGCCTTTGTATTTCTTTCTCTCCAGTATCCGGAGGAAGCGATCATGGGTTCTGTTTTTGTGCTCTGGTGTTCTCCGAATCTTACAGACTTAGGCAGACAAGGAGTTTACTGGAAAGTGTATGAGTTGTTCATAGCTTCAAGGGGGAGAGTCAAAAGTCGTACATGGGAACATGACTCAGTAGAAGCCAAGCTCCCACCCAAGGAAGAGTCGACTGGGCATCCCCATGGGCTTCTTGACACCAGTGAGGCCATTGCTGTGATTATTTCTTAAACACCTTCTGCATATCTTTGAGACTCTCCTTTGAGTCTCAAAGTCCTGGGTCAAAGCACCTAACTGACCTGGTCTTGATACGTCCTCACACTCCGGCCACTGCAGGGTAGAGCCAGGGAATGGCCGGCCTCCAGGTTCTGGTCGTGAGGAGAGCCCTCCCCCCACCAAAGTCCTCACAGTAAGGGCTCTTCCAAATGGGAGGCGACCTGGAGGTTGACTGTGTAACCCAGCTGGCCCCCCTGAGTGTCATCACCTGCCTATGCTTTATCAGAAAATTCAGAGTCACCCGAGACCTGCAACTCTAGATCTGAACTCTCTCTCCTTTTGTCTCCTGGCTTTAGTTACATTCAGAGCCTTCTTCTCGGATGCTCCCTGGTTCCCCAGACTTATAAAGACTGGGCACACCATCCTTCTCTCCTCATACTATTTATTCCTTCAAGAATTACCTAGGAAATGAGTTAAAAATGCAGGTTGCCTTGATTCAGTCCCCCTCCCCTGCAGTCCTGATGTTGTGCATCTGGAGTAGGGTCCAGGAATCTTCAGTTTTTAGCAGGTGGCCCAGGTGACTTTGATCCTCATAATGGCCATTCTTTTTGAGATACAGGGTTCCCATCTATTACAATCTCTGGCCAACTTTTCTCTGCCATACCTCTCACATCTTTCTTTTCCTCAAAACAGTATGCCTTCATTATTGCAGACTGTTTTCAGGGCCACCTGTCTCCATCACTGGCTCTGTTATCCATCTGTCTCACCGTTGCTGGCGTAGAGCTTCCATGGTGGTCACATCAGGGAGGTAGGGTACAGTAACTGCCGCCTTCTTCCCACTTCGCTGGAGATTTGGCTGTACTTCCAGAATTGGGGTTCCGTGTGAGTGCTCTGGGTGATGAGAGTAGTAGGTACCTGCAAGGGCACAGGTCCCGGCTGATCGGAATGGATGCTGGCTGTAAATGGTGGGTACCTAGTGCAAAACTGGCCTGAATCCTGATCATTGTCAACAGTATGTGACTCTTTGATTGGGCGTCTGTTTCTGCAACCCCGTGGACTTTCACTAAAGCACACCTGCATCCTCAGGCCACAAGTCAGTTGTCATGGTGACCTTCTGGTTCCTGTCTGGGAGATGTTCTGCAAACTACATGGTGGGCGTGGCCTGCGGGGAACATTTACTCCCTCTTGTGGGTGCATAGTGCTCACATCCTTGTGAGTTCCCTGCAACAGCCTCCTTTTCAAACCTCACGGTGTATCAAAGCTTTGTTTTGTACCCCAGTGCTATTCATATGAAATTATCCAGAGGAGTCTCCACTTTCCACTGCCCTAGCACAAGCAGGAGAGCTTCCTTCCTCCCCTGCCAGTCAGCAAGGGCTTAGGCCAAGGAGGCTGCCTTCCTCTGCACGGACAGTTTTTTATTAAGAGTATTAAACCATTTTCTTTCGTCTTGTACTTTATATATTGATATGGTTTTATGTCTTTTCTCACCCTGGCATATTTTTTTGTAGATTTCAATTTAAAAGTTGAAGAAGGAGGTCTCATTTCCTTGCTTCCTTGACCTCTGAGTTGGAACATGGTTGTACTAAATCATTAGGGGCAAAGAGGTGAGAAAGTACCGTTTATTCTGGGAGCCTTCTACATCATAAATCTGACCTTAGACTTCCAGTAATGCTGAACACCAGAAGAGAAGCCGACGTGATCTCTGTCCCTGACCTTGAGCAAGGAAGGGCTTTGTCCCGTGTGGCCTGTAAGAACACACGCAGTATCACTGATCCCTCATTTCTATGCGTTACAGACGCCCTGCGCCTCCTGGTCAAATCAAGAGACTAACGGTGCGACCAATAGCTCAGTGCACAAGCTGAATAAATGTAGAAACTTACCCCGAGCGTTTCCAATGTACTTAGTATCTGTGGCACCTCTGAATCTTGGTTCACACGCTCTGATACGTAAGAAACATCACACTTCTTGATGTTTGCTAAGTCGTTCTAATTTTGATGCTAAACATCTCTCTCTCTCTCTCTCTCTCTCGGCTGCCAAGAATTCAACTTGTCATTCTAAGGGCTTCTTCAAGGTTCTGGGCCTTATATAGTAGGGACCACCTGGCTATCTGTCATCTGTCCATGTAGGTCATCACTGGGACATCTTTGTCCTTGTCCACAGCATTGCCCTCAGGCCCGAGATCTCTCCAGGGGGAAGGAAGGAATCCTTGGCAGCTGGATCAGGGTCCTGCTATCCTGCTGCACGCGGTCCTTCTCTCCCAGGCCTTGTGCTTCCCTCCTGCCACGGTCCACCCCTCGGCCCAGGCACAGCCCTTCCTGCCACAGATGACACTCCTTCCCGTCGTCTGCTTCTCTAGCCCTCTCCACCTTCCCCCTCAAACCTCGTCCTTAAAATAAACTCTTAGCAACCAAACATTGACTTCACCTTTCCTTGAGGACAGAGGCTTGGAAAGTGAGGGGGAATTTTGCATTCCATCCTTCTAGTATAGTAAAAAAAAAAAAATTATGTGTGTGTGTGGAGAGAGAGATGGGGGGGGAGTCTGATATTAGAAGTCTCCTGTGTTAACATGGGGAACCCGTTCATTCCTACTGCGTGTAGAATGGGGCATCCCTTCTTCCCTCTCGGCATTGGCTCTGACTGTACCTGGGATGCTCTGCTAAGTGCTGAAGGCACTGGAGGCGTACTGGAGTCCTCGCCAACATCAGGCAGGCTTCTGTGCTGCAACCGACCAAAACCCATTCTTGCAAATTTAAGCAAGAAGGGTCTGAAGGCATCAGGAAAGCCCCCTACCAAAAAAAGGAAAAGAGAAAAATGATGTGAAATTAGCCAGGAAAGTGAGTTGTGAGGATACATGGTAAGAGAAGAGACTGAGGAGACAAGTGGCGACCAAGCCCTGGAGAAGGAGAAAGGGAACCACAGATGAATAATGTCATCTCTGCCCCTAAAGGACTTCACTGTTAGGTGAGGAAATGGACTCCCCCGCCTGCACATAATGTGAGGAAATGAATGAAACGAGGCAAAACTCAGTCACAGTTCTGCTTAGGAGCAGCCAGCTTCGTGCTCCTGGAAGGAGAGCTGGTCCTGAGCACGGTGTAGCCTTTAAGTGCTGACACCTCGCAGTGTAGAGTTGATGGTCAAGTCCTTCTGGACGAGGGCCGAGAGAACAGGCTGTCTTGCGTTTAACGGCAGAGCATCCCCAGTGGGGAGGCCACTGCAAAATCCCCTTCCTTCAGCCTTGCCTTTGTCAGTGGTGCATTGTCATCCCTGAGTTAGGGAGGAACCATCAAGTACCATATCACTTACTTGTTGATTTCGAATATCCTCCAGAGAACTCCTTTTCCATGGGGTCCAGTCCAAGTCAGTAGAGACAAACGTGTCCACATGCAATTAGATCTTAAAGCTGTTTATTTTTTTGTTGATCAGGGCAGTTCGAGCGACACCTTATAGTTTAGTTGAGGCTTGGCTGCCCCCTGGTGAAGGAAATTCTCCAGTAGGTGCATTTCAACATCAAACAAATAAGTAAGATGTACCAGAAGTCAACTGTGTGTGTGTCTGGATGCCTGGAAAAATATTGTGAAATAGTTTGGTTGCCTTTGGGGAATTAAAGACTTAACATGAATGTAGCTGTGTTTGTGGTATGTATGCAGAGACCTGTCTATCTGCAAATAGGATTGCTTATTAATCAAATAAGCCTCTAGGACCAGAGTCAGTATCTTCTAGGGTTCTTTCCAGCTCTGAGGTTGTGCAAGTCTATACGTAGCTCTGGAGAAAATTCTGAGGCCAGAATCATTAGGATCCTTCTTGCCAGATGGAGCTAGAATAGAATCCTAACAGTTCCAGCCTAGGTGTGAAAACTCCTAGGAACCATCAGCTTGTAGAGCCAGTCACGTAGAGCAAATTCAAACAAGAAAAGATCTTCATCCCCCTTTATTAGACGACAGCCCAGTAAGCAAGGGACATGTCGGAGGTAGAATGGAAAAGCAGGCAAGGTCAGTTTGAACAATGCTAGGCACCTGTTAGATCTCACTTAAGTCGACGTCTTCCTTACCACTGTCTAAAAGGACCGCACAAGCCAAGGGAGAATGGTCTATTTGCCTTTGGGTTCTAGGATGAAAGAAACATCTTGATATTGTAGACTAGTTAATAATAATATATTGGATCAAATTTATACCTCCTCCCAGATTTTCTTGGCCCCCTTTTCCCAGGCCACTGGCTGCCTGGTCCATGAGAGTCCCACCATCGCTGTCCCCTCATTAACACCACGGTCCACCTTGTCCTCTCCAGGGTGAAGGCTGGGTTCTGTGGGTCTGGTCAAGCCAGGCGTGGGCACCAGTGCTGCCCTCTCCCTGGGAGAGGCCGAGGCAGACTCCAGTCAAGGGCCTGGGGTTTGGCTTCCCTAGTGGTTGCCTGGAAAGCCCAGTGACAAAGCTACTGCAAGGTGAAGGGTAGGGACTGGGTTGTGGGCAGAGAAGATAGCTTGGGTGAAAGCCGTGAGAGAGAAGAGAGAGTCCGTAGAACTGGAGATGTCAGGGTGGCTGGAGGGTGGCGAGCGGACAGGAGAGGAGGCAGAGGACAGATGACACGGGGCTTGTGGGATGATCCGGGACCTTGGCCTGAGAGCCGGGGTTAGCCGTGTCCAGAAGAGTTGCACCTGCAGGCTTGCATTTTGAGATCACTCTGGCTGCTGTGTAGCGACCTGACTGGAGGGAGACAAAACGTGGGGAAGGGTGACAAGTGAGGAGGTGTTTGGGGGCATAGAGGCTGGAGCTGCCGGTGGCACTAGGTGGTGGCAGGTGAGCTACGAGCAGGCAACCAGAAATTCTCTTCTGGCTCTGCCTCTAGCTCTGAGTGAGTTATTTCAGCCTCCAGTGCTCCATGTCCTCAACTATGTGTTGGACTTACAGCTACCTGACTCCTAGTCTTATTTTGAAATGAAACAAGGTCATATGAACGTGCTTCGGGAGTGCTGTTCGGCTGTGACGGTGTGAGGAAGGAGAGACCTCCCTTGATTATTAGTACAGCGGTCCCGCCAGTTAAGCACGGCCACCGCCAGGTCTTCACTGAAGCAGCCCCTGGCTTTCCTCACACTGAGTAATACGCGTGACTTCCCTAGGCGTGCGGAAGCTTATCTTTAAATACTCTCTCCGCTGGGTTAAGGTTGGAGGCAGAGCTATTTCTGGTAATAGAAATGTCAACACCAAATGGCTGGCAGGTCACTCGCAGCAGCAGTGCAGGGATGTGGCAGCTGGCATTTGCTGCACGCTGTGCTGGGCGTGTATTAAAACACAGGCCGGTGAACATTGTCATTAGCAATCCTGGAGTGATGGTGTGTTCATACAGTAAAACCAGGTGATGGATCTGAAATGCAGTTGGAACTTAATCATTTGGGTGAGGTTATTTCATAGTTGGCTAATTTCGCAAACCATTTTTAGAGGGTGCTAATTAAAAATTGCCCGAGGTTATCAATTTGCTGCCAGTACTGCAAAAAAAAAAAAAAAAAGGCATGGAAGGATTTCAGTCCAGCTAATTATTAAATAAAGCAAAAGAGTTGATTATCATGGTTTTAAAATAGGAATTTTTTTTATTTGGAGCATGTCTGTTTATTTAGGGGCGGAGTTATCAAAGGGCTAGACTGACATGGAATGTCTTACGTGGCTTATTTTGTTCATCGTGAACTACATCTGGTGTCATTAGGGCAAACTCTTTCTTACATCCTGGACTGAAGAGCCTTGGGGTTCTGGTTTGTAGTCCGTCAGTTGTATGGGTTGGCACTGAAGTCTGAAACCCAAAGCACGTGGTTATCATGTTTGTTTCAGTCATCAGTCTGACGGTTTAGGTAGAGCATTTAATGAGCTGTGAGAATGGCCGGTGCAGTCCTTCTGGAAGCTTTTCCATTTTCTTTTGAATGTTATGAAAGTTAACTGCCTCTAGGAAATCTGCAGAAGAATGAGACTGGAAGCTCCAAGGGGACAGACACCATGTCTGCCTTACTCCTTGCTCCATTTCCAGGGCTTGGCATGTGGTAAGTTCTCAGTAAGCGCTTGTTAAATGCAGGAATCTACCACGTGCCAGGTGTTGCTCTAGGGCTTGGGGCACCTCAGTGAATAAGGCAAGAATCCCTGTCCTTTTGGAGATTACACTCTAGTAGGAAAAAGAGGTAGAATAATAAATAAGAAAATTACACGGCATGCTGGAAGGTGATAAATTCTTTGGGAAAAAAGTGAAAGCAAAGTAAGGGGGTTGAAAGTGCCAGAGATGGGGTGGCATATGGAGTTGGAGTAGTTGGGCATGCTGCTTTTTTAAAAAGCATGCTTTAAAAAAAATCATGCTTCAGGTTGGCCTCATTGAGAATATGAGATTTGAGAAACGATTTGAAAACGGCGAAGACACTAGCCTAGTGGACATCTGGGGAGGAGCCTTCCAAACAGACCAGCTAGAGCACACACCCTAAGGGAGGAGTGTGGCTGCGTGTGTCTGAGGCGTAGCACGGAGGCTCATGCAGCTTGAGCAGAGTGAGGGGCAGGTTACAGGGGATGTGGGCCAGATCATCTGAGCATTTCGGTCCATTGTACAGACTTAAGTCTTTTCCTCTAACCACTGCAGGGTTTTGAGTAGAGAATTGCCTTGATTGGACATGGAAGCTGCTGAAAATAGTTGGGAAGAGAACAAAGTAGAGATAGGCACCATTGGGGAGTGACTGCAGTAATTCGGATGAGAGACAGTAGTGGCGCTTACCAGGGTGATACTGGCAGAGTTAGTGAGAAGTGGCGGGATTCTAAATGCACTTTGGAAGCAGAGCCAGCAATTGTGAGCGAACTAGAAGGACTGGAGGATCTGGGCTTGAGCATCTGGGAGGATGGGGTTGCCATCACTGAGATGGGAAGGTAGTAGGTGGAGCACGCTTTTGGGAGAACAGCAAAGGTTCAGTGTAGCTGTGCTGAGTGTGAAAAGTCTATTAGATACCAGAGTGGGGATGTCAACTAGACAACTCAGTATGTAAGTTTTCATGCAGACATTTCCTAAAGTCATAAGTCCTAGAGGAGATCACGAAGTGAGGAGACACAGTGAAAAAGGAAATAGTAAGTAATCTCTTATGATCCTTTGTATTTCTGTGGTGTTGGTTGTAAATTCTTTTTTTCTTGACGAGTCTGGCCAAATGTGTATCGATTTTGCTTAACTTTTCAAAGAATAAGTTTTTAGTTTCATTGATCTTCTCTATTTTTTAAATCTATTTATTTCTGTTTTGATCTTTATGATTTCTTTCCTTCTGCTAATTTTGCATTTTCTTTTTCTTTTTCTAGTCCCCTTAGGTGTAAGGATTAGGTTTTTATTTGAGATTTTCTTGTTTCCTGAGGTAGGCTTGTATCACCAAATCTCCCCTTAAAACTGCTTTTGCTGCGTTCCACAGATTTTGGATTATTGTGGTGGTGTTTCCGTTTGTCTCCAGGAATTTTTTGATTTCCTCGTTGAATTCTTCTCTGACCCACTGGTTGTTCAGTAGCATGTTGTTTACCCTCTATGTGTTTGTGTTTTTTGCAGGGTTTTTTTTCTTGTGGTTGATTTCTAGTCTAATAGTGTTGTGGTCAGAAAAGATGCTCGGTATGATTTGAGTCTTCTTAAATGTACTGGGTCTTGTGTCTTGTGGCTTAACCTGTGGTCTGTCCTAAAGAATGTTCCATGTGCACTTGAAAAAAATATGTATTCTGTTGCTTTGGGATGGAATGTTCTAGTAAGTTCATCTGGTTTAATGTGTCATTTAAGGCCGTTGTTTCTTTGTTGGTTTTCTGTCTGGATGATTTCTCCACTGATGTTAGTGGAGTGTTAAAGTCTTCTGCTATTACTGTGTTACTGTCGATTTCTCCTTTTACATCTGTTAATATTTGTTTTAGATGCATCTATATTGGGTGCATATATATTTACATTTTAATATCTTCTTGCATTGATCCTTTTATTATTATGAAATGTCCTTCTTTGTCTCTTGTTACAGTCTTTGTTTTAAAGTCTATTTTCTCTAATAAGGTCTAATATAAGTATTGTGTGTGGGGGTGTGTGTCTCTAGATCTGAAATGAGTCTCTTGTAGGTGGCATATCTATCTGTCTGTCGTCTATCTATCTTATTTTTGTATCCATTCAGGCAACCTGTGTCTTTTGATTGGAATATTTAGTCCATTTAAGGTAATTATTGATAGGTATATACTTATTGCCATTTTGTTGATTGTTTTGCAGTTGTTTTTGTGGTTCCCTTTTATTCTTTTTTCTCTTTTGCTCTCTTAGGATTTGATGACTATTTTTAGTGTTATGTTTGGATTCCTTTCTCTTTTTTTGGATGTGTATCTATTATAGATTTTTGGTTTGTGGTTACCATGAGGTCTGTGTGTACATATGTATGTATATGTATATGTGTATATATATATGTATGCATGTATATGTGTGTGTGATTATTTGAAGTTGCTCATCTCTTAGGTTCAGATGCATTTTAACAATTGTGCATTTTTACACCCCACTCCGATGTTTACTGTTCATGACAACATATTTTACAACCTTTTGTTCTGTATATCCCATAACTACTTCTTGTGGATGTAGATGATTTTACTACTTTTATCTTTTAACCTTACCACTAGCTTTATAAGTGGTTGATCTACAATCTTTACTGTATATTTGCCTTTACCAGTGAGATACTTCCTTTTGTACTTTTCATGCTGAATTCCAATGCTGGGTATTTATCTGAAGAAAACAAAAACACTAATTCAAAAAGATTCAGGTACCCCTGTGTTCAGTGCAGCATTATTTACAATAGCCAAGACATGGAAGCAATCTAAGTGTCCATCAACAGATAAATGGATGAAGAAGGGGTTGTGTGTTTATATGTCTGTGTACGTATATATGCACAAACATACATACAGACACACATATATGCACAATGGATTATTACTCAGTCGCAAAAAGACTGAAATCTTGCCATTTGCAACAACATGGATGAACCTAGAGGGTATTATGCTGAGTGGAATAAGTCAGAGAAATACAGATACTATATGATTTCACTTACATGTGGAATCTAAAAGTCAAAACAAATGAATAACTATAACCAATAGAAACAGAGTCATAGATATGGACTATGTATCCCTTCCTGCAAGGGAAGGGAAGGGGCTGGGGGAGGGGAGAACTAGGTGAGGAAGATTAAGAGGTACAGACTGGCTACAAAAATAAATAAGTCACAGGTATGAAATGTATAGTGTGGGGAATAGAGTCAATAGTTATGTAATGTCTTTGTATAGTGACAGATGACAACTAGATTTATCATGGTGATCATTTTGAAATATATAGAAATATTGAATCACTTTGCTGTGTACCAAGAACTAACATAGTTTTATAGGTCAACTACTCTTCAAAATCAAACCAACTCATAGGAAAAGAGATTTGATTTTGTGGCTGCCAGAGGCAGGGGGTAGAGTGAGGTGGGGTTAGAGGAAGATAGAAGGTATATACTTTCAGTTATTAGATAAATAAGTATGGATTTGGTGTACAACATGATAAAGATAATTAACGCTGTGCATGTTATAAATGAAAATTATTAAGAGTAAATCCTGAGTTCTCATTACTAGGAAAAAATACTTTCCAGTTCCTTAATGTTGCATCTGTATGAGAAAGTGGATGGCCACTGAGCCTGCTGTGGTCGTTTCATGATGCATGTAAGTCAAATGATTATTTTGTACACTTTGAACTTACATGGTGCTGTATGTCAATTATATCTCAATAAAACTAGGAAAAAATCAGTGAGGACTGACTTAGGAGCTGTCCTACAATCAAAGGCTGGAGGAATATTGAAGGAACCAGGAAAGGGTACAGAGAAGTGAGATAGGAGTTAAACCAAGAGTGCGGTGTCCTGGAAGTGAAAGGGAGAACATGATGCTTGTATTACATACTCCCGATGGGTAAGGTACGATGAGGACCGAGGCTTTGTCATCACTGGCTTTAGTAATGTGGCTGCCTTTGGAGCCCTTAAAGAGTTAGCTTGGTGGAGTGGTGGGGCCAGGGCAGCACTGGAGTGGGTTTAAGAGAGAGAGGTGGGGTGGGGAAGGGGGCTGAGAAGAGTGAATTTATTTAGACAACTTTTGAAAGGAATTTACTGCAAAAAAAAAAAAAAGAAATAAATGATGTGGTTGCTGATAGACAAAGTGAGGTCAATAGAATACAGCATTTCTTAAAATGCCAATGAGAGTGATCTGGGGAGAGGAAGAATGATGGTGTAGGGATGAAGGAGGGATGATGGACATGGAATACGACTGCCAGGCATTGTTAAGGGCCCACTTAAAGAATGGCAAGTATGTATGCACATACTTAATTTCAGCTGAGGACAGTCACCTTGGTGCATATTTTTCTCCAGCTATTTTCAGGTGCAGGGGAAGCAAAGAGTTAGATATAAATAGAGTTTTGTAGGGGGAGGGTATAGCTCAAGCGGTAGAGCGCATGCTTAGCATGCATGAGGTCCTGGGTTCAATTCCCAGTACCTCTTCTAAAAATGAGTAAGGAATCCTAATTACCCTCCCCCAAAATAAATAGAATTATTAGAGTTTTGGCTTTGCCAAGTGAGCAAGAGAGCTGAGGCTATTATAAGCAAGGGTATGGTTACGATGATTGAAATGGAATTTAAGGAGGAGATGCTCAGTAATGTTTGCTGAATGAATATATGATTGAATGAGAAGCTGAAATTTCATTTCTAAAAAAGAATAACATACTGTGTTTTGGATTGATGAAATCAATGCCATCTCTCAGTGCCTAAGAAAATACAGACTGAATCAGACAGTGTGGGTCTGCGTGCTGGTGGACATCCTTTGTGGACATGTTAGTCCTTGCCCTCTTCCCGGTCCGTCTGTCTTCCTGGGGTTAATCTGTCTGTGCTATTTACTAGTGTCTTTGAGAATCTGACTGCACCTGCCTCTGTGAGTTTCTCTGGGCCTGCTGACGTGAATGTCTTTGTAATGTTAGAAAATGTTTTTATTAAAGTGTATGATCATTTATTTTTTCTTACATATAGGGATGTTAAATATTTTAACTTGAATACTACTATTATATTACTTGAAAAATACTATTATATTTCAAAAAATAGAATGTTATTGTACATGCTACTTATTTTCTTAAAAAATATAGAAAAAGACAGACGTAGATATAAGAAAAAGTTGCCTACAATTTGATTATTCAGAGCTAACCATAGTAAAAAATTTAAATATTTCTCTTCTGGTATTATCTGATACTTACATAGCTGTGATCAGATTGTTCATGTGCACCGTGTCCTTTTTGCTCTTGACATTAACCTATTAACATGAACTTCTCACAAATGTCTTTCTTTTTACTGGATACATAAACGTCCGTCTTCTAACGCTATGTTAACTCTTGTGTTAATATTTGAAGGCTGTGCTCACTAGCATTCAGAATGGGTTAGAAAGGGGAGCAAACTTTCCTCTCCTTTTCTTCTTTTCTTCTTTTCCCCATCTTCTTCATCCAAGGTGAACGTCCCATTTTCTGCCTCAATTTGCAGTCTTTTTTGTCTCATTTCCATGCACCTTTTATTTTTTCCTTCCCTCTCTCTATCCTCTCCCTTGTTCTCTCTTGCCTCCTATTCATTTAATTATAATGTACCCTTGTGATGGCATCATTGTGCTGGTGTCTGCCTTGCAGTAGGCACTCAAATTTGTGCTTAAGGACAACAGTATGTCAACTTGGAATATCCCATTTATCTGGATTTTCTGCTTTGTTGAAAGCTGACTCATTGTTACAATGAAACAGCACAGGGTTGTTTCCAGCCTGGGACTCAAGCTCTCGCTGAACCAGGGAAGCTCATTTCCTCTAAATTCCTCCATCTGCATTCTTACACAGGTCAAACACTTCACCAGCCGTAAATCTTCAACCTGGAAACCTGATTAGCAGACACAACAGCAGTGAATTTTCAATGAGGCCATAAGGACACGTTTGTGAGAAATACAAAGTCCAGGCTGCTTCTGATGCTCCCAGCTAAGCAGCACACATCCAGAAGGCAGCATAGCTCACCCTCAGACTTCCCATGGGAATAAAACCTTGGATTTCCTGGGGAGTTACTCAGTAGAGAATCTTAGAAGTTAATTCAGAGTCCAGATCGCACAAGTGTTAGTCCGACTTCGGATTGAACACCGGGAAGCTTGCCATGTGAGGGAGTGAGTCTGCTCTGTGGCTGCTGGATGGCAAAATTGTTAGAGGATTCTCTTTTATATTAAGTTGAAATGTGCCTCCTATAAAGTCTGTACAAGGTCCTGATATGTTTCGAGTAGGAACGCTTAGGTGAGACTATGAATAAGTGGAAGCTCTGGTAACTGGGGGCTTCTGCAACTCTTAATTCTTTGCGATCAGTCCATTCATCCTTGTCTTCTTGACTTCGATATTATTTACTTGATTTCTGTGCTGTGGAGTTCAGCTCTTAAGAAATCACACACCTCCCCAAGAGAAAGGAGAAGCAGCCTTACAGCAACGTCTGGAAAGTTATTTGTTCTGGGAAACGGGAGAGACACAGCAGCATGGATGTGCCTAACCCCATGTATATATACAGAAACAATTCCTAGCAACATCTCAGCTAGAGAAGAAATTATGAAAACAATTTGCATATGAATTTTTTTTAAAATTTAGGGCAAGTTTTTTTTTCTCATAGAAAACTTTCTTCCTAGAAAAAACCTCTATCTTACTTCCATTTGGCCTTAAAAAAGAATATATTGGCTTCGGCACGATTTAATCTGTGCCTTTTTCTCATGAAGCTCATTGTTAGTGCCACTGGCATACAGATACTCACTCTGACCATGTTGCTGAATTCCTTGCAATGGAATTGAATAAAAACTTGGATTAAAAGGTCAGCTTTAAACTACGCATAATAAATTCACGGAGTAAAAGCGACCCCAGCAACTTTCTGCACCACTTCTCCCCATCGCATTATTCATGTGGGCGTCCCTGAATTTTAAGGAGGGCAAATAAAAGAACAGAATGTGTAGACCCTGGGGGCCTAGAAAATTGTTTTCATGAATAGGAAATGAAACGTAGAGTGAAAAGTATTTCTTAAATTAATGGAGTTGATACAGCTGAAAGAGAATTGATGGACACTGAATATTTCCCCATAGTACAAAAAAGTAAAACCTCTTTATTATTCTAAAGACTCCCTTACTCTGTGGCCTTCATGTGTTTGGTCCCATGGACATTGTATTGAAAGCCTCACTATTTTTGAGATGGTTATTTTTAATCACTGGTTTTATAACCGATGCTAAAATTATTGGAGTCAACCAGCAGGTGGGACAAAGCATGGGGATTTCTGTAAGCTGAGTAGAATGTCTTAATATTCTATAGAGTGCTTATTCATGCGTTCTATAGATATTTGCCGAGTAACCATCTGTGTTACTGAAAGTAATATGAAGATAAGTTTTTGATGAACACAACATTGTAAACTGACTACACTCCAATAAAAAAGGATAAGTTTCTTGGATAAGATAGGTTTTTTTTTTATGAAAACGAATTATTTTGTGGCATTATTGATTTTATAAAACTTAACAATGCTATTTATTAATAGAGAAGGCGAAATCAAAATCACAAGTAATGCGGTTTAATGTGGGTGATGCTGTTGAAGGTGACACTTTTTTTTTTTAATGGTTTTAGCCTCCCCAGGCCAATTTCATAGGCATGTTAAGGATTTAACTTGTGGAACAAGTGGAGGTGAACACAGCAAAGAAAATGTCAGAACTGAATGCCATGGTCTCGAAGGATTTGAAAAATAACACGTATTCTTGCCTGTCGTCTCCTTCAGCTCATGACAGCCAAGGGCATTCCTGGAACCTCCAAAGCCTGGAACAGCTCCACTACAGGATTTCCAACTCCAAAATTTTCTTTGTTCTAATTTCTTCTTTTTTTTTCCTTGGCGAGTCAGGCCAATTAAAAGTGCTCTTCATGTTAATTTTGACCTTGATTCTTCTGGTCCAATCCAGTCTCCCAAACCTCTGTCGTGACCTGTCCTGTCCTGTCCCATGGCTTTCATTTCCCTTATCTGTCCATTTCAGATTCCCTGGCCTTTTGGTTCTCCTTTCCTTGTTACTGGCTGTGTTTTGCCTTGGGTGATGTCCGTAAGCCCAGCCTTGGTGCTGTGAACATGCTTTCCCCCTTCAGATAACGTGAGGGGGCCAGTACATAACCAGGCCTGTCCCATCTACAATTAGGGCACTTAACCTTAGGACTGAGGAACCAATTCAAGAGAAACTTTAGCATCTACTTCAACCTGGGATAGGTAGGGATCAAGGAAGCAAAAGAGTAACTAGTTTTCAGGGCTTGGGAAGCCAGGCATTATATTCCTGGGGCTCGGGTCTAAGCAGGGAGGTTAGTTCATGCACCAGGGGTACCACACAAATATTTCTGGCACGTCTGCTGCCAACAAGACCCTCCTCTTAAGTCAGAAGGTAAGAAACACAAAGTCCAGACACAGACTCCCCGGGGTTTAGAGTCTAGCAGAGGATTCATAATGTTAAGAAACTTAAGCACAAAATTAATTTTGCCATTCAGATGGGACTCTGCTCAGGTCTTGCAGAATTTTTATACCCCTCATTTCCCATGTTTATTGTTCAAAAACAACTGGCTACTAAGATACTCACTAGTCTTTAGGGTGAAAAGTTATTTTTAAAGGAACTAAATATTTATGATAAGATTTGTAATCTTGTATCAGTTCCTTTTACTGTTAAAACTTCTTTTCAACCTGTGGACTAACACAGTAATAGATCTCTGATTTCTTGGTTCTCAGGGACCAGCTGTAGGTCTCATGAGAAATTTCACATTTCTTAGCTATGGGTGATCTCAGGGCCCTACTGATGTTTTTCAAGTCATTTGCAGGGATGGCCTTAGTTTTTCCTTTTTCTTTTGTCGTGTCCTGCACAAAGCCCTTGCTTTCAGAGGTAGAATCATGTACGCGGGGAACAAGTCCTTGGATCTGTTTACCTATCTGTTACCAAGAAGAATGGTGTCGCCGTGACCTCTTTCCCAGATTGTAACTGTAGGTGTCTTGTGCACAGTGGTTAAGCCGGCGCGTTAGCGCTCCGCCCCCAGGGGCGCCCGGCCAGGGCGGAATAATTGATCACGGCCGCCTGCAGGACTGTTTTGAAATGAGGCTCAGACTGGGGCTCATCAGAAAAGGAAAGTATGATTGATAAGTGAAGTCTGCTGTGGGCAGGGAAGGGGGGACCTGGCTGTATGAGCCAGGAATTTTCCATTCTGTAAATATTGACTCCCTGGGAATAACTTGACCTTGTGGTTTCAGTTTTAATCTTCCCCAGGTACTGGCATCATTTATTTTATTCTGAGTAGAACGTTTTAGACATAACTTAAATAATCTAGCTCTCTTCCTCACTCCTAATGAAGTTAAATGGTTTTATTATTCCCAAATCACATTCAGCCTGCTGACATTGGTGGGTTATTCCTCTTAGCACACGTATGAGAATAAACACTAACAAGTGGTAAAGATGGAGTGGGGAATGACAACCACGTTGTCCTCAGCTTAGGAACGGCCTGTATGTCCACTGTGGAGCCCAGGCATGCGCACAGCCACACACACACATCTTAAAAACTCCCTCTGTGCGTTTTACTTTACCCTTTGGTGTATTTTTTTTCAAGCTAACGTAGATTTGGAGGTTTTTTCAGTTTAGAATGAAGTTATTAGAATACACTGCTCACGTGTATGTAAACCAGGTCACAAGACAGACTGTATTTCTTGCGGGTCGTGGTCAATATTGTTTGCAGGTCACAGTTCAGACCATACTCCTTGGATAATCACAGAGCCTCAGGGGAGAGGATAGTTTCGTGCTGCTTATGGACTTGGCATGTAGCATCTGTCTTAGTCACGTCAGATCCGTGTGCTGCTTTATTTTGGTTACTCAGATAAAGCTTTGTGAGGCATGAATTTGGGCAGGAGTAGTCGGCAAGGTCTGCCTGCGGGGCTCCCCACATGTCCGGAAGCACGACAGGAAAGCATGAGCAGCTGCCTTCAAGAGCGGCCAGACTGTCACGGCCGCCTTCTCCGTGCTCCGACTGATCCCCTGGGACTAGTGACACGGCCCTAGTTCCCATCCCAAGAGAAAACTGCTTCTCAAAAATCAATCAAATGGAGATGTGTTAGTCTGCCTGCCCTGTGTCTGGGAGGGTGGCCCAATTCCGTGGACTGCACACGAAACTCACATTTCAGTCACTTGTGGCTCCAACCAGGGGTTCCATGGCTGCAGCCCCTTCCAGGTTTTCCCAGCTGCCAGAAGAGAGGAGTGATTGCAGTGTGTTTTCACCCCTCGGTGACTCAGGCAGCCAGATGCCATTGAGGGCGGCTACTGCTAGGTTTAAAAGCTACAAACCCCACCCATGAAAAGGAGGATGGAAGTCAGAAGGGCCAAGGAGCACGGGCCACTTTCCTGATGGGCCCAGCTTCCAGTTTCCAGGGCTGCAGGTGGGAGGTCAGGTTCTGGACTGAACCAGGGGCGCCCAGAGGGGCTGCCGGGGGCGCTGACATCCATGCCCGCACACTCATGTTAGGATGGAAGCAAAGTGGATACTTGTTGAAACGATGTGGCGAGGAAGCACATAAAGAGAACTGCACTCAGGTAGTTTCCAGGGGTAGAAAGGGGACAGGCACCTAGTTCCGCAGTGGCCTGGCGGGACCGCGGGAGGAGCCCGAGGTGCAGCGGAGCCCTTCCGCGGCCTCCAGGGGCTTCTGCGTGACACGCAGGCGGTGGGCTGGGAGAGATCTCAGTGCTCGGGTGCCCCCTCAGCGTCTGCACACTCTTTCCTTCTTGCCAAGTGTCTGCTTATTAACACTGGTAAGATTTTCAGGGTAGACGGGACATGATTGTTTTGTAGCAGAATCTTAAGCCAGTGGACTTTCTTTCCATATTTTGTGTGTTGTGGATACAGCTCTAGGGATGAAGAGAGAAGAGCTGGACCTGAGACTCACGTGACCCAGAAAGTACTAACAGGCGCCGGGAGCGCCGCGCCCGCCGCCGCCGCCCCTCCCCTCCTTGCCAGCTGCGTCCGGGCAGGTAGTGTCTGGAGGTCTGGAGTTCCCTTCTCGGAGGTTCTGAGTCAAATGAGTCAGTGAAGGAGCCAGTGCTTGGCTGAGCTGTCTGCTGTCTTCTTTATAAGCTGCTTCTGCTGTGCGGGGAGAGGGCGGCGTGGAGACAGAAACTCCGGGCTCTGCACCTGGGATGACAAGAGGCAGAAGGGCCTGGACGTGGGCCTCGCCCCACAGCACCGACTGTGTGATCAGGACTCTCCCCTGTGCCCTGGCCCTTCTCTCGCCTCCCCAGGGTTCTTCCTCCACTGGTTTTCTTCACTTGCTTTGCTAGGGCAGTTCCTTCCCTCTGTTGGTTCTTTTTCCTCCCGCACAGGAAGATCGTGGAAAGCAATCTACTTTGTCCTTCCTAAGTCCTACAAGCTAGGCAGGGGCTACTGGGTCCAGAGAGATTAAGTGTAAACATGTGGCTCGCGCGCTCTAGAAGTACCTTCCATGGCGACTAGAGAAAGTCTTAATGACAACACTAGGTTGCCCTCCAGAATCAGTGCAGTGAAGGACCATCGCTGTTAACCATCCTTTGGGCAGATCTTCCTTTTTTGGATACAGATACATTGATTATGAAAGACTGGTCATAATAAAATACAGGTGAGAAAATGGACTGCTTTCTTAAAAACTGGTCAGAGACAGGCACATTAATAACTAAATATTTTTATTTGACATCTGGATTCAGTTTCACATGTATTTGCATAAATAATTAAAAGTGATCTCTAATGATTAAGTATGTGCAACTGCACACTGCTTCCGCTGATCCCCCTCCTCCACGTCCGGTGCGGCCCTCACTCCTGGAGCACAGGGCGAAGGAGCTGCTGGTCCCTTTCCTCACAGCAGCACTGGCTTTGCGGGTACATTAAACCCGCTGGGCAGCTTCTCCTTGTGTCATGGTTTCTATGGCAACATTTGGTTTGGTAAATGGGACAGAAAAGGGTAAGGAGATAGAAGAGGGTCTCATCATAAAGGAAGCGTGGCTACCCTGCGATGCCCCAGTGGTCCAACCCAGTGAGTCAGTGACTGCATGTCATCCGCCTACTGACCGCCCAGCGTCAGCGTCTGGAATCTTGAGCGTGGGAGGGAGCGCCAGGCCCCGCCAGTCCGGCCCCTTCTATTTCTGGCTAAGGAGTGGGGTTCAGGGAATTTAGGAGGGTAGCAGGCAGTCAGACCCAGGCTTCTGAGTGCCCACGTGTCCCCACAGATTGTCAAACTCATTTGCTGGTCACCTGAATAAACGTGGTCTACGAACCAGTGTTTTTTGCAGTCTGAGGTATGTCAGAAATGATTCAGTTTTTATGCTTAAGTTTCTTATGCCCAACATTTTCAGCCTGCGTTGCAGTGGTGACGAAGGCCATTTGGCTCTGTCACCCCCGAAAGCAGGACACACTCCCTGCAGCAGCTGAGTCTGGGGTGAAGGCGTCAGCAGGGCTTCTGAACTGTCATTTGTCTTTCATGCCATTTATCTTTTCACTTATAGCTCACGGAACTACCTGTTTTAAAATTTAATAATCAGGCCAATGATTTTTAATTTAGTTTTGAAAGCTAATACCAAAGACAGTTAAGGCCGGAATGAAACGGTGCAGTTCTAACATCCCAAGCTGGAAGGAATTTTTTTCTTCTTTCAGTGGAAGGACATATATATCATGCAGAGAGATTCAGTATTATTAGACACAAGTACCTTTGGTGTTAAGCATTTAAGGATGAACAGGAGGAGGTTTCTGTGCTGGACACGAAGAAGCCTCAACAGAGCTTCCTCAGCTTCAAAAGTAAAAACAATTTTCTAGGATACATGGAATGATTAGTCACGTAAGTAATCAGTACTGAATTTTAGAGTGGAATGACCCACATTCGCTTTCCAACTGAATGTAACAGCTTATTTCCTTTCTTACATAATGATGTCCCCCCTCACTGTGAAGTTGAGATGCGTCGTTGATAATGTTACCTGGATTATCTAAACACCGACATCTTTAAAACTAGCGGGCTTCCCGTGGACAGGTTTAGACCCCTCCGGTCAGGGTGAGCTGTTCTTGTTGGGCATGAAGTCGTTGGCAAGCGAGGTAAGTCAGAGGCACAGCTGTGGACGTCATTCTGTGGGTCAGGTTTTGATGGCCATGGTCCAGAGGAGGGGATGGTCCGTTTCCACAGTCACAACGCCAGATCCATCGTAGGTATTGGAAGTACTGACCAGTGTTCCAAAACTAAGCATGTGATTTGCTGCAGGAAAATAAGAAAACAGAAATTTAGTGAGAGCCAACCTTCCTCCAGTGTAGAATGACCATCAGTAGTTGCCAAAAAGCTTACTTAGTTTTTTTAGTAACATATTATTTGATTTCCCTATTTCTTGAGGAAGTAACATTTATTGCAGTACAGTTTACAACGCTGTATCAATTTCCGGTGAGCAGCACCAGGCCTCAGCTGTACCTGTATGCACATATATGCCTCGTCACACTTTTTCATTATGGTATGCCTGTGACTTACATAATACTGTACATCAGCTATACTTCAATAAAAAATAAAGAAAAAATTCTTGCCAAAAAGCAATGAAGCACACACTTTGATAGAAGATGTATAAAATGTGGGGTAGGTAAAATGTATGAGACGCTATTTGAAAACTGAAAGTTCCCATAACTGGCTATAACCACTCTTCCTGATGTTGGTTACTGGTTATTTACCAGTTTGGGATGTACATTACTCTCAGTGTTAAATTTCATCAAGTTCTTTCTTTTTTTTCTTTACCAATGGTAAAACCGAAACCCATTTCTGTAATATGTTACTTACTTCCTTGCGTGGGTGCAGTTTTAACTTCTCTTGATGATTTAGAATTAACATTTTTATATGTGAATAGTCTCTATAAAAATGCAGTTTTTATTTCAAGTATAAATGATATGAGGCAGAAAGCTAATTACTTAAAAAAAAAAAAGCATGGGATTTGGGTCATCTTTCTCTTATAAGGTAAGAAAGGCCAAAGTGAGCAAGGCTTACTTGCTGTAAAATTAATCAGAACTCAAAGGTCAAAAAGCAGGCTTCCAAATGTGTAATCTTGAGCAAGGCACTAAATAGTGTAAAACTGACGGCAAGAGATGAGACAATCCTTTAAATTACCTAATTATCAAAATTAAGGCTTTGGAGTTAAGTTATATTATTAGAGTTTATATATTTATAAATTACATAAATCTATAAATATTTATTTTTTCCTAACAAGTTGGCTTCCGTTCATGTCTAGGCTTCTACTGGTAACCTCACTTCCCTGCTTACATAAGAGAAGTTCACATTGTTAACATGACTGTCAACCATGACAGTCCTATAGACACTTGTTAATAATCAGTATTAATTTCTTTTCTAAAATTGAAAGAGAAAAAATAAATAAGTGTTAGGGAAACCACCCTGTAAGAGGCAGAAGTCCCTTTCCTTTCAAAGTGCAACTATGAAGTTTCAGTTTGGGAGTAAATAATTCCGTTATAACGTTCACTTCCCGCTAGAGGGAGCCTGTTATCCTTCTGAGGAAATCTTGAAAAGGCAATTTCAAAATTCAGAAATAGTGTTAGAGGACAAAGTATAGCCAGTATTGCCAGTTCACAGTTTTCTTGTTAAAACTCAAACTGTTTCTTTTTCATAGTTGTCAACACGGTTTCTAATGCAAACATGAAGTTACAAAGTAAAACCACAGGAACACAGGGTGAAGCTCACGTGGATACTGCCCTAAGGGCCCCGCCTCGTGTGGATGCTCCCCCTAACTCAGCGCAGGAAGCTTTTGCCTCTTCAGTAATCTGGGGCTTTTCCGAGATGCAGTTTCTGAATGACACGGATAAGCACATATGTTAAGTTTACAAATCCAGACACTATTACATGGATAGTGGGTTCGGGTGGTGGTTGGGGAGGGAGTCACAGCAAAGTCTGTCCAGGAGAGAAGCCTTGCTCTCAGGAAGGGCGGCCGTGCCTGGGCGCGGGGTGGGCACCAGGTGCTTCTGGACATCCATGCTGGGCCTGGGGGCTCCGGCGGGCCACCGAGGAAGAGCTGGGGCTCAGTCTAAACATTTCCTGCCGTCTGTTCAGAAAGGCAAATTTTGGGTGCTTTGGTGGACCAACTTGACAGTGGAAACTCCCCAGTGGAGAACAGGTTACCCACAAACCCACCTGAACTGGACACAACGCATTTAAGATTCTGGGAACTCATTAGGTTAAAATCCTGTTTCCACCTGGGCTCAAAGGACAAGGGTGTGAAATTATTCCTCTAGTTTGTAGTTGTGTGTAAATTCCTTTCTGATGTTCTGAAGGCAGACAGTGAGTTTTGGATTATCCCCGGTAGACAACTCTGCATTATATACATACTGGTTTTTCTAAGGCATTGTTGCATCCTAGTTAATTCTTTTTTAAGTTAATTCTTCAATGCGGAAAGAACTGAAATAGTTTTATGTGAAGCCACAAATTTTCCTTTGCATGAAATATATGAGTTAAACAAGGCCAATATTCTCCAATCTTACAAATCGTGTTTTAATTTTGTTTTGCAATGTTTAAAATCCCACCAGGACCAGTTATTAAACATGTTTTAGTTGGCTGTGGATTGCTGTAACAAAATGCCCTAGACTGGGTGGCTTAAATAGCAAACTTTTGTTTCTCAGAGTCCAGGAGCTCGGGAAGTCCTAGGTCAGGGTGCCAGCACGGTTGAGTTCTGGTGAGAATGCTCTTCCTGGCTGGTTTCCTTCTTGATGTATCCTCACATGGTGGAGACAGAGATCTCCTGCCTCATCCTCTTTTATTTTTTTTTAACATTTTTTATTCATTATCATTTTACAATGTTGTGTCAAATTCCAGTGTTCAGCATAATTTTTCAGTCATACATGGACATATACACATTCATTGTCACATTTTTTTCTCTGTGAGCTACCATAACGTTTTGTGTATATTTCCCTGTGCTATACACTATAATCTTGTTTATCTATTCTACAATTTTGAAATCCCAGTCTATCCCTTCCCACCCTCCACCCCCCTGGCAACCACAAGTCTGTATTCTCTGACTATGAGTCTATTTCTGTCCTGTATTTACAGTTTGTTTTTGTTTGTTTGTTTTTTAGATTCCACATATGAGCAATCTCATATGGTATTTTTCTTTCTCTTTCTGGCTTACTTCACTTAGAATGACATTCTCCAGGAGCATCCATTTTGCTGCAAATGGTGTTATGTTGTCGTTTTTTATGGCTGAGTAGTATTCCATTGTATAAATATACTACCTCTTCTTTATCCAGTCACTTGTTGATGGACATTTAGGCTGTTTCCATGTCTTGGCTATTGTAAATAGTGCTGCTATGAACACTGGGGTGCAGGTGTCATCCTGAAGTAGTGTTCCTTCTGGATACAAGCCCAGGAGTGGGATTCCTGGGTTATACAGTAAGTCTATTCCTAGTCTTTTGAGGAATCTCTACACTGTTTTCCACAGTGGCTGCACCAAACTGCATTCCCACCAGCAGTGTAGGAGGGTTCCCCTTTCTCCACAGCCTCTCCAGCATTTGTCATTTGTGGAATTTTGAATGATGGCCATTCTGACTGGTGTGAGGTGATACCTCATTGTAGTTTTGATTTGCATTTCTCTGATAATTAGTGATATTGAGCATTTTTTCATGTGCCTTTTGATCACTTGTATGTCTTCCTTGGAGAATTGCTTGTTTAGGTCTTCTGCCCATTTTTGGATTGGGTTGTTTATTTTTTTCTTATTGAGTCGTATGAGCTGCTTATATATTCTGGAGATCAAGCCTTTGTCGGTTTCACTTGCAAAAATTTTCTCCCATTCCGTAGGTTGTCTTTTTGTTTTACTTATGGTTTCCTTTGCTGTGCAGAAGCTTGTAAGTTTCATTAGGTCCCATTTGTTTATTCTTGCTTTTATTTCTACTAGGAGAAAATTTTTGAAATGTATGTCAGATAATGTTTTGCCTATGTTTTCCTCTAGGAGGTTTATTGTATCTTGTCTTATGTTTAAGTCTTTGATCCATTTTGAGTTGATTTTTGTATATGGTGTAAGGAAGTGTTTTAGCTTCATTGTTTTACATGCTGCTGTCCAGTTTTCCCAACACCACTTGCTGAAGAGACTGTCTTTATTCCATTGTATATTCTTGCCTCCTTTGTCGAAGATGAGTTGATCAAAAGTTTGTGGGTTCATTTCTGGGCTCTCTATTCTGTTCCATTGGTCCATATGTCTGTTTTGGTACCAATACCATGCTGTCTTGATGACTGTAGCTCTATAGTATTGTCTGAAGTCTGGGAGAGTTATTCCTCTAGCCTCTTTCTTTCCTTCAGTAATGCTTTGGCAATTCTAGGTCTTTGATGGTTCCATATAAATTTTATTATGATTTGTTCTAGTTCTGTGAAATATGTCCTGGGTGATTTGATAGGGATTGCATTAAATCTGTAGATTGCCTTGGGCAGTGTGACCATTTTAACAATATTGATTCTTCCAATCCAAGAGCATGGGATATCTTTCCATTTTTTAAAGTCTTCTTTAATTTCCTTCATCAATGGTTTATAGTTTTCTGTGTATAATTCTTTCACCTCCTTGGTTAGATTTATTCCCAGATATTTTATTACTTTAGGTGCTATTTTAAAGGGGATTGTTTCTTTACTTTCTTTTTCTGTTGATTCATCATTAGTGTAAAGAAATGCAACTGATTTTTGAACATTAATTTTGTAACCTGCTACCTTGGTGAATTCTTCAATCAGCTCTAGTATTTTTTGTGTGGACCTTTTATTAGGGTTTTCTATATATAGTAACATGTCGTCGGCATATAGTGACACTTTTCACCTCTTCTTTTCCAATTTGGATCCCTTTTATTTCTCTCTCTTGCCTGACTGCTGTGGCTAGGACTTCCAGGACTATGTTAAATAGGAATGGTGATAGTGGACATTCTTGTCTGTCCCAGATTTTACTGGGAAGCTTTTGAGTTTTTCACCGTTGAGTACAATGCTGGCTGTAGGTTTGTCATATATAGCTTTTATTATGTTGAGATATGTTCCCTCTATACCCACTTTGGCGAGTTTTTATCATAAATGGGTGTTGAATTTTATCAAACGCTTTTTCTGCATCGACTGAGATAATCATGTGGTTTTTGTCCTTTCTCTTGTTGATGTGATGTATTACATTGATTGATTTGCATATGTTGAACCAGCCTTGTGTCCCTGGGATGAACCCCACTTGGTCATGATGTATAATCTCTTTTAAGTGTTGTTGGATTCTATTTGCCAATATTTTGGTGAGGATTTTGGCATCTATGTTCATCAGTGATATTGGCCTATAATTCTTTTTGGTAGTGTCTTTGCCTGGTTTTGGTATCAGGGTGATGGTGGCTTCATAGAGTGAGTTCGGGAGTATTCCCTCCTTTTCAGTTGTCTGGAAGAGTTTGAGAAGGACTGGTATGAGTTCTTTTCTTTTTTTTTTTTTTTAAAGTGATGAGGTTTTTTTATTTACTTTGATGGAGGTACTGGGGATTGAACCCAGGACCTTGTGCATGCTAGGCAGGCACTCTACCACTGAGCTACACCCTCCCCACTATGAGTTCTTGTTTGTATGTTTGGTAGAATTCCCCGGTGAAGCCGTCCAGTCCTGGACTTTTATTTGTAGGGAGGTTTTTAATTGCTATTTCTATTTCCTTTCTAGTGATTGGATTGTTCAAGTGGTCAGTTTCTTCTTGATTCAGTTTTGGTGGACAGTATGTTTCCAGAAACTTGTCCATCTCCTCTAGGTTATCCAGTTTGGTTCCATATAGTTTTTCATAATATTCTCATATGATATTCTGTATTTCTATTTTACTTGTTGTAATTTCTCCATATTCCCTTCTTATTTTCCTAATTTGTGTTCTCTCTTTTTCCTTCTTTGTGAGTTTGGCCAGAGGTTTGTCGATTTTATTTACTTTTTCAAAAAACCAGCTTTTGGTTCGGTTGATTTTTTTCTATGGTCTTGTTAATCTCTATTGTATTTATTTCCTCTCTGATCTTTATTATTTCCTTCCTTCTGCTGCTTTTTGGGGCTTTTTGTTCTTCTTTTTCTAATTCATTCAGGTGGTGGGTTAACTTGTTTATTTGAGATTGTTCTTCTTTTTTGAGGAAGGCCTGTATCACTATGAACTTCCCTCTTAGCACTGCCTTTGCTGTGTCCCATAGATTTTGAGTGGTTGTGCTTTCATTGTCATTTGTCTCAAGGTATTTTTTAACTTCAGCTTTGATTTCCTCGTTGACCCATTGTTTTTTCAATAACAGATTGTTTAATCTCCATGCTTTCCTTTTTTTCCCCTTTGTTTCTCTGTTGTTGATTTCCAGTTTCATGGCATTGTGGTCAGTAAAGATGCTTGAGATAATTTCTATCTTCTTAAATTTGTTGAGGTTTCTTTTGTGCCCAAGTACATGATCGATCCTGGAAAATGTTCCATGTGCACTTGAAAAGAAAGTATATCCTATTTTTTGGGGGTGTAATGCTCTGAAAATAGCCACCAAATCTAGTTTTTCTATTGTATTAT